>NC_070581.1:19303006-19625506 GCF_027409825.1 Scomber japonicus
TTTAGAAATTGACAGAGTGTGCCCAGTCCACGTCTCTTGTGACTAGTGCTTTTTTCAACACTTATAACTTTATTTCTAAGCAATAACATTTATTGAAGCTGAGCAGACAAAATATTTCCAATCTGTTTCTGAAATACAGAGAGACAGACTGCAATCAAAGTTATTGCAGTCATTAGTGTGTGTGTATATACGAATATCCGTGTTTGTTCACAACACACACTTTTGCACAGGCAATTGTTCTCCTGCTGGGGGCAATACATGATGATCACACAAATCATTTATATTCTTTCCAAAGTTAACAAAGTCTTAATGACCAATACTCTCAAAACAAGAGAGTAGGGCTTCTGATAACTGTGTTACGGAAAACATAAAGTGATTTACTGTGTTGCAGCATGTGGTTAATAGTTGCACCAATGTGTATTTATTTTTACAAGTATATTTGCCATTTGTTTGTGTGTGTGTGTGTGTGTGTGTGTGTGTGTGTGTGTGTGTGTGTGTGTGTGTGTGTGTGTGTGTGTGTGTGTGTGTGTGGGTGTGTGTGTGTGTGTGTGTTTGTGTGCGTGTAGTGCCACAGGAGGAGATGTATTTGACTGGATTCTGGATCAAGGGAATTACACAGAGAGAGATGCCTCCAATGTCATCAGACAAGTCCTTGAGGCTGTGGCGTACTTACACTCCCTCAACATAGTTCATAGGAACCTAAAGGTACACATTATGGTTTGTGTGTGTGTGTGTGTGTGTGTGTGTGTGTGTGTGTGTGTGTGTGTGTGTGTCAGTATGGGTGGCAAGGGTAATTACTATAGGCAAGGCAAGGCCACTTTATTTATAAAGCGCATTTCATACACAATGGCAACTCAATGTGCTTTACATAAAACAAGCATTTAACAGTAAGAATTGGAAATTAAAAAACATAATAACATGCAATATGAGAAATAAAAATAAAACCTAATAATAGTAAAAATATGGAAACATTAAACATACAACCCCCCCCCCCCCCAAAAAAAGTAAAGAAAGTACAGAAAAATAGAAAGAGAGAGAAATAAAATACTAGAATAGAGCATTAAATATAAGGTTGCAGCATAGAATAATGATTTGCTTTAAAATCATTAAAAGGACATACAGTGCAAATGGAAGATTAAAATTGAAAGTGCTTTAAAAGAGCTCAATCGTAAGCACAGGAGAAGAGAAGTGTTTTTAACCTAGATTTAAAAAATGTTCACAGTTGGGGCTGATTTCAGTTCTGCTGGTAAAAAGAAATAAAAAGGCTGGTGACTTACTTCTAAAAATACAGAAAGAAATATAACAAATAGATTTAAAGAGTTACTGCCCCTCCTGTCACACCCCACCTGCCCCACCCCAGGAAGCAATTTTCTGCATTTAGTCAACAGAATCTCTGAAGCATTACACTGACATCTCAGTTAATGACTCAACATTTGATATGATTTTTAGCAAGGGAGCAAACACTGTCTTTATGACTTAATGCAATCTCTGCTGATACAGAGAGAGAGAGAGAGAGAGGGAGAGAGAGAGGGAGAGAGAGAGAGAGATTCATATCTTTAGTACTCATTATCAACCCATTAGGGTGGAATTATTGCATCTCTTGGGCTTCAGACTCCCCCTACTGGTAGAAACCAGGATCTTATTTCAGTCTATTTGTCTAGTCGATCCCGTAAACCTGAAATGTAATTTAAAAATGTATTTTTAGATTAGTACAGAAGTAGAAAGGACTCCATAAAGAGATGTCCAGATGCTTCCTTTACTCAGATAAATGTTTTACTCTTCATTGTCAGCTATACTGGCAGACAGCCATCATTTGATGTTTTCAACCCTCAGTGTTGTGGCAAGATTGAATCCAACAACTTCAACAAAGTCAAAGATTTACCAAGTGGTTCAAGCTAGTGATGTAACACAGTATGCACCTTCCAAAGCAAATGTATCAGGGCAACATATTTCAAGGCCTCACTTCAGCACTCCGAAAATCGCCTTGTTACATCACACTCATTCCAGAGATACGGGTGTGCTTGTCACTCTGCCATAGTATTTAATGAACTTTCCATTTTAAAATGAATGGGAGTGTAGGGCTGTAATTGTATGAGAACACTTATTCTGTCCCTCATTTTGTTTAGCTGGAAAACCTGATGTACTACACAGAAAACAACCACCAGAAAGTAGTCCTACGAGATTTCTACCTGTCCAGATTTGAGAATGGACCCATCACAGAGCCTTGTGGAACACCAGAATACCTGGGTAGGACACTCTCTATTTACCAGTATTTGTGGTTTGGTTCTGTTTTTCTTCTATAAAATGTAACTCCTCTATGTTTCTCTGTCTTTCATTTGTGTCTCATTTTCTTCTGTTCTTAATATGGGCCTGCGGGCATTCTTGACCTTTTTGAATTCTGTTTCCCCCCCCTACTTTTGAAAATGATAATCTGTCACAGATAAACAGCCACGGTGAAAAACAATCATTAAACCCAATAAAACACATATAAAGAAATGAAAGCACCTAACTTTTACCCTCTTCCTCCTGCTCTCTTTTAATCTCCTCTCATCTCTGTACTGTCTTCCTCCTCTCCTTCTCAAAGGTTTATGTGAGGGCAACTTAGAGTGCAGAGCTGTGCTTTGGCCCAGCTCTTTGTGGTGAAAGGCCAGGGTAGTTATTCATAATGCTGGGCCAAGTAATTAGACACATAAATAAGGAAAGGGAACAGAGGCCCTGACAGGAAAAAGAATTAGATAAGTACAGTGTGAAATGACAAGCACTTTCCTCTGCAGGGTAGAATTATGAATGTGGTGGGCTGGTTTATAAATGAAAACCCAGGCCATTTGAATCTCTCTTCCTTTCACTGTCTTCTCTTTGCTGTCTCTCAGCGCCTGAAGTAGTGGCTCGTCACCGATATGGGCGTCCTGTGGACTGCTGGGCTGTGGGCGTCATTATGTTCATACTGTGAGTCTCCATAACTAATTACTAAAGCTATTGCTAATATTACAAAACAATTGAGTTGCATATATATTTTCACTTGAATAACTGTTTTGTTTTATATCCAGGAGATTTTTTGCATGATTTTAAAATGATTTCCCATCTTGTGTCTGCTTTATGTATCTTTCCCTTTTGCAGCTTATCAGGTAATCCTCCTTTTTATGATGAAACAGAGGAGGAGAACACGGATCTACATAATCGCATCATCTTCTGTCGCATTGTTGCTGGCGACTTTGAGTTTGATTCTCCATACTGGGATGACATTTCACCTGCAGGTACATGGCTCCACCACAAGATGGCAATAAATACCCAATTCCAGTTGAGTTTTCAGTGGAAGTGTTGGTAATAGAGTTAGAAAAAAGTCTACTCTGTTTGCCCATCCACAGCCTGAATTTAAAGTAGCAAAAAGTAAGATATTTAATGTCATATAGTTCAAAATTACCATCATATATTCTTACTCTTCACAAACAGAACATATTATCTGTTCAAGGAAAAAAAAGAATGCCTTTTGCTATTTTCTTATTTCAGATGAGGGACCTTAAATTTACCTTTTGCCTTTTTTTCTTTCTTTTTCTCTTTCAGCCAAGGAGCTTGTCTGTCGACTCATGGAGGTGGATCAGATGCTGAGAATCACAGCACAAGACGCACTTTGGCATGAATGGTAATTGTGTGCACCAAATTTTTTAAGAGCACAAGCCTTGCACTCACTTACTGACTTATGGTCTGTTTCAGGATTGCAGGGAATGGTGCATCAGAAAAGAACCTGAAAGATGGTGTGTGCGCCCAGTTTGAGAAGAACTTTGCAAAGGCCAAATGGCGGGTATGAATTCTCATTTACTTTATTCTCACTTTCTTTGTGTAGTAGTAAGTTAAGTTGCTGATGATAAGTAGCAGTAGGAACAATAACGATGACCACAGTGAAAATGACACCAGGGAAATTGGTTTATTTGTAATTATGATTGTGCACAATATGCTTTTTCAGATGTTTTGAATTGGAATTATATATTGATGAGAGTGAGAGGAAATCGAAATGCTAGTGCTGACCTAACAGCATAAGTAACAGTCATAATCCTCTTCTCTCTTTCCCCATATGATTCCCAGGAGTTGAAGGTATTGTAGCTCATTGTGAGGGAGAGTGGAAGGACAGAGCATGGGCAGAAAGCATCATTCAGTCTGGCATGATTCAATAACAAAACATCTTTTTTAAGGCTGAACATCTTCTTGAATTAAAATGGTATTTACAGTTAAAATAGTCAATGATAATGGACCAGTTGGGAAGCTCTTCAAATTAAACCTAAGTCAGCCTTGAGATGTATTGATCATGTTTTGACTGGTGAAGCTCTCGGCATACGCTCTGTTCCTGCCCACTGTCACTCTGCCTATCCCAGAAGAGATCCATCCACTCTGCCCCACTTTTCCTCAATGGATTAGATCAAGATGTTCAAAGTGGCCTACTCTGCTCCTTTCTTACTCCTCATCTGCACTAGTTTGTGAGACCAGATTGTTACAAACAAGATAATGATCAACAACAAGAAGTTTTGCTCATTATTTGTGCAGTTTTTAGATTAGTGTAGATAAGGAGAGGGCGAAATGGAAAGGATATGAGGGATGTAGGCCACTGTGGACTATTGAAATGAAGTGACTTGAACTTTATGGCCTTCTGTCATTCCTCTTACATGAATCCTGGCTCATTGCCCCATACTGTACCTCAGTGTTACATTCAAATCATACTTAGAGCTGTACAGAAGCTGCTCAGTCAAGCCATATTTCAATCAGTGATGTTTTTCTGTCAAAATGGCTTTTCACTTCCAGAGAATTAATTCCTTGGTTTAGAATCAACTTCTAAGCTCATACATTTTCCCTGACTCCTTTGATGTTTGTAGATTGAAAGGAGATATGTGAGTGTAGGAATGAAGGAGAAGGAGATTTACACTCACTTTTTCACCTACCTTTTTCAGTCAACATGCAGACAAGGAGTTGCTTGGAAAGAATGAGTCTTGAGATTGATTCAAAGCAAGGGAAATGATGCTGTCTCATCCTGGAAGTAAATAACTCGCACTAATCCTTCTGCACTGTTCACTTCACAATAATCATATCTCAGCGCTTAGTAAGATGATGCTAAATCATGGTGCCTTGACAAGCTTTTTGTGAAATGCTTGTCTTCTAAGCTTATTTTTTTAAGCTTGGCCACAACTACAGTATCAAAGGTTTTTTCTTCTTCTAGGGAAACAAGTCAACATGGGTGTTCATGCAAAAAGCAATACATTGTAAATGCAAGTCTATTTTATCCTTCTGTCTTTTTTCTCTGCCTCTGTCTGTTTTGCAGAAAGCGATCCGTGTTACTACCTTCATGCAACGACTGAAGAATTCAGAGGCACTGATTGACAGTTCAGCTGAAGCACAGGGCAGTGAGGAGGTGGGAGATGGGGAAGGGTGTGTGTCGCAGGGGACAAGTGATGAGGGAGAAAAAGGGGCGAGTGATGGAGGAGTGACGTCAAGTAGCGTGTCTTTAGAGGTAACTGTTGAAAATAGACCAGCAGGTATTGACCAGGATGGAGAAAAGAAGGAGGAGGCGAAGATGGGCATAGGCCCATCTGTAAGAATTTCCCCATCAGATAATCTGGATTCTCTCTGCCAATCAAATGCAGCCCCCAAACTTGCACAAGAGGAGCCTGATAAGCTCTGTGCAAAGAAAGCAGCAGGTGATGGAACCAGGAAAATAGCTGCCAATTTGGGTCAAAATAAAGTTTCTTCAGAATCCACACCGACCCCGGTGGTGACCCCTAAACCCACCAAGTTGACAGATGATATTTCAGGTACTAAACATCCATCCACCTCCCCTGATCCTAGCAGCAAGCGTAAAATGGCTGCAACACTCCATGGGCCTCCACCCACAGCCTCTGCTGCTTCAGGAGCCTCCCCTGAGAAGAGGCCAGCAGCCACGCAGAAAGAGCAGAAGGATGAAAATGATGGAAGTTGGTGTCAGACCCAGCTACCTGAGGCAGTGGCAGAGAGGTCAGTGGGAGCATCGGTCACTCCAGCGATTGGGCCTGGAGCTGGAGTGGATGCAGGTCCAGGAGTTAGTTTAAGGGGTGATGCTAGCCCTGTCATTAGAGGGGATATGGATGCCAGGAAAACAGACAGATATAGTGCTGAGTTTAGCATAGCCAGGGCAGGTCCTGCAACGGGACAGGGTTGTTATACAGTAGGCAGCTCTGCTAGTTTGGGCCGTCATGCCACACCATACAACCCAGAAGTTGCACCTGTAGGCATGGGGATAGCAGGGAGCTATGGGAGTCCATACAGTTCTCTGTATACATCTGGAGGAGGGATAGGGATGTACGGGACTGGGCTGCACCCTGGAGCAGGTGGAAGTAGCACCACATGCGACTGGCAAATGGACAGTGTGATTGAGCAGATAGAGAAGCAAATGGCTGCTGTTCTGGAGAAGATTGAAGGAGACATGCCCTCGCTGCTGGAGCAAATCAGTGACTGCCCTCCTGAACCACCACGTGCACGAAGCACACATGCCTCACCCGCCACCTCCCGTGCACGCCCCTCACAACACTCCTCATCTGAGAGCTCAGCCACTCCTCCACCTCTTCCTACCTCTCCCAGGCCTGCATTGCCTTCTCTCCCTCGCCTTACTATCCCTCCTCCATCCTATCCCCCACCCTCCCCACCTACACAAGCCTCACCCCAGGCCATGGGAGAGCAGGAGGACAGGGATGGACAGAGGGGTGCTCGTTCCAACCAGTCGCCCAGAGCTGGGATGGGCAGGGGGCTATGAAGCAGGTGTGCATGATGCAATTGTGGAAACTGTATTTGTGGACAAATAAAGCATATCTTGATCTCTCTTGGTCTTGATCAACAGGTTAAACTTGAGGGTTTAAAGACTTACCCAGAAAAATCACTCTCTTAATCCCCAAAAGAATAGTAACCATGCAGTGTTATTTGGTTGATTGAGATTGAGGTGATATGACAGCAACCAAGAAGAACATTTCTGCATCTTAAATCCAGAATGTGTGCATCATATGCTCACCAAACAACCTCCTCATGCTGGAATCCAAATACTAAGCGCAGTTTGAAAAAATTTGCCACTGCACAATTAAGAACAGCATGGTACAATTCTCAGCTAATAGTGAGAGTGAACAGCCAAGGAAGTGTTATGATTTGCATAGTCCACTACAAATTGTAAATACAGATGAAAAAATCTGAGGTCCTAATTCTTGCTCTACTTCCATGTTGTAAACTTCCTTATGTTTAAACATTTACTTTTTTTCAGATCAGCTCATCCCATCTCATTATTTTTATTCCTTTTATTTATGTAGCTATTCATTCTATAGTGAAGCTGCAAAATTGTGAGCTTGCAGTCATGCAGTTGTACAGAAGTAGCCTATATGAAACTGGACTGATAAGCCTTTTCACTGAGATCAAAAATTATATTTAAATTTGAACCTTCACTTAAAGTCTTGCGAATTGCTCCACTCCAGCAGCTGGCTGGGTAAAAAAATCTAAAAGCAAGATATTGTACAAAGGCTGCACAATAACACACGTGCACACACACACACACACACACACTACCCCCTCCCTTTTCCAAAGTTCTCCGAAAGTCTTGCCCGTGAAGTTGGTTTTCCTTTTTCTTCAATTTTGTTTTTGACACATTCATTTGGTACTGTTAATTGGGCAGTGATGTCTAGTTGTTCCTTTTTAGCTTCAAGAGTGCAAAAAAGTATTTTGTTTTTTTCTGAATTTCATTCTGCTTTTGGATGTATGTGCTTTTCTCCTGAACAAGTGTTAGACATCCACTATTATGTCCCTATAAAAACTGTGCTCTGTTTGCAAGTCTTTCAATAAAAGTCTAAAATTAAGATTTTGAGTGTTTCTTTTGACGTAAGATCATAACTATAAAAACTGTTATTTACATTAAAGTATCTCTAAGATATAATGCGAAATGTGGAAAAGCTGCTTTTAAGCGATAGTGCAGGTAGAACACGCCACGCCTACAATTCCCATCTGGCCCTGCGTGAACTTCGGACCAGTCTATTCGGGAAGCCACAGGGGTGTAACAAATATTCGAGGTTGCATACAGTGAACATCCGATTGAACCATGCACTAGTGTATAAGTAAATACATCGTGGACTACTAGGTTGTGTTGTTGGAAAGTAAAAGTGGATAATAAAATCTAGTCATGACATATGGATTTGATTAAGTTTTCGAGGGACCCCCCTCGACCGGAGTGATGGTCGTGGCTGTAACGTGCACATGTTGCTGCTTTGCTTTGCTTTCAACTGAAATAGAGTGAGGGGAAACGGTCCTGGAACAGCCGGGCAGGCAGCCGTCCAGCGGAAAAACTCACACACAGCCCGCCACCCTGACACACTTTTCAGTTCGCCACCAACGGCAGAGTTGAATTGTCACGTTGTTTGTTAGTTTTTTTTATTTTTTGCTTAAATACAAGCCGATTTTTTAATACTACAGATCAGGCCGAGTACTATCGGATGTGGTAAGTTCTGCACACTTGTGTAAGCTCTCGTCTTGGTCATGTTAGCCCCAGCTAGTTGGCTAATGGTAGCTAGTTAGCTAACAGAGCGGCACAAGAAGGGAAAAAGTCGTTGGGTGGCTAGATAGCTTGAAAGCTAGCTGCACACAAGCTAACAACTACGCAGTCGTTTGATCTGCGTTATTGGTAGTCGTTAACGTTAGTTGCAGTCGGCTAACTGAACCATTTCAGCTCTCCAGCACGGCTAACTGGAGCTGCTCTAACATAACTGTTACCGTTAAATTAGCATTTGCACATTTGACGTAAAGGAACTGATGTGTTCATTAATGCTCTGTGATAAGTAACGGTTACTGGAAAGCTAGTTTGCTACAATCATTAAGATGTGCGCAATGTGAAGAGGCAGCCACTTGGTAACTCGCATCACGCAGCGTTTGTTAGGACCCTACCGGCAGTATTTCATACCGATAGGTGCATTTTGTTTGGGAAACGTTAGGATAGCACGGTTGATGTTACCACAGTAACGTTATCATCTTAGCATGGCAAGTTAGGCAGCCTGTTAACGTGACATAAATTATTATTAGTCGTTCCAACTCCAATAAAAATGTGTTTTTTGATGATTTGACACCAAGAAGATGAGAATGGGTATCCCCCCTCGACATGTGTACCCGAGAATATGCGGCCCACTCTTTTTCCTGGGCCTTTGTCATTTACCAGGCACCCCCTCCCCCAATACTCCTCCTCTGCAAGGAATGCTCACCCCTAACCTCAATGTGACTGAGGGCCCTGACGCTCAGCATCACTACAGCTAGAGCAAATAGCCCTACCTAATGTTTTACCTGGCTCAATTTAGATTTGCAGCGCCATCAAACAATCATTTAGTGGTGTGTTTTTATTGAACTCAGGAAATAGGGTATCTCTTCACAGACTGAGAATATATCCAGTACGTTTCTAAAACCCTAAGAAGTGTTATTTCCTTTCATAATGCATTGTGGTCCCTCTGGTGTAAGCTTTTGTGTATGCAGTCTAACATTAGCTCCACAACGAGTCCGCTTCACAAAGATGCAGTTATTGATGTGTGAGTGCTCAGTTGACTAATAATTGTACACGCTTGGTATAAACTAGTCTTCCTTGCACTTTATAGACGTGCTTTGTGAGCGTGTTTTTTTAATGTGTTGTTATTATTTTTAGAAGAATAGTAATGTGTTTCTTGCAGTTCATTGTACAGTAATACATGGCATGCATCTTCTGGCATCAGTGGGGCGGGATGAAAGCGCGTTGGCTTCAGCTTCCCATCCAATGAGCGCCGGGCCTGGGTGAGCAGCGTGCTCAAAAGCCACCCTTTCCTGTTGAATATTTCAGCCCATGCGTCACAGCTCCTCCGCCCCTTTCTCCCCATCTGCCATTTTGGTTTTGTTCCCGTCTGCAGTCGCAAAGCCAGCAACGCAATTACATAGGAGAGTCTCTCAGCACAACGACATAGTGACTCGACAATATAGTGCAGACTACCTTAAATCCCGCATCGCGTTTCTCCTCTTTGTACTAATATCGTCGAAATCATCGTTGTTACTGACATCTAGACACTGCGGGAGAGGAGCGGGTTCGCATTGGGAAGGGCCCGAGAAGGATTATTGGTAAGAAAAGAGAAATCAATGGAGCACGAGTGTAATGGCTAGTCTTTCATTTGCAGGAATTGGATCGTAGAGAGCGATACAGTTAAACGTTTTGTGTGTATTATTTATATTTTTAGGTTGGGTGCTGAAACATTGAACCGTCGATAAGAGGAGTTGTGATGGCAAGCTGTCAAAATAAACCCCGTTGCTGTCTTTTTGCGAGCAGGTTGAAACATAGCATACAGCTGCTAGCTAGTAAAGTTGTGTGTCCGCACTGGGGGCAATACAGGCCTCAGCCGGGCTGCTAATGGAGAGAGGCTGGCAGGCTGCTGTTTTCTTACCTCCTAAGTTATTAATGTTACGATTCCTGCCAAATCACTTAACTTGATTAGTGACACGCAGCTTGCTTAATCGGTTTCCTCTTAGGGGTTGTGACCGATTTCCACCGTTTTCTTTAAACCTTGAAGTTTTTTTGTAAAATGGGATTTGTTACTTGCTATAAATTGTGTTGAGCAGATGAAGTAATGTCACAGTAACGGTACTAACTAAACGGGGCCGCTCGGTGCTTTGCTGTATCATGCCGGATGCCTTCACTTTCATCTTTGACGAATAGCTACTGTTTAGGTAACCGTATAAAAAAATATGTGTGTGTGTGTGTGTATATATACATTTTGTGTTAGCTAGTCGTATTTACTTAAACTAGTCCCCGTCCATTTTGATCATTAGACTTCGCATTGAGTTGTTCTTTTTAAATAAAGGTGTAAGCTGGACTTTGGTTAGTTAGCTGCATTGGATGCGGAAATTGTCGCTGATCATATTGGCCGAGCGGGGGGGATTGTGTTGGAGATATTGCGGCCTGTTTCACTTCCCGAAGTGTCTCGGTTTGTCTGGATTATAGCGTTAATCACGGCGTGCCTCTGCGTGTTATCATTAACCGATTATTATCGCTAATAAGCATGTATGTTAGTATATTTTCATGATAGCCGAGTGGCACCGTCCTTGTGTCCACACCTGCAGCCCCTGTGAGGTGTTGCTCACTTTACCGCAGTGAAGTTTTAATGATTCAGCTCTTTTTATTGAAACGATGTTGGGGGTCCTTACATAGGGCTATAATAAACAATAGTACTACATAAACAAGCCAGCGCTGTCTCTGAGCAGAAAAGGACTGATAATGCTGCTATTCATGTCTCTTCCCAGGCTCAGTTCGTTTTCTAGCAGATTTGTGTTTGGCCTGCAGCCAGCCCAGCTGCTCCCTAGGCTAGAAATCCTTTCTCTACATGAAGGTGATTGGGCAGCATTTAACTTGGATACTTCTCATAATGGAAGTGTGGCAGTGAATTTTGTTTTCACTTATTTGAGTTTGTATTTGAGTCTATTCAGGGTTGTTTTTTTTTCTTTAAACCCCTGCAATATACAAGTGTGTGGACAATGGGTTGCCTCTTAGTTTAACTGTTGAAGCTGTCAAACTTAAATTATTTCATATATCCATTGTAGATAAATAACTTTGTAAAGTGGGCGTGTTAAGTGCCAGATGTAGCTTGTTCTTTCTTGAATGACGTGTAAATGTTCTTCATGGTGTTTGTTGATGCACAGATGTCCAGCTCGCCGCTGTCCAAGAAGCGTCGCGTGTCAGGAACAGAGACGAAGACGGGATCCCACTGCTCCTCCTCTAACTCTGTCAGAACTGATCTGTCCCACACACCTGCCAACGTAAGCACAACACATTATACAAATACATACAATTTGGTAAAAAATGTTTTACCCAAACTGATTGCAACCCCTTCTGTATCTCTAAAGGGCATGGCTAAGAATGGCAATGATGCTGAGATCGATGAAGGCCTGTACTCCAGACAACTGTAAGTCTTCTCTCTTTGTAATTTTTGTCCTAATCAAAGAAAATAAATAAAATGAAATATTTCCAGTATTCATCAGTCATTAAACACTGCATAGTTATGCTAATGTTATTTTCTCTCCTCCTTTAGTTACGTGTTGGGCCATGACGCTATGAAGCGCATGCAGAACTCCAATGTCCTGGTCTCTGGTATGAGAGGCCTTGGAGTGGAGATTGCCAAGAACGTCATCCTTGCAGGAGTTAGAAGTGTCACTGTGCATGACCATGGCGTGGCAGAATGGAGGGACCTTTCCTCTCAGGTGTGGTAGCATGCACAGATATTCCTGTTTTTGTAGTAGTATATTTTATTTGTATTTTTGTTAACTCTGTGATTTAGACAGTGGGTTCACTCATTCAACATAATTTGGGATTCATCTGGTGCTCTATATTCTTTGAACTTGATTACAAAGTACATCCAGGCTATATCGGTTATGAGTTACACATGTTTTATTGTTGCCATCCAAAAAGAGTGCTACAGCCACCCCTCCCTTGCTAAAATGGGCTGACCCAGATTTATCAGTGGGTGGCCTCTCCCTGGGTCATAATCACAGTAGAGCTAAGGCCTGTTTTAGGACATAATTACAGTAGAGAGATTGTATTGGTCTGTCAACCTGTGACCCTGAATTCAAATGTGTCTATTCAGAGCAGACAAACGTGTGAAAGCACTGATCAGGTGGGTTAATTCAGGAAGCCTAGCAAACACCGTTTGTTTGTTTTGCTTCCTCTGAATTTATAGAGGAGTATGATTGTGATTAGAGTCATATGTCAGCTGCTTCTATCATCACCATCCTGTCTCAGTTTAACCTTGTGCTCACACATTTCTATTTCAGCTGCTGGCAGTTGTCCCAAGGTCCCTTTCTCATTCAAGTTTAATTAAATAGCCTGTGTATATTTCTGTCCCTTACTTGACGTGTCATCCATCTTAAAGAAAAGAAGTGGACTTTAATCAACCACTTTCAAAATGGATCTTCTTCTCTCTGATAAGGTCTTCCTCCCAAACTAATTCAAATTTTTTGTACACCTGGAGGAGAAAAGAGTCTGGAAAATGTGAAACCGACAGACAGGTTTAACCAGACAAACTGTGACATAACCTGTACAGACATGGTCTGGGGTTGTATGGCAGGATTTTGAATGTAATACAATAATTATGTAACTGTTGTCAAACTTCTAAAGCATAAATGGATTAATTAGTTGATAATTCATTAATATGTGAGTTGTGGATTTTTTTTTTTTTTTTTGATTTTTTTTTTTTAATTCAAATTTCTCTGATTACAGCTGTTAAAATGTGAAAATTTTTCTGGGGTTTTTTGTCTTTTGACAGTAAACTGAATATCTTTTTGGCTGTGTACAAAACCAGACATTTGATGACATAATCTTTGGGAAACAGTACACATACCCAGTACTTTTGTAAACCATTTTATGACTTTTTCTGGACTTTTTCTGGGGGGGTCAGATTTATTTGTCTCCTTTTTATTGCTATATTTGGCACCAGTTTCCTGGTTTTTGCAGTTATTTCTTGATTTACTGGCTATCATTTCTTACCCTACATTACATCTTTTGTGGTCAGTTTTACCTTCGTGAGGAGGATCTGGGGAAGAACAGGGCAGAAGTGAGCCAGCACCGCTTGGCTGAACTCAACAACTACGTTCCTGTGACAGCCTACACTGGAGCACTCACTGAAGACTATGTGACAAAGTTCCAGGTATAACTTTGGTAGAAACTAGTGCCCTATTCATTTCAGCATTTGAACAGGGGAAAAAAGTGTTAATGTTTCTCTTTTTGCATCAAAGGTGGTAGTGCTGACTAACTCCACTCTGGAAGAGCAACAGAATGTGGGAGAGTACTGCCACAGCAAAGGAATCAAGCTGATTGTTGCAGACACACGTGGTCTGTTCGGGTAAGATCCTGAACATTTGTTTACATTGAGTGTGTACCCACTTGACTGTCTGACGCTGTCTAATATTTATATTCATACTCTGTTTTGTAGCCAGCTTTTTTGTGACTTTGGTGAGGAGATGGTGGTTCATGACACCAATGGAGAGCAGCCACTGAGTGCCATGATTTCCATGATTACCAAGGTTAGTGTTTACATCCAAGCCTAGAAAGTATTTTCACACAACTTTCTCATTTCTGAATGACGATCAATTTATTAAAAAAAAAAAAAAAAACATTTGTCGGTTTCTCCAGGACAATTCAGGTGTTGTGACATGTCTGGACGAGGCCCGCCATGGCTTTGAGAGTGGAGATTATGTCACCTTCACAGAAGTCCAGGGTATGACAGAGCTCAATGGCTGCCAGCCTGTGGAAATCAAAGTTCTGGGTATGCTCCATTTTCCATTTTCCATTTCCGAAAGACATGCTTTGATTTGTCTGCTTGTTACTCTTACAAATTGGCACAATTTGCTCTCTCTGTTCAGGTCCTTACACCTTCAGCATCTGTGACACAGCCGGCTTCACAGATTACGTAAGAGGAGGAATTGTCTCCCAGGTCAAGATGCCCAAAAAGATCGCTTTTGTAAGTGGCTGCTATTTTCCACACCACATTATGGCACAGTGACATAGAAGTACATTTCACGATTCCAAGATTTTGCTGTTTTTGTATGATTCATTGAGGCCAAAAATGATTTTGCTGATATTTCTTGAATTTGCATCAATTGTAATTGCAAAAGCTCAATTTCCTGGCAGGACAAATTATAGACTTTCTGTAATCAATACACAATACTTATACTACCTCATTATTATATGCTGTTGCTGTGAAACATTTGTGTTGAACCCTACCTTACTGTCTTGCATGCATGTCTTTGCTGTGTAGAAATCCTTCTCTTCCTCCATGGCTGAGCCAGAGTTCATGATGACAGATTTTGCCAAGTTTGAGCGTCCAGGACAGATGCATGTGGGCTTCCAGGCTATCCATGCCTTCCAGAAGAAACACAACCACCTTCCTGCACCTTGGGGCCAGGTAAACCTCACTCATGTTGGTGGGAATACTACAGTGGCTTGAAATGACATTGATTAAGTAAGGAATATGGATTTAACCTAACCTTTTGCTCCATGTGATGGACATTTTGACTGTTATTTGGTGCAAGTTATTACTGTTGTCAGTGCAGTCCTTCTGAATTAGATAAGTTAATGTGGCCTCTATCATTTTATGCAGAAACCAAAATCACCATAGAATTATCCATAAATATTTGTGCTGCAAAATATATAAAGTAGTTTATAACATTTGGTAACATGCAGAGTTTTGTATTTCAGGCTGATGGTGAAGAGCTGTTGGCGTTGGCCAAGGAGGTGAACGCAGCCCAGACAGGAGCAGCTAAAGTGGAGCAGTTGGATGAAGCTCTGATTAAAAAGATTTCGTTTCTTGCTGCTGGTGACCTGGCCCCTATCAATGCCTTCATTGGGGGTCTGGCTGCACAAGAAGTGATGAAGGTCAGTGGGGAGCTGTGTGCAGATTTAAGCAGACCAGGCCAGTCTTACAGTGTCTACCATTGTTCTGCGTTTTTTTATTTTCTAAATCATACTACTCATAAACATGATGAAGTGCGCCAACTCAGTCATAAATGCTTTTTCATTTTTTTATGCTCTTTTTATTCTTTTAGGCATGCACAGGAAAATTTATGCCCATAATGCAGTGGCTCTACTTTGACGCCTTGGAGTGCCTGACTGAAGATGATGGATTCAGTCTTTCAGAGGAAGAGTGTGCCCCTGTATGTGTTCAGAGCAAATCACACACACTTATACACAAGGCACATGATGGTGACAAATGATGGTGTTAAACCTTTTTTTTTTTTTTTGCCTCCCATCTTTTCTCCCAGAGGAACAGTCGGTACGATGGGCAGATTGCAGTGTTTGGCACCAAGATGCAGGATATCCTTGCCAAACAGCGCTACTTCCTGGTGAGTCAGCCAATGAAAAACTTTCCAACACCTCCTCTGGCATTCTGTTGCTAAGGGAAATTTACAGGATGGGTCTGGTTATATTTTTCTCTTGTCAACAAATCCCTAAAGTACCAAAACCAGCAATGATCATCTGATTAATTATCCTACTAACAAGAGTTGTCTGCATAGTTAAAGCCTGACGATGTTTCTGTGCAATAAACATCCAACTCCAGTCCAGTGCACTTGTTGACATGGTCATTTATTAAGCTCTAACAATTAGTTGATTATTAACTTAGTCTAATTTTATGTTCAACTATTTTAATAATTCAGGAGTTTTTTTTTTTTGTATATAATAGAAAATACAAATTCTCTGCTCAAAATTGAATTTCTGGGTCTTTTTATAGTAAACTGGACATATTTTAGATTATAGGCTATTTGTCAGGACAAAAGACATTTGAGGTTGCATCTTGGTCTTTGGGAAGTGATAATCACCATACTCTGGCATTTTTCTGACCTAACTAAATCGAGAAGATAATAAACATGTTCATTGATAATTAATTGCAGCCCTAATTTATTACCATGAACATGGGCCCCGTGGTTTATTTTTAGTTGATCCCACATAGACTGTCCTGGTGCTATAAATAGGAACCAGAGCATCAAATCCATGGCTGAAAATGGTCTCTGACAAATGCATTATTTATACCAGTTTAAAGAATTTTGGCTAAAAACTACAGAGCTCTCTTTTAAGAAAATTATTAAGCCCTTTTAAAAGATGAAACTATATTTTCTGACCAGTTTCTTGGTGCTGTGAGTCACACAGCCCTGGGGAAAGGGGGCAATACATAACAGGCAGAATAACAATGTTGTCAATTTGTTGACAATAGGAAACAGAATATTTCTAGCCGTATCCTTCAGCAGTGGCATTTCTGACATTGCTACATTACAATATTTTTGACCAGGTATACTGCAGGCACCAACATCACTATGGGACAATACATGGATATCTCTACAGAGAAACGCATGGTGTTAAATGGGATCTTTTTAAATGAAATGAAATGTGCAGAACAGTTTGGATGACTTAACTCTAACCTTTTCACTTTGACCATTCCAGGTTGGAGCTGGTGCGATTGGCTGTGAGCTCATGAAAAACTTTGCCATGATTGGACTGGCTTGTGGGGAGGGTGAGGTCATTGTGACAGATATGGACACCATTGAGAAGTCCAACCTCAACAGACAGTTCCTCTTCAGACCCTCAGATGTCACGGTTAGTGTTGTCTCTGTTCAGCTGTTAAGTTCAATATGAATCGATTAGCTTTGATATTTCCGAGCAATGCTGCTTATGGATTTCCTACATTGTAACTGAGTGCACTTAATCTAAGTGCTGCTAATAGATGATGTCATATTACAAATAAAATTGTAGGTTAAAGAACTGGGGTCATCTTTGGATTTGTAGTCCAGAAATAATTTTAACAGGTAAAATGTCGGGCGCGCAGGTGGTCGAGTCGTTAGAGCGCATACCATATACGCAGCCGACCCCGGTTCGAGTCCCGATCGGAGGTCCTTTGCTGCATGTCACACCCCCCTCTCCTATGTTTCCTGTCTATCTACTGATAAATAAAGGCGTCTATGCCAACAAAATCTTTAAAAAAAAAAAAAACAGGTAAAATGTCTATATTTGACTGCTAGACCCTCTGCTAATGCTGAGCAGTGTGCAGAGATAATTGCTGCATTCATATACCAGTCTTTGCTAATATGGACACACAGACCACCGCCTCAGGTCTTTATTGGACAATGAAGCAATCCTGTGTGAGTGAAGAGTAGTTAGCCCAACTAGCTGGATAGCGGAGTCAGAGATACGCTCATTCAGCCATGTCTCTGAAGATGAGGGCATCTCCATCCAGTTGTGTTTTGCATTAAAAAATAGAATGTGATACGGTTAGGCATCACCTAACAGGACCACAGTTAGTCACATATCTGACAAAAAATCTCATGACTTAAGTTCTGTGGGCTGTAATTGTTTAAGTGTCCTTTTTACCATTAATTTTGTGTTCTTTTGTCAGTTTAATTCCTGATTTGCTGATACGGTTTAGTATTTGATCATGATTAATAACATTGATATGCATGTGTGCTAACAGAAAATGAAGAGTGACACCGCTGCTGCAGCAGTGAAGCAGATGAATCCATCCATCAAGATCACAGGTCACCAGAACAGGGTCGGCCCTGACACTGAGAGGGTCTATGACGACGACTTCTTTGAAAGCCTTGATGGAGTGGCCAATGCACTGGACAATGTTGACGCACGTAAGTAAAACAGTATAGTCTTTACTGACTAGAAATATCAGATTTAGTATCTTGATGTTATAAAACTTCTTTTGTGCTTCCTGTATGTAAGCTCTTTCTTTGTGCCTTTTTGTGCAGGTATGTACATGGATCGGAGGTGTGTGTACTACCGTAAACCCCTACTGGAATCTGGTACTCTTGGTACCAAAGGCAACGTCCAGGTTGTGATCCCCTTCGTCACAGAGTCTTACAGCTCCAGCCAAGACCCACCAGAGAAGTCCATCCCAATCTGCACCCTCAAGAACTTCCCAAATGCCATTGAACACACACTGCAGGTCAGTAAATACACAAACACACCTATCTGCTTAAGATAAATACAGACTGAGGCCTTGATAAGTACAATTGAAATAATCACATCATTGTGATCATTTTATGGTGTCTACAAAGTCAAAATCAGGCACTAACTCTGTCATATGATTAACTTTGATTTGTTTTGTTTTTTTACTTGACCAAAATATATGTAATTATAGTTTTGAAGATGTCATGCCATAACAATTTTTGATAAAAATGGAATCCTTCATTCAAACATGAGAACTCAAGACTAATTTATTGGAGAAATAAGTGACTAACATTGTTGTATAGCCCTAAACAATGCCACTGCTTCACTCTGCATAAAACTGCTTTTTTTGTTTGTTTGTTTTTGGTTGTACACACATACTGCACTTCTGAATTAGTGAATTAAGGGTACATCTTGTTGTCAATATTGTCCTCTGTTTAGTGGGCCCGTGATGAGTTTGAGGGCCTTTTCAAACAGCCACCAGAGAATGCCATACAGTACCTCTCGTGAGTTGACTTCCCTGGCATCACTGTAGTCACCTACACATATGTACATTGTTCGTGTCAAACTGTTGAAGTTATATTGAAGAAAAGCTATTTCTTTTGACTTTAATGGACTGTCCTTGCAGAGATCCTAAGTTCATGGAGCGTACACTGAAACTTCCCGGAGCTCAGCCTGTGGAGGTGCTGGAGGCTGTATACAAGAGTCTCGTCACAGACTGCCCCCACAGCTGGGCAGACTGTGTAGCCTGGGCACGCAACCACTGGCAGTGTCAATACAGCAACAACATCCGCCAGCTACTGCACAACTTTCCCCCAGATCAGGTACACATTAAGCTCACTGCATTTTGAATATCACAGCTGTTATGAAATCATGATGTGTTGACTTATAAGCAATGCTTGTAACTGAACACATTAAAAAAAATTTGATTAAAATAAAAATCACCAACCACTGGACTCTTGTCACTGCTGCTGTAGGAATCTGATGTTCATTCCTCAAATAGAGTTCACATCACCCTTTTGTATTCATAGCATAATTTTAGAATCTCATACACTTGATGTGTACACATGAAGGTTGTTGTGAATAATGCAACACTGCAATAGGCAGATATGTATTGGCTGTAGTCATTTTGAGGATAGATTTGTTGTATCAACAAAGTAATGTTTCCATGTCTGATTTGACTCAGAGCAGAGATGGCTGCAATGCATAAGTAGGAGGTGTCAACATTTAACCACAATGACCTCAGTTGCATGTTTTTTCTCTTCTCTCACCTAATAAAGGCATGCAATCCCTTTTTTAAATTACCACTAATGGGACATTGTATTTGGTCATAATTATAAATTGTCTATTCCAAACCCCAGCTTTTTAAGGGTTTTTGTATTTTAGTGCTTAAGTATTAATTTATGATCTGTGGATTTCAGCTTACCAGCTCTGGTGCCCCCTTCTGGTCTGGCCCAAAGAGATGTCCTCACCCCCTAGATTTCAGCACTAGCAATGTAAGTATGCATTCATGATGCTTTATGTATACCTACCTCAAGTATGACTTGCACTGAACTAGTCTATCCAATTTCACAGTAATAACAGAAGTGCTTTCTTTTGTAGGACCTGCACATGGACTACATAATGGCAGGAGCCAACCTGTTTGCCCAGACATACGGTTTGCCGAGCTGCAATGATCGTGCAGCTGTGGTCAAGCTGTTGCAGGAGATAAAGGTGCCACCCTTTACTCCACGTTCAGGGGTTAAAATCCACGTCTCTGATCAGGAGCTACAGAATAGCAATTCCTCTGTTGGTAAGATGGAAATCTGTTTTTGGAGAGGTCATTTATTCAGCTAATGTCTTGTATGCATTGTTTCTGATAGCTTATACATTAAAATCGTGCTTATTATGGGTGCTGTTAGACATTGTCTAACCTCTTATCTCTTTGTATTTAGATGACTCAAGATTGGAGGAGCTGAAGGTCCAGCTGCCTTCTCCTGAGACTTCCCAGTTCAAACTCTGCGCCATTGACTTTGAGAAGGTACGCATCTCTCCTCCAATATCCACATTCCTCTAACTGCCTCGAGTATTAATGATGGTCTTCATCCTCTTCCGAGTGTGTGTGACTAGTGGGCTTTTTGTTTAACAGGATGATGACACCAACTACCACATGGACTTCATCGTGGCAGCATCCAATCTGAGAGCAGAGAACTATGACATTCCCCCTACTGACAGGCACAAGGTGAGGGAATATGTTAAGATCTAGTATCGCCTATGGGTGAAATGATAACTTACCAACTCCTGATCCTTCATGGCCCATGCTGTAGATGCTTTCCTGAAATTTATGATTTTTCTACTATTATAATAAGTGAGGGAAATGGTTCTGTGACAGTAGCATCCACTGCTTATGAGTGAATCTGACATTGTAGAAAGCCAACACTGTAAATGTCAAACCCACAAAGTCAAAGCTGACATGATGGGAATCATTCCAAGTCATGAAAAACAATATTTTAATCAACCATCTGTTTCAACCATTTGCTTTAAATCTATTTAAAATAATGATGGACTTTTTTCTTCTTTTTTTTTTAATTCTTATTATGCTGGCACTTGTCACCATCTGATACAGAGCAAACTGATAGCTGGCAAGATCATTCCTGCCATCGCCACGACCACAGCTGCAGTGGTGGGTCTGGTGTGCCTGGAGCTCTTCAAGATTATCCAAGGACACAAAAAGCTGGAGTCATTCAAGAACGGCTTCATGAACTTGGCCCTGCCTTTCTTTGCCTTCTCCGAGCCCATCGCCGCTCCCAGACACAAGGTAGGCAGCTGCACATTTCTGTCACTGCTTGTATTCGACATCTAACTATGCCGAATGCAGGACAAATATTTTGCTATTAATACTCCCAATGTGTTTGAAGTGTCATGTAGTCATCAGATGTTTATACCTCCAATGATGATCCAGCCATGCTAATACTGATGCACCAGGCAGATGCAGTGCGTCTGCCTGGGTGCAAATGAGTTCAACTCAACTTCTCATGCTGATGTCATCAGTGTGTGCTGAGGAGAAAAATATAATTTATAAAGTGTTCTTTTGTTCTTAATGGCATTTAGTAAATGTTTGATGAAAATGTATCATGCCTTTCTGTGTGGCTGACATTAGCATTTCATTATCCCAACATTACTTTTCCAGTACTATGAAAATGAATGGACGTTGTGGGACCGCTTCGAGGTTGCAGGGATGCAGCCCAACGGGGAGGAGATGACACTCCGACAGTTCCTGGACTACTTTAAAGTAAGTTCCTCTCAACTCGTGTTTTCAGTTTGCCACAATGTGGTTCCATGAGCACAATAACAAACCATGTTACTCTTTTTTTTTTTTTTTTTTAGAATGAGCAGAAGTTGGAGATCACCATGCTTTCTCAGGGAGTGTCCATGCTCTATTCCTTCTTCATGCCTGCTGCCAAACTGAAAGAGAGACTGGACCTGCCGTGAGTACAGCGTTCACACACAACTATTTCTCTAGTGTGTGGCATGTAAAGTTTAAATGGCTGTTTTGCTCACTGCCATAATGGTATTCCTCTTCTGTGTGTCCTGTAGGATGACAGAGATTGTGACGAAGGTGTCTAAAAAGAAGCTGGGCAAGCATGTGAAAGCCCTGGTGTTTGAGCTATGCTGTAACGATCTGTCAGACGAAGACGTGGAAGTGCCCTATGTCAGATACACCATCCGCTGAGCTCCACACTGAACCCACCCACAGGAGGGTGGGAGTTACGGGGGGAGGGTGGGTGGGTGGGAGTTCTAAGTGAAGCTTTGAGGTGGGAATTTTGGGGTGGGTGGGTTGATCCAGGTCAGCTGTATTGGATCAATCATTTTTTTTAGGCCTGTGGTTTGTGTAAACCTGTGCCTGAGTGTACATAGCCCCAGTAAGCTGACTTAAGGATACCTGTATGTGTGTTAGGGATCCAGTTGTGCTCGGCTGTGGGAACAAGGGTGTCACCGGAGGGAAGGGAGCACGTACAGTGGACCTCCTGATGTTTTTCATTGGCAGAACCTTTTAGCTCAGTTAAATTCTAAGCCTTAGATCTCTTGGTTCTCAATAACCCCAAGTTGTGTCCCTCTGAAACATTCCGACACTCTTGAGCACTAAAGGAGGAATGTTTTAATCCAAACTGTCTCCCTTCCACTCTACTTGCTCTCTTCCCCTCCTCCAACCCCTGTTTCTTAGACCTGGCCCCACATTACTGTTTTATTTTATTTTTCAGAGATGCACCTCCATAAGTAAAGTTCAGCCAAGAAACCCAAATATAGTAACACATGTATAAGAATCAGTTTTGCCATATCACTGCCCTTAATTTTACCTAAAATTCCAAATATTAAACCATTGAACCTGAAGACAATTAAACCCGACTCAACTGCCTCTCCTGACTGGATAATTATCTGAGTATCTCACGTCGGCAGAATAGGAACCCTTGCCGGTTTGAGCCGTCACCAGATGTTTTCAGCACCCCTACTCCGACCTCATCTAGCACTCTGTGGCTTCGGAGGGGCTCTTGCACATGACATCAGTTTTTCTCTTTATTCTCTTTATATTTCATGTGTTTTTGTTATTTTTTATTTTATTTTCGGGGGGGGGGTGCAAACTTGAGTTTTTGCTCACACACCTCTTAGATCATAAACTGTCTTCTTTCTACTTTGTTAACTCCAAATGACATTACAGTATAAGAGCAAGGCAATGAGATGTATCTTGAAATGGGAGCACTTAGTGTGATAGTGAATAAAGATGTAAAAAATTACATGACTCTTGTGTTTTATTTCTTGTAATGTGGTCATGAATCTTGATTTAATGTGTCACTTCTGGTTTAACACTCGAGACAAACATGAAACTGCGTGTCATATAAGGGTTTTCCTGTTTGACCTGCTTCTGGCTCTTTAATCAGAAGTTTCATAATAAAGCATATCCGGGAAACACAACTTGAATCAGCTAAACGCCTACTTGTCAGCGTTTACAATGAAATCAGATTAAATTTGTTTAATCCAAAGGATGCAAGAAATGATCTGTCCTACCTTTTTTGAATTTAAAAAAATATACTAAAGTCATATGGTTATTTAAAAGACCTTTCATGAACAGCTTGATGTAGCTTCAAATGTACTCATTTCCTCTTTTGTTTCACATAGTTCTGTAGTTTATTTGGTCAGGTACTCTGCAAAGTAGTTTATTTTTGTTTGTTTTTTTAAATGTGCTATCATCCAGTTAACAAACTGGAGTGATAAGTTTGCACAAGTCAAGTAATGAACTCTTCCTGAGAAGAGCGGATACATGTAGGTGCAACCCCTAAAGGATGTGGTTGAGTCTGAGATGAGGAAGAAAGTGAGGAGGAAGGAGCGCAGTGAACTCTGAAAAAGCTACAGCAAACAACTCTATATTTGCTAATTCTGGTGTAAATTTGGATTAACTCAACAGTTCTCATTTTGAGAATGTGTGATTGACTTTCGAAGATGTGTTGAAAGAAAAAGGAAAGGATGGAAGTGGAGGAGTCTGGTGAAACGAGGACTTCCTGGTATGCTTTTTACATTCATCGTTATGTTTCTGTGGTGACAACTATCTTAAAGCTGAAAACTGATAAAAGGGACAGTAACATCCAACAGAATGTTATACTTTACTATGTAGGAGGCATATTGTTTAAAGGTGGCAGACACTTGGCATCAGATGAGTAAACTTATCACCTCGATATTACTCTTGATTGCTCATTGAAAAATGGTAGGATGATATGCTAGTCGTCAGTAAAGCACTTCTATATCACATGAGGCACAAAAGAAACCCTTTAAGCACACACTACCAGGATCTCATTAGGTTATTTTAGGTTTTTTATAGATTTATCTCAGTGTGTATGAATGTTTGCTTGGTGCCCACTAACAGCTTTGCCTTATTAGGACTGTGGCACCAGGAGAGACACACTCCATCATCTATGACCATGCTGGGGTAAGTCACACCACCTGCCTGATTTCTATCACCTCTATCCTCCTGCCATGCAGCTTATTAGAATGCTCACCTAAAAGCCAACAAACTCACTTTCAATAAATTTCTGCTTTTAGAAAAAGAGAAAACAAGACCCTGCCCCTGATCCTGTGACCAGAATCGCAGAGGTTAGTGATTTCTCTCATACGCCATTAAACTCTTTGTGTTACAGTTTCCCTGCTTCATTTTTATGTCTCTGTGTTTCTCTGTAACTAGCGGAAGTTAGTCAACCTTACCTTTGTGACCGCAATGCTGAGTGCAAAGCTGAGTGAGAGACGTGAACGTGCTGTTCAGCCATGCAGCCACAAAAGCTCTTTGAATGCACAAACTTATAAATGCTCTTTATATCATTTCTTGCTTTTCTGCTTTTCTGCTTTGCTGTAATCTTTATCGTGCTCTATGATGCACAGAGACATTTCTTTTACTGCTGTTAATTTAAATACACCACTATGTTACTACACTGCATGTACAGCTGATGTGGTTTCAGTGTAGAAAAAAAAAGCAGACATCTTGTATTTTACTACAGAGGCACAGTTTGAACCTTCTTCCTCTTTGAAAGAGTCACACAGGAAATGAGAGATCTGCACCGCCATGCAACATCTCACACCTCTCGACATCTTTCTTTCCACTTTCCTGAACTCTCATGTCTTTCTCAAGTTCACTTTTTTTTGTGTAACTCCTTCTGTTTTATGTTCGGGTCTTGTTTTATTAGGATGAAGGGGAAGAGGAAGATGACGAAATGATGTCTGACCACATGAAGGATTCAGAGGTGAAGTTTTACTCTTTTGCAGATGCTGCATGTGTGTTCAATTGTGTATTTAGACGTCTAACCTACAGCCAGTAATAGTTGTGCCACCCTGACTAATTATGTGGACCTTTTTGTGGACATATAAAACCTTGACTGTTTGAATGTTGATTTCATTTCAGGAGCCCAGTAATAAAAGAGTCAAACCGGTGGCAAAGTCCAATAGCCTAACAGGTGTCATCACACCAGTAAAGACCCCTGCTCTTAAACGCATTGGACAGTCAATATCAGTAAGTATGCATCAACACATTCCTGTCGTTTTTACAAGATGTTGAATTAATTGACTTTTTCAGAAATTAAACTACATTACTCTTCCTACAGCGGTCTATCAGTTTCCGTACAGAGGCTCGACCTTTGCCCCCAGTTCCCCTACGCGCTCGCTCAAAGGCCTCATCATTTCCACGGAGACGCAACAGCCAGTGCTGGAGCGATACCGTTGAGAGCCATGACCTCACTGCTAAGGAGATCAAACGTCAAGAGGTGTGAAGGGCAGCTGCAGAAACTAAACATTCTGCAGGGGACTTAATGTAATGTAGTGTCATTTTGAGGGGCGGGGTATGTTTATGTGGGTCAACCTGTGGGACTGTGGTTGCAGTGTGGGGGCAGGGTGACTAGAGCCTACTCTTCATTTCTGTGAAGCTGCTCTACATGGGGATTATGAAAGAGGATGTGAGCTGGCACTGGAGGCTAAACTTCCTTTATTGAACAATCAGCTGTTGGAGCTCACCCTGTCCCGTCCGTCTGTGTGTTTGCATCTTGTGTAAGTGAGTGTTATCTGTTTTTACCTTTAAATGCTCTTATCCAGTTGTTAAACAGTTGTCACTCTATTGCAGGTGATCTATGAGCTGACTCAGGGAGAGAGACAGCTTATTGAAGACCTTAGTCTGGTCAAGAAGGTACTAAACACATCCACAAGACTCATGTCTGTTATTTTACATCATAACAAATTGAATATTGAATATATGTAATCAATCCTTCCAGCTTTCCTTACACTGATTTCACACACTTCCCTACATCTCTGACTGCACATAATTCACTTCTGTCTATCCCTTTACTCTATGTGTGCTGTCAGGTGTACTATGAGCCAATGCTGAAGTTGAACATCATGACAGAGAGTGAGCTTGGGCAGATCTTTGGTACTCTGGACTCTCTCATTCCTCTCCATGAAGGTGAATGATTTACTTTGCACACTTTTCCATCATCTCTATCTCCTGTATTAACGTGGGCATGGGCATGGGCTTGGTTGGTCGTGATAAAATATGAACATTTGTTGACTTTCAGTGGAGTCTCATCGGGTTTTCAAAAAGATTCAATGGAAATTACAAACTATGAAATTATTATTGATTTACACATTTGAAGAGTTTTCTCTGATTTATTGCATTGACCATCAATTTGATTATATTAAATGTGATTTTGCACACATTTTCCATACATGGATTTATATTTATATTGGAAAAAATAATGTTGTTGATATTGTAATACAGATTTTAACTATGTTGCCCAGACCTAAAAGCAACCATGGAAAGCACAGCTTTAGGGGTGCATTTTTGCATGTTTTTTTTACAGATAAACATCTGTCCTTGAACTTTAGTAACACAGGTGTGTTTTTATTTCATACCAGATCTTCTGGAACGTCTTCAGCGACTGAGAGGATCAGAGAAGACAGTGGGAGAGGTGGGGCCTACTCTGATGAATTGGGTGAGTATCTCCATGGAAACCAAGGACTGAGAGACATGAAAAAAGGGCACAAACCACCATCAACCTCCAGTTCCTGTATCTACTCTATTATGTTGCTCTGTAAACCAGAGTCACTGAGTTCAGCCTCGGTCTGTCTCTACTCTTATATGAACAGCTGTGAACAGCATTCTCCTCCTCCTTCTGTGCAGTTTCCTTGCCTGGAGTCCTATGTTACATATTGCTGTAACCAGGTGGGAGCCAAAGCCCTGCTGGACCAGAAAAAGCACGAGAAGAGAGTGGAGCACTTCCTCCGCCTGTGTCAGGAGTCTTCATTCAGCAGGAAACTAGACCTCTGGAACTTCCTGGATCTCCCTCGAAGCCGTTTGGTCAAATACCCCCTGTTGCTGAAAGAGATCCAGAAGTGCACACCTCCAGAGCACCCAGATGAGGACTCGTTGCCTGATGCTGTGAGTTGACACATTCACACACACGTGCATACACACATGAATATAAATATACACACCTTCACTTACTTAACATGATCGGAAGATGATGAACGGAATCGAAATGTCAACACTCTGGACTTTCTTACTTCATCCTCATTATGTCAAGTATGTGAGCATGCTGGGATGCAAGCAGATAAAATACACTGCAATGCCTCCACAATTCACTGGTTGCCATGGCAATCACAAACTCCACATTTTGGACCCTGTAATCCAAATATGAGTGTTTTTTTGGAAAGGAATGATATCCACACTGGCAGTTTAAGCAAAATGCGTGCACAGTCTGCTTCTTTAGATAGACCAGAGTTCTCAGTATTCATAGCCCAGTATTAACCCTGCTCATTTAATAATCCTTACAATCTTGTATGAAAATCAACGTCTATCTTTCGGATTCTGTAGATTCTAACACTCAAATCCGAATTATTAAGGCCTAGGATTGTTGTTATCAACATTTACATACATACGTTTAGGATTTATGGGTTTCAACATAGTGTAAATTTGTATACTCAGTGTCCAGTTGTGGGAAGTCAAGACATTTAGGTTAAGCTAATATCTACTTTTTCAATTAACTATACTTTGCACATTGGCACCTCCACTAGACCGAAATAATATCCAGTGAACCTGTGATGTGACATAAATTACTTGTAGCAAAGGAGACTCCGAAAGTGAGAAATGGAAAATGTTTTGCTGTGCAGGAAATGGTCTTGCCAGCCATGTCTTACCACAGACAAATGAAGCCCACATTTGAAACAAGATTCTTCTATACATGTGCCATTCTCTTAAACTTTGCATAAATGTATAGCGTTTTAAGGAGTTTTATGCTATTCAGAATGCAGCCCAAATTCTTAATTTGGGAAAAAATTAAGCAACTCTAAAATGTCTCATATGTAACATTTTGTTCTGCTCAGTTGGAGTTGATCCAGAGCATCATAGCGGAGGTTAACAAGAAGACCGGAGAAGCTGAGTGTCAGTTCTACAGACGGGGCCTTGCCTACCTTGAAGACAGCCAGAGAATAACAGAGATCCAGGAGTCTCGCTTCCTCTGCTGCCACGGCGAGCTCAAGAACAACAAGGGACAGGTAGCATCCAAGGGTTGTTATGTTTAACTCTTCTAATGTCCCATTGACTGACCTTTGGCAATGTCAATTTGTCTGCATCTCAGTTGAAAAAGGTCAAGTCATCCAATATGGGGGTATAATGTAGTGATAAACAGTCTGGATCTATACACTCACAGACCTTTGCTCCTCTCTATCTCAGTGTACATTTTTAGGTACTTAATTTGAGTGCTGTACAGTACCCTTTATTTTTAAATAACAAAGAAATCCTGCACAATGTTTACCACTTGTATTCAATCAATTTAATATTTCAGTCCTCAGACCTTCATCAAATAAAATGAATAGCACCAGTACCAAATATACATAAACATAGCCTTACAATTTATGAATTTCTAATATACAGTTTTATGTGTTAACCCAAAAATCCAACACATCTTTTGTAAAGCCACATCTCCCCCTTTGTGTGTCTGTCTCTTCTGTCAGCGGCTGCATGTGTTCCTGTTTGAGCTCGCTTTTGTGCTGAGCAGACCTGGGGAGGACAAAGACGGAGGTCAGGTGTTCAATGTCTACAGGCAGCCTCTGCCCAATGCCTTGTTAAATCTGGAGGAGATCCCAGACGGGGAAGCTGGTGGAGGGAGCACCTTCAGGGGAGCCTTCAGTGGAGGAAATGATAAAGGTAACATATACTTTATAAATCATAGGAACCCAGTGATCACAGTGACATCTTATTTCTTTTTGTATGCATACATGACCTACTTTCTTTTGCCATGTTGTTTTAAGTTAAATTTAGACTCCTACAACTAGTATCCAATGCCCTGCCCATTAGTTGAAGTGAAACCTACAATCTCTTGTACTCAATATCCTTGCCTCATGTGTTTGTCCTTCCCTCTTCTAGTGAAGAACTGTTTTCGTGTGAACAGCAGAGGGCGCTCCAAAGCTTACTCTTACAGCTTGCAGGCCAACGACTCCTTCAGCAAGCAGCAGTGGATCACCTGTCTGCGCCAAGCGATTGTCCAGTCGAGAGATAGGAATGCTCACAGCAGACCGTCGCAGCACTCTCCCCAAACTGATCCTGCCCTGTATCACATAGCTGAGCTCAGCCTCAGCTCAGATACAGAAATGGCAGACCACACATGTCGCTGACTGCTGGACTGGTCATCAGGATGCTTGTGGAGTGCCTTTATATTTGTACATTGATAGTATCAATGCAAGAAATAAAATGTGGACTGATGATTGTGCTTAGACACGCGTAGTATTTTTGACATGGTTAAGTTTCTCTTCATGCTTTTTCTGTTCATGTATGGTCTGTACAGCTTGACATCAGTATTACTGTATTTGAATTAACATGTAAAATTTGAATGTTGTTATTTTGTTGTTGTTTTTTTAAATAAACTGACACTTAAAAGTTTACTGGAGTACTCATGAAAAGTATACATAGAGAAGTCTAAGTATAGCCTACAAGGTCTACAGAGAAAAGATTAGAGATGATTATCCTCCCTCCCTCCCTCTTTCTCTCTCTCACTCTCTCTCTCTGACACCGGTGACAGGGCAGGGGAGAGAGGTAGACTTTCAGTGCTAGCCTACAGACTCACAGTGAAACAGTAGACGTCCCCTTATGCATTTTTAACAGCTCAGCAGGTGATGGGAACAGTTTGGTTTGGACAGTTTGTCCACAGATAGAGTGTCCAAGTGATCAGGTGAGTCCAAACTGCTCTATTTATTTGTGAATGCTATAATATTTTTCAAGCATTATTTGCAAACTAACTTTATTTATGAGATTGTATCGTTTACCTGCACGGAACAGCAAAAAAGTTGACTTGGCTTAAATAACATGTCAGAAGATACCTTGGTTGTGAGATTGGCATGCTGTCTTTTATGGGTTATATAATCTTTGTCAGTACAGATTGATCTATAACATCTGGGTATCCAAACATCTCTTTTTATAAATATGTGCCCTGAGGCTGTTTTGTTAGTATCTGGATTCACTGAGATCTCTGTCAGACCTTGACTTTCCAAGCTATTCTGCATACCGTAATTACGAGAAAGAATTGTGTGACAAAATGGATCGACTCAATGTATTCAAGAGAAGTATTTACCTTAAGTGGATGGTCATTTAAAATTAATCCTATTCTCTTTCCCTCAGCTGTGAATGACATCCCACTTCATTTTCCTGGAAAGAAAGGATTAAATACCCTACTGTGCATCATTCATTCAAAACGGGGGACTTTTTCTCTCTGTCAGGCGTCTTATGATCTACCACCACATACTTCTCTCCTTTGACCTTGCACATGAGAAAACCTAGGCGGTGCAACTTACTCAGTCTGAGTTGCAAACCACCTGCTTTGCATTTCTTGGGGAAGCCCTTTGTCTGTCTCAGGGTCACTTTTGGTTGACACATCTGAGGTTTACCAGCAAAATAGGATGCCTGGAGCCAGTGGCGTCAACGTGGAGAACTCCTGTGAGGCTCTGTGTCGAAACCTGGTGTCCCAGAACGGCCTCCAGAGAGAGACGGCTGACATCTCCCAGTCTGTCCTCTACACCTCGCTGATGGGACTGCTTCTGGTTACTGACGATGAGGTGTGCACTACACAACGTCACATAGAACTTTCATTTACGCTCAGACCTTCAAGTTGGTAGTGATGTGATGTCAGAACCAACTTGTGATGTCAGAATCACATCACACAACAAACTAGAACAACCATCCTGTTTGTTCTTAATGTGGAATTTATGGGACACTCATGAGACAAATGTAAACACAGACAAAGATATCGTATGAAGCAATTAATGGAGAGTACACATCAACACACATATGTTTAAGCACCTGTCAGCACTCCTTGGTCTCTAATAGGATGAATACTTGAGGCTGACCTCCTTTTAGCCTTTCTTGTTATGCTAACGAGATAAGAAGGCTAAATCTGTCCTACCTATTTTGTACACACACTGACACGGCGGGTCCAGGGCGGACAGACAGTAACATGTACAGAGACAGCCAGGGGTCAAACAGGACACACAATGTAACATGCATGTGTATACTTTTACCAAATCCTTTGACAAAATAGGTTATAACCTCTGAAATGAGATGTAACAGGTTAGTATTACTGGTCAGTAGCTATTCTTCTCTTTTTTTCCAGAAAGAGCAGCTCACTTTAGGAAGTGGAAGGGTTGGCCTTAGAAACATTGGGAACACAGTAAGTGTTGAATGATGCAGGGTGTTATTTAAACAGTCATTTAAAGAAATACTTTCAGAATTACCTGAATAAATGATATAATTTGTCTCCAATTTAGTGTTTCCTGAATGCAATAGTCCAGTGTTTGTCTCACACACGTGGTCTACGGGACTACTGCCTCCTCAAATCTTACAGGCATGAGAAGTTCTCCAAAGAGGAAGCAAAACTCATGGAAGGTGTGTTCTTCTCTCCAGCTGTTCCCCTCCTCTGCCTATTATCCCATCCGTGTTATGTTTATCCATTTTCTCATTTCTGCTTGTCTTCCTGTGCCAGCTTTCTCTCAGGTGCTGTCAGGCTTTTGGGATGTAAATGAAGGAGACACAATTGTAAATCCACGACAATTTTACAATATTTTCAGAGAAGCGGTGCCTTACTTCAGTGGATACAGGTAAGAAGATATGTGGATGGTGTTTTTCTTTCCTTGAAACATTTGTGCAGGCAACATTACTGCAGTTCAGGAAAGGAAAACCCATTAACTACTTTGTATATTCTGGCAGACACGTTTTTGAACTGTAACTGTTCCCAAACAATATGATATGCGACTCAGTATGCCATCCACGTCTCTGTCAGCACAACTCTTTTAGAGACAAGAGATTAACTGTAAACTACTTTGCCACCAGTACAAGTGCTCCTGTGTGGTTTGGTTTTAGAGACTTCTAAAGAAGTAGCTGCCTATAATAATGACAATAAGAAATCTGTGTGTGTCTTTGTGTCTGTGTTTAATCCAGTCAACAGGATGCTCAAGAGTTTCTCAGGTTTCTATTGGACAAGCTGCACACAGAAATCAACCGCAGGCCGTATGTTCGACGAACAGGAAAGGACCCTGAGCAAAAATATACCCGATTTAGGTGTGTGTTTTTCTGTGAAAGAAAAAATCTATCCTTAACATTTTGAAACCTATCACATGAAACATGTTTTGGTCTCTCTCTCTTTATATCTAATGTTCCTTTAGGATTTCGGAAGAGGCCGCTGCCATGTGGAAGAAGCACTTAGAGAGAGATGACAGCAGAATAGTAGGTGAGGAGAGCAATCCAGTGGAACCTTAAGTCTCATCTGCCACATGAGTATAATGTAGGCAACCATTGATATAACTTGCCACTGTCATCTCCTTTCACCCTTTTGATAGACTTGTTCTCGGGCCAGCTGCGGAGCTCGCTGCATTGTTCAGTGTGCTCCCACTACTCCAACACATTTGATGTGTTCTGTGATCTGTCGCTGCCCATCCCCAAGAAGAGCTTCTCTGGGGAGGTCATGCTGAGGGATTGCCTGGACCTGTTCTCTCAGGAGGAGAAAATGGACAAGGAGAATTCACCTGTGAGTTGATGTAGAGAATCCATAATGTTAGGGTCAAAGGTCAGTGAATTTGTGTAGTTCTTGTTGAGAGCAGTGAGCTAGGGGTGTTTTTTTCAGTTTGTAGCCTATAATTCATACATTTATTCATTTAACTCTATACTACATACTATTTTTATAAATTGATTGTAAACTGAGAATAAATGTAACTGTAGATAACATGAATTGGTATAGTTCTTTGATGAAGGGTTACCTGCTCTTACTCATCTCATCTTCACCGACATACTAAAAGACTCATTTATTTATCACACAGGGTTAGTTACGCACATCAAATATTTTTGAAATGTTGAGATGAGCGTGTGTTTGTTTATGTGTTTCAGATGTGTGAAAGGTGTAACAGGCGTACAGAATGCACCAAGCGGCTGTCCATCCAGAGGTTTCCCCAGGTTATTGTGATCCGTATCCTTGGCAACAACTCATACTCATTAACTTTATTAGCAAGCTATGTTTACATACAGGAAGTTATGATGTTGCTTAACAATCTCAATCAGATCTGAATCGTTTCGCAACGTCAAGGTGGTCTATCAGTAAAAGCACCGTGCATGTGTCCTTCCCGATCACTAACCTGGACCTCGGACCCTATGGACCTGTTGATTGCGGTAAAACTACCAAACTTTCCTCTCAGTTTATCTACTATGTACACATGTCTACTTTATTCCTCCATTCATGCCTTATCCCCTTTCATATGCGTGCTTGGGTCATTATTTTGGACAAAATATGGTATGCAACAGTTGAAATGATAAATAATGCAGGAAAGGTAACTGAAAAAGGGGCCTTGTCAATGTCTGTCATACCTAAAAAAGAAAGAGAAGGAACCATACATGTGTTAAAGTGATTATTTAAAATTTTTGACATTAGTGGATAGAGTACGGTATAATACAATACCCTAGCTGTCTCCAGCTGTACTTGCAACGTGGCCTTATGGTTTCATGGTGTGAAGGTACACAAGAAGAATGATTAATTGATGAATTATTTAGTTTGTGAAATGTCAAAAAAAAAAAAATCTCATCCTTTGTTTTATAATACGGAAGTGTTAAAGTGTACAGTTTTCACCAAAAATTACAGGTATATTTGTTTGATAATTGAAACATTTCAATTCATTGGCAAAATCATTGTGTCATTGTGTCTCTGTTTGTCCCCAAAGGCCCTGTACTGTATGATTTATATGCAATATGTAACCACGCTGGGACGGTGAACATGGGTCACTACACAGCCTGCTGCTTAGATGAGAATGGCTGGTGCTACTACAATGACTCCAGGTAAGGCCCTCCACCCACATTGTTTCGTTTTAATAAGCAATTTCCTGCTAACTGCAATGAATAATCTGTATTGAGACACTTTCTATATAAACATGGAGCTGTTTCTCTTACTTTACTCCCCATCTACCCACTTACAGTGTGACTCCAGTCTCAGAGAACCAGCTTCAGACCAATCAAGCCTATGTGTTGTTCTACCAGCGCAGCAACAGCACCGCCACCATAAGGAAATAGACTTCAGACTGGCTGAGGCAGGCAGCCAATCAGAGCAACTTTACCTCCAGTGTCCATAGAAACAAATAGAAGCAGCAGTGCTGTAACACTGGCATCTATGAACTTCTCAAGCTCAATGAGCATGCCCTCAAATAAACCCTGAGGAGCAGGAGAGAGAAACCATGCTCACTTTAGGGGGGCTTTAAAAGGTGACCGGCCCCTCTAAATCATGGAGAGGCTGTTATATCGTCTCAGTGACAGTGATAAGACAGTTCAGGCTGACTGTAGCCTTAACAGTCTCTGTGCCCTAGTTCTCAGACAGGAGTGAGCGATGTACTTGCACATGATGAAATATATCTTGGGTGAAATAGAAAGTGGGCAACCTTTTAAGCTACAGTTTGTGAAAATGTAGTTGAATTTAACATGTAAATATCTGTAGCCTATGCTATATCTATGCTGTGTTCTATATTTTCCCTTTAAGTAAATTATATCTGTATATACACATGTATGTATGTATGTATTTTTTTTTTTACATTTGTGTCTACTGCTATAGAACAAAAGTTAAATTATATTTTGTATATATGTATATATATAATTGAATGTACTGCATAATTTCTCTTTGAAACAGTTAATAAAAGACCTATGAACAAGTCTGATAGTTAGATTTTATTTTAATTAATTTAAAGCCATAGACGTAATTATTGTCCACCCACAGACTCACCACCAGTGGGAGGGGCCAAAGGGGTCGGGTGCGCTGTGAGCTGGGCGGCAGCCGAAGGCGGGGACCTTGGCGGTCCGATCCTCAGCTACAGAAGCTAGCTCTAGGGATGTGGAACATCACCTCTCTGGTGGGGAAGGAGCCTGAGCTAGTGCACAAGGTTGAGAAGTTCCGCCTAGATATAGTCGGCCTCACCTCGACGCATAGCAAGGGCTCTGGAACCAGTCTTTTCGAGAGGAGTTGGACTCTCTTCCACTCTGCCACTGGTGAGAGGCACCGGGCAGGGGTGGCAATATCTGTTGCCCCCCGGCTTGGTGCCTGTATGTTGGAGTTTACTCCGGTAGACGAGAGGGTAGCCTCCCTCCGCCTTTGGGTGTGGGGGGACGGATCCTGACTGTTGTTTGTGCTATGGTCCAAACAGCAAGTATCCACCCTTTTTGGACTCCTTGGAGGGGGTGCTGGAAAGTATTCCTCTGGGGATTCCCTCGTCCTGCTGGGGGACTTCAATGCTCACGTTGGCAGCGACAGTGAGATCTGGAGGGGTGTGATTGGGAGGAACGCCCCCCCCCCCCCCGATTTGAACCCGAGCGGTGTTTTGTTATTGGACTTCTGTGCTCGTCACAGATTGTCCATAATGAACACCATGTTCAAGCATAATGGTGTCCATATGTGCACTTGGCACAAGGACACCCTAGGCTGTAGTTCGATGATTGATTTTGTAGTCGTGTGGTCGGACTTGCAGCCAAATGTCTTGGACACTCGGGTGAAGAGAGGGGCGGAGCTGTCAACTGATCACCACCTGGTGGTGAGTTGGCTCCGGTGGTGGGGGAGGATGTCGGTCAGACCTGGCAGACCCAAACGTATTGTGAGGGTCTGCTGGCAGAGTCTCAACTCCCACCTCTGGGAGAGCTTCGACCGTGTACCGGGGCAGGCAGGGGACATTGAGTCCGAGTGGGCCATGTTCTGTGCCTCCATTGTTAAGGCGGCCGACAAGTGCTGTGGCCGCAAGGTGGTCGGTGCCTGCCGAGGCGGCAACACCGACACCGGCGGTGAGGGATGCCGTCAAGCTGAAGAAGCAGTCCTATAGGGCCTTTTTGGCCTTTGGGACTCTGGAGGCAGCTGGCAGGTACCGGCAGGCCAAGCGGAATGCAACTACGGTGGTCGCTGAGGCAAAAACCCGGACATGGGAGGAGTTCGGCGAGGCCATGGAAAATGACTTCCGGACGGCTTCGAAGAAGTTCTGGACCACCATCCGGCGTCTCAGGAGGGGGAAGCGGTGCATTGTCAACACTGTGTATGGTGGGGACGGTGCGCTGCTGACCTCAACTCGGGATGTTGTGGATCGGTGGAAGGAATACTTCAAAGACCTCCTCAATCCCACCGACATGCCTTCCGGTATGGAAGCAGGGCCTGGGGACCCGGGTGTGTGTTCTCCTATCTCTGGGGCTGAGGTCACCGAGGTGGTCAAAAAGCTCCTCGGTGGCAGGGCCCCGGGGGTGGATGAGATCTGCTCCGAGTTCCTTAAGGCCCTGGATTGTGTGGGGCTGTCATGGTTGACACGACTCTGCAGCATCGGGTGGACATCAGGGGCAGTGTCTCTGGATTGGCAGACCGGAGTGGTGGTCCCTCTTTTTAAGAAGGGGACCGGAGGGTGTGTTCCAACTATAGGGGGATCACACTCCTTAGCCTCCCTGGTAAGGTCTATTCGGGGGTGCTGGAGAGGAGGGTCCATCGGATAGTCGAACCTTGGATTCAGGAGGAGCAGTGTGGTTTTTGTCCAGGCTGTGGAACTGTGGACCAGCTCTAAACCCTCTGCAGGATCCTTGAGGGTGCATGGGAGTTTGCCCAACCAGTCCACATGTGTTTTGTGGACTTGGAGAAGGCATTCTAACGTGTCCCTCGGGGAGTCCTGTGGGGGGTTCTCCGGGAGTACGGGGAATCGGACCCCCTGATACGGGTCGTCCGTTCCCTGTATGACCGGTGTCAGAGCTGGACGAAGTGGCTGGGGAGAGGGAAGTCTGGGCTTCCCTGCTTAGGCTGTTGCCCCCGCGACCCGACCCCGGATAAGCGGCAAGAAGACGAGACGAGACGAGACTTAATTATTGTTGTTGTTATACTGTTTCATATATTTCATAAGTGGTGGAAAGTAACATTTACTCATTTGCATTTACTCTACTTAAGTACAATTTTGAGATTTGGGTTTTTCCATTTTTTGCTACTTTAAGATTTTACACAAAGGATAATATAACAAGCTTTTGAATGCAACACATTGTTAAGATGAAACCGGTGGTTTCCAACCTTTTTGTCTTTTGACATTTTACAAAAAGCAGAGTGTAGTTGGGCTCACATTTCAGATGTCTATGAGTTGTTAAATATTAATTTTTACCACTTAACTTCTCACAAGGTTTCATTTCAATAAAAGATTAAATGATCCAATATTTCAGCAAAAATCAAAGAACAGAGATAAATCCCAAAACTGAAAACTGAAAAAAGATTTGTGTATCAGAACTTTGTTTTTTCTTCTTTCCTCTTCAATTAATCATCTCATGACCTCTCAGATTTGCCTGGTGACCCTTTGGAGGGGCCCGACCCCTAAATTGGGAACCTGGACTAAACCAGATAACTGTATATAAATGAGTTGAAATTAGCTGCACCTCCAGCAGCTGCAACAGTAACATGCTTCTCTAACACTGATGCTTCAGTAAAAGTAAAGGATCTGATTGGTTCTGCTCACCTGTGTTGAAGGTGGACAGAAATAGCAAGCTGATAAAAAAGACAGGATCCATAATTGGTTTGCCTCCTGACTTACTAGAGGTGGTCATGAAGAAAAGAGGTAGGAAACTCAGGGGCATCCTGCATAATGTGGACCACCCATTGTATGGCGTTTTAATGAGCTGAAGGGCTCCTTCAGTTGGAGACTTTTAGAGAGACTTAGAAGGTCCTTATAGCCTACCTGCTGCAGTGAGATTTTTTAACAAAAACTGTTGTTAACTGTTGAATGTTGTTGACTGAATTGATGTTGATGTTGCACTTATCTTGCACTGCCTGAATCTTGTATGTTTCCTTCTTGAATGTTGTCTGTCTTTGTGTAAGGGTAACATTCAGTTTCCCCTCTATGGGGATCAGTAAAGTCTAATTATCTGTCTGTTATCTTACTTTAATAACACAACAGTAACTATTCATATTTAGTATCATCATCATCATCATTATTATTATTATTATTGTTGTTGTTATTAGTAGTATCATTATTATCATTATTATCAGTATTATTATTATTGTTATTATTACTAGACATGTAAGTAAAGGGGCGAAAGCCTGCTGTTGAGTGTCGTCACCGCGCACATGCGTATGAGCGGTGGGCGGAGTTTTCCAGTCGGTCAGGAAGAGGAGAAAGGCGGACACAGAAACATCAAGCGGTAATCTTTTTTAGCGACGGCTTTTAAACTTTAACCCGACTCTTGTTGTAGGCACTTAAGTATTTCAGTAGTGCGATGAGTGCTGTCGTTACAATTTCAGAAAGTATACCTTGAGTGACAGCAGTACAAACCACGGAAAACACCATTAGCTTTCCTGCTAGTCGTAGCTGGTTTGACAGGCCCGGACTAACACTGCTCAGCCTTTCAGCCAGGATGGGAACACAGCACGGAAATGTTCTCTGTTTACACCCTCTACCTTCAAGGCACCCTTTCTGTTAGCCAGTCGGATTGTTTTAGTGTAAATTAATGCCGTACTTTTAGATTAAAGGAAACCAGTTTGCTACCCTTAACATCGTTTTCTGAGTTGTTACCTTTGCTTAGTGCAGGACAAGGGGAACTGTTGATAATGCACAGTAGAGTAGTACATAGAGTGTAATATCACTTCATGCTCACGAAAAGACAATTTGAACGTCTGTTTCACCCTGTTTGTTTGTGTATATATATATATGTATATGTAAAATTATATTTGTGTGTATTTTTAGTGATGTCACAACAATCCTGTTTTGGACACTTTTCTACAGATGGCTGCTATCAGGAAGAAGCTGGTGATAGTTGGCGATGGTGCGTGTGGTAAGACCTGTCTGCTCATCGTCTTCAGTAAGGATCAGTTCCCGGAGGTCTACGTCCCAACTGTGTTTGAGAACTATGTGGCAGACATTGAAGTGGATGGGAAACAGGTGAGACATGAAACACTGGCTGCAAATTTGGCAATCCTCGAAGAGACTGAGTGATAACAGTTATAAAATGCAAATTAATTAGGGGCTGCCACCAACAGTTCTTTTCATTAATGGTTAATATGCTTGTTCTTTCTTTATGGTTTGTGTGGTTTAAAAAAAACAAAAAAAAAACACTATGCTGCAAATATTCATCACAGTCATAAACAGTATAAATCCTGAAGTTTTGGAGTGGGTGGAATCAGTGACTTTTTACCCTTTTTGCTTAAAAGATTATTACAACAATTAATCGGTAATCAAGTTAGCTTCTGATTGATTTTCTTTATCTAATCTATCGGTCTGTGTAATTTATTAATCAATCAATTGTTTCTGCACTAAAACAATTTTTCACTTTTTTTCCTCCAAAATTACCTGAAATATACAGATTTATCTATACATACCTTAAATGTGCAATGCAATGAACATCAACTAGACATGATTTTCCATACCTAAACAAATATTGGGATAGGTTTGTGATGTAATATTGCGAGTCTGCTTTTTCTTGTTTTTCCATTTCTCTCTTGTCTCCCTATGTAAAGTATTAGAAAAATACGATATGGGTTTGCTTAATCACGTGATATAAGTGCTTAGTCTTGAAACTTAAATGCTCACAATGCCCCCTTTACATATCCAATGCTACAGATTGTCCTTTTTATTCATACATCTATTAATCCATGTAACTCTCTCTCTTCTCAGGTGGAGCTAGCACTCTGGGATACAGCAGGTCAGGAAGACTACGACAGACTGAGGCCTCTCTCCTACCCTGACACTGATGTCATCCTTATGTGCTTCTCTGTAGACAGCCCTGATAGTTTAGGTATTGTTTATGCAATATTCACATCACTAGACATTAAACACATCATTAATAAATGAATGAATGTTGCTAATTATTGCACTCTTTCCCTCTACTTAATGTAGAGAATATTCCAGAAAAGTGGACACCAGAAGTCAAACACTTCTGTCCCAATGTTCCCATCATCTTAGTGGGTAATAAAAAAGATCTGCGCAATGATGACCACACCAGACGAGAACTTGCCAAAATGAAACAGGTCAGTTGATTTTTTTTTTTCTGTTTAAAACTTGCTGGTGTGTACACAGTGGTGGGTTTAAATGTTGGAAATTAAAACCTTCTCTCTGAAATGTGTCTGTAGGAACCAGTTAAATATGAAGATGGCAAAGAGATGGCGAACCGCATCAGTGCCTACGGCTACCAAGAGTGTTCTGCCAAAACCAAAGATGGTGTGAGGGAAGTCTTTGAGATGGCAACTAGGGCAGCACTGCAGGCCAAGAAACGTGGCAAGAAGTCCACTTGCCTTCTGTTATAGGCTCTGGGAGAAGAGGAAGCTGCCCTCAAGCACAGATGGAGAGGGCAGCTTCCATTGAGATTTGACATAGGGGAGGTTATTGGGGAGGGCTCAGAAAAGTTATACGGATGCTCAATTTCTGATCACCCAATTTCCCTCATAAAATTAAAGGGCATCTGAAAGAATTTGATAGGATTCTACACCTTGGTCCTTAGTCTGTAAATTAGGTTATGTGCCATGTTGATTGTGTCTATCAAAAACTTTGAGATCTGATGGGCAGATGGTGGGTGGTGATTTGAAGTTGAGTAGATGTAAACAGGGGTTAAAATGTGCCATGATGGGAATGAAGAGAGAAAAGGTCCTTACCAGGCCAAAGACAATGGGGACACAAAAAAAGACAAGAAAAAAGATAAATACAAGATGATACGGATTGAATTAAGACAAGTGGGTCTTACACAGTATCGCCTACATGTAGTGCCTTGAGAGCAGTGGTCAGGAAGAGTAAGGTGAGGGATGGGGATTCATAACCTAGATGGGGTATTATGTCATTTGTAGTGTTCAAACCTTACGTTTGTGAATGCTTCTCCCTGTCATTGGCTTGGCTCCTTCAGGCCCATGTTCTGACTCAGGCACTATGCAGGGGTATGCCTAAAATAGATTGTATGAGATATTTTCCCATACTGAATTACTTACCTGTGTGTGTGTGTGTGTGTGCGTGCGTGCGTGTGTGTGTGTGCGTGTGTGCGTGTGTGTGTGTTTGCGCATCTGTATGGTGGTTTGTTTTCTCCAGTGCAGGTCTGCATGCAGTGAATGTGTGTATATTTGTGTGGGTGTGTATTAACATGTGTCTATGTACTGTATGCATGGAAAGGCCTTCTGCGTCACTGACCTAACCCCTTGTTTCCATGCCAAAGTTACCCCTGACGGCCACATTTTTTGGCTCAGATGGGTAATGGAATTAACAGTTACTCAGAGTGACATAGAAACCTTCACTTTACTGGAAGAAATTGTACTATAGCTAGAGGCACAATCAGGTTAAACATACTGAGTTTTTAGGACCTTTTTTGTGTATACAAGAGATTCATTTAATTGTGTTAATCAGTGGGTCAAATCATGAGTGGTGTAGTTGGTAAGTTGAATATTATTTCAGTTAGATTATAGGCTTATTACTATAATGTTCATAATGTACTGTATGTCTTACAAGGCCTTGTAAGGACATGTTAATGATGTGTATTTCAAGTTTGCCTTTTGCTCCTCAGCCCCCTTTAATGATATTGTATTATAACTTTTTAATGTTGTTGTCTCTGATTTTCTTAGTATATTTTAATCATTTACTTAATCCTGCTGTTATGATCAGCTTATGATAAACTGTAACCATAGTAATGTGTCATTAGTTTTAATTGAAGGTCAAGCTTGGGGTGCGAGGCTGAAGGTTTTTGGGGGTGGGTTCCTAGATGACTTTTTTTTTCCTCTTTGTTTTTTGTACTGTGACATCTTGGGATTTCTGGATTTTTTTGTTTTATCAAATAAAGCTGGTATTAGGGTTTTCTGTTGTAAGGTGTGTGTGTTTTCTTTACTCTTTCTTCTTTACTTTGTCCATGAAGAATTACAACATTATAATAAATATTTTCAAGATACCTTTTCCTCATATATAAAGACTGATGGCAGTTTATGAGTTATCTGATGAGAATAACACTAACATATCAACAGTGTTGGGGGGTAAGTAGTTACATGCAACGGCGTTGGCAATTTAATTACAAAATAAATGTAACTAATCTCCAAAACCTACATGAACTAGTGAATATATTTTCAAGTGGGATACCCATTACCCAGTTTATCAGTGAGGAGTACATAGGGTTGTCCTGTTGGTCTCATCCAATCAGCGTCGACATTAATGTGTCCGTACTCCAAGCACCAATCACAATCAAGAGAGAAACCGGCCCCGCCCCCTGTGAAATGTAGTCTTACTGTAGCCATTTTGCACTTGGTGCGCTGAAAAACAAAACACACTTACCACCAAGCTCTTCAGCGTGACAGTCAAATTACTGTCGTTGGTTACATGCTGCACTGGTAAGTGTCTCTCCAGTTTCACATACAACCGCAGTCGTTTTTGCAGCGGCTGACAAACCGTGTGGAGACCGTGTCTCTGTTTGGACGTGCTAGCCGACGTCAAGGCTAGTTAGCTTGCCCGCTAACAGACATGACCGCCACACGTCATTGTTAAAATACTCCTTTTAAGGGATGTGAATGTGCTTTCTGCACGCCCAGTTTATGTGAAACAGTGATGCAGAGTAATACTTCTGTTTATTTGTGCATGGCTTTTGCTGAGTTGTTTGTAGAGCAGCCTTTACAAAGGGATATTTTAAAGTTATGGAAGTCTGGAGTATTATAAAAATTGGTGAGAGAACTATGAGGTAACGACACCTGCATTTTGCATGCAACACCTCAAACAATACATCACTACAGTACATCCTGGAAGTCTTCTACTTGGTGTACTTAATCAAGTAGTTTCTCATAAGTTATGGATTTCTAGATATAAACAGCAAGGTATGTGTACAGTGTGTTTGCCCTGGTTTTCCTGATCATTACTTCACATGCTCTGATGTTCTACCAGGGATCTGATGTTGTAGAAAAAGGACAGAGACTAGAAGTAGAGTCAGTGGATCAGCATGGACTATGAGCGGAGGTAAGTTGACACATTAATGTAATGCCTGTCCACCCTGAAGAGTGCATGTGTTGGGCCATTCCCTCTAAGTTTCTTCTGTGGTCAACAGGGGTGGGAGAGGTGACCGCATCGGTCGATATGGAAACACCCACAACGATCACAACTTTCGGGATATGGACTACCGAGGCTATGGCCAAGAGGACGAGTTGACAGGAGCGGGCTATGATGTCAGAGCAGAGGAGGACAGACTGTATGGCCATGATGAGCAATCGCTGGGTGTCCATGACTTCTCACCAGGTCGCCTTCAAGACCGTCCTGGGTTTCACCAGAGAGGAGATGGGCGAGGGGACATTGGGCGAGAAGGGAAAGGGCTCCAGTGGCCCTCATGCTCTCAGTCACAGCCTGATCTAGCCCCTCCCATGCTTCAGAGAGAGGAGGAGGGATCCAGGAGGGAGTTTGAGCAGTTACGGACTGGCCTGCAGGAAAGGGGTAGGGGGAAAGGCGGAAGAGGCTTCCCTGAGAACACTGCCCCACATTTAGGGAGTAGGGAGGCCAACTGGGGTCGTGGTGGTGCTCATTCTGAACAGATGGAATACAATATGGCAAGACAGAGAGAGGAGGACAGGTTCTCTCGTGGGACGGGGAAGAGGAGGGTAAGCCATAACAGGCCCAGCATCTACATAGAGCTGCTACAATAGAAAAGTTTTGTTCTCCGCATCTGTTGCTAATTTGTACCTCATGATGTATCCAGGCTTTTCCAGTGGGGACAGAGGAGCATGGCTACGGGAGTTCTGGTCCAGACCTGTCTCTTGAGGAGATGGATCAAAGGGACCAGGACTACCGTGCTGATCAAGACCACAACCAGAGGCCTAGCAACATTATAATGCTTCGCATGCTGCCTCCAAATGCCACCGCTAATGAGGTTGGTGTATGTCTCCTAGATATGTTATTGTGTTTGAAACTCTGTTGGTCTAATGTGTGAGCTCATATTTAATGGCAGTGACTCCTCTGTTTCCAAAGATTCGCGCACAACTTCAGGAGCAGGGGATCCAGCCAAGAGAGGTTCGGCTCATGAGGAACAAATCATCAGGTGAGAACTGGTCCATTGCCCCAATTTTTGTTGTTCTTTACTCTCCCTTTCTCACTGTTTGTCATGGTCATTCATTATCAGCTCTTTCATGCTTATTGCTCTTTATTGTTATTTGATCTTATCTGCTGGGTTTTCTCCCTCTGATTAATAATTTCTTTTTCCTTCTCTCTTACTGTCACTGCCGTCCTTCATACTCTGACAGAAGAATACTTAGCTGATGCAAAGAATTCATATTTATATTGATATACAGGCTTTTGCTTACATTCCTGCTTTGACTCCTTGGTCTTTCTGTGTCTGCAACCATACTATTGCCCACAGGGCAACAGCCATGCACCCTCCAAAGAGTATCTATCCATATTGGCCTTTAAGACAGTAATGCATGCAAACAGCCATAGGTTTTATGTCTTCACTCCATGGCTTCCATTTACCTTCTGGCTTAGGTTCTATTATTGTCTTTACCCTTTCATGATTCTGCCTCATCCATCTTTAAGAGGTGTGACTGAGTAGATGAACAAGCTCACAAACTAACAGTGTCGATTGAGAGATGAGAAGCCGAAGCAGAATGTGTTTGATTGTGTTTGCCACTGTAGCTATGTTTGTGTGTGTGAATGCCTGGATATAGGTGTTGCAACTACCTCTCAGCTATGTGAGCGTCATTCATACCACTCAGAAAAGCTTGTGTTTTTCTAAAGGTTTTCCATTAAGGTCATTGTCTCACTGGCCTCCCCTTTGCTAACTCACTGGTTGTCTGTAAGGTGTGCTTACCTGCCACAGCCACACTTACAGCCCCCCACAATTCTCTGTCTTTCTCACTCTTACATCACTGTTTCTGAAAATCTTTTTTTTAGGATAAATCACACTTGGTTTTAAATGTTTAAATGATATTTTTAGACCACCAAATCTAAGTATGCTGTATTATGTGTTGTCAGTCAGTCACAGTAATGCATGGACAAGATGTGGAGTGTTTAAGATGAGACATTCCACCACAATGCTACATAGTTAAGACTGCACTATGACTCTAAGGCCCCATTTACACCTTGTATTAAAATTTGATCTGTATTAAGATACCTTATCTGGGAAATGATATCTGATATATAGTCTTTGCATTTACACTTGGTATTAACATGCAGTCTTATTCTCTCCATAGTGCTTGAATTGTGATCACATCTTAATAAAAATTGGCTTGGCAGAGCATGTTATCAATTTCTTTCTTTCATTTTTCCTAAACAACAAAACAATTATAGACAGGGTTTTCTCAGGCTTCATGTATAATAAGATTAAACATATATTTAAAATTAAGCATTAAATAGATTATTCAAAATTAATTTAAAAATAGGCATGAATTACATTTTATAATTAACCTTTCAGTTTATTACCTACATAAGTAACATTTTCCCCTTGGGGATCAATACATTTACTCTTAGTCTTTTTAATTATTATAATGAATAATATAAGATTATCTTTTAAATGTTAAAAATTAACTAAAGTCATGGAATCTCATTTTTCTTCTGTATTTTTAGCCCTTAAATTAAGGCATAATAATGGTGAAACCATGATTTTTTTCCTCAGTCCACAATCGCGCCATCAAATTTGATAATTATGCATTAACATGCATTTTCCTAATCCAGATTATGTGATACAGATCGCATGTTAATTCCAGGTATAAATGGGGTATCAGAGTAGCAGAGGTGATGTGTGTATGTTGGTGTGTGTCTGTTATTTCTGTTGGTGCTTCATTATTTAAAGCCAAATATCTCAGACTCAAACTGATGAGTGGGTAGGATTCTCCTTTCTTTCTCTCTCTCCCTCTTTTCCTTGACCCTGTTAAGATGCTTGACATTGCGTCCTCCCACCCTTGCTGAGAATTTGACAGTGTCTCTCCAACTGGCTGTCAAGTGTATTATTTCCAAGGGGAGAGGAGGCAATGGTTTATTTTATTAGTGCTGATACAGGGTCTCTCTCTCCTCTGTACATGAAGCACTAACCCCTCACTGCGTTGTTGTTATGTTGTTGTTGTTGTTGTTGTTCGGTTACCATGGCGCTGGGCGGTGTCCAGGTCAGAGCCGAGGATTCGCCTTCGTCGAGTTTAATGTCATACAGGAGGCCACCCGCTGGATGGAGACCAACCAGGTCACTCTCCCCTACACAGACACACATACACATATATACATGCATACAATGGGACTCAAGGGTTAATATCAGGAGAAACGTACAGTCAGTACATGCACTGTCATGCTCACATGATATATTTCAATATGAAATTTGAACACAGAATGTTCTTCTCCATGAGGTAGGTAGGTTTTTATAGTTTGAGGGCAAATTCATCTTTTCTTTCTACTGAATTCCACAAGCAGTCAAACTCATGTCACATCATGCTGACGTCTGTCTGTCTGGGGTGCAACTGCACAACTGCAAAGTTTACATAACTGGACCTTCCAAGTCACATTTGCTCCTTATTTGTCCAATAAAAGATCTTCTTTTGATAGAGGATTCCTCTTTTTTCAGTGATATGTTCTCACTCTCTCTCCTAAGTTCACAGTACCACCTCTGGGATAGTATGACAGTGTGAATATAACTCCTCACATGGTCTATTTGTATGTTGAATCAGAACCAAAATAGTATTTCATCTTCTCTTTTTTTGGGCCTTTCACATCTGGATCATCTACCATTATTACATTTTTAGGATGGAGCTATTGTCTATTTGGGTGATGAAGGTGGTGACAGTGGGATGGGATGTGTGGAAAACTGTGAAGAGGTTTCCCCTTAAGGGGGGGGGATGACACAATTGAACAAAACGCATTCTGTCCTTTAAAAAATGGACACTCACACACTACACATACACCATCTCAGTCCGTCCCAATTTCCTAAAGCTGAAGGTTGCAATTCTCTGGTGTCCTCTGTCTTTCAGCCTCAGTTCTACTCTCTCTTTCTGTCTGTCCCTCCCTCCCTCTTGTCCCTTTCATTCTATCTCATCTCTTGTGAGATGAGGCCTTTCTCTGGCATGTGTGGCCTAATTATCGCTGAAAATCATCCTTTGTCCCCTCTCCCTCTCTTTCTTTTTCTTTCAGGGAGTGCTGTTGATTCTGGGACAGAGAGTGTCAATGCACTACAGCGACCCAAAACCGCGTGCAAACGAGGACTGGCTCTGCAACAAGGTTGTGTGTGTTTTCTTTGTGTGGCATGCATACATGGAAATCTACATTCGTATGTGTGACTTGCATCCATGTATTTCAGTCACTGTCGAGGCTTGTTCTTTTAAGAAGTATTTTAACAATAGCTCATGTATTATTTCAACAGTGTGGTGTGCAAAACTTTAAAAGGAGAGAGAAGTGCTTCAAATGCAGTGTGCCCAAATCAGGTGAAGTTTAACTCGGCTTGTGTAAATACCTAACTGTTCTCTTTTTGTACAATAACACAAGCCCACTCATACCAAATAATAATGCTTACATGACATGTTGTCTTCCCCCAGAGGCTGAGCTAAAGTTGCCCCAGTTGCAAAGGGATTTGCCTATTGGTCTTCAAAAGGAGGGTGCACAAGGCTTACTGCCCCTGCCAGCACCCTACCACTCTTCTGGTCCTACTGTTAACCCAGGACAAGCTACACAGCAGGCAGATGTTGCCAATGACAGTAAGTTCATACCTACCATACATGTTTCCCACCACGGCAATATGTTGTTGTGTTCCGAAAGAATGTCTTATGTTTTGTTTATTTTAATAATGGATTGATAATGCCTACTTTTGGAAAGTATTATTAAGGAGCCTATTGTTATTTAATGTGTATTATGGTAGGTACTTAGTTTGGTAGCATTTTTCCTTTTTTATGGTAGTGGTGCAGAAAGACAGAAAACAAGGGTAGAGAGAGTATGACATGCAACAAAGGTTGGCCGCTGGAATAGAAATGCATACACTGCAGGTTTGTGGAATGCATCTTAACAAGTAGGCCACTAGGGTGCCCCACTTTTACCAAGTTTTTAAATATTTTTTAATTAGAAGGGGGAAGCATGGAATACTAGCTAGAGGATTACTGGTATAAAACAATCTACTTTCAGAACACTGTTTATTATCTGGTACCTGAATTGTTAAATATGTGTTCAGAATATAACATTCTCTCATCCTCTTCTGCACCAGCTCTGATCCTTAGAAACCTTGGCCCGCATACTTCAGTGGAAGCCATTTTATCTGCTTTGGCTCCATTTGCCACACTCTCCCCCTCCAATGTTCGCCTAATCAAGGACAAGCATACACATCTCAACAGGGGCTTTGCTTTTCTACAGCTCTCTACCATAGTGGTGAGAAACATCATGAAGGAAACATAATGTGATAAACAGATGTTTTGAGCACTGTTGTTCACTAATATTTAACCAAATGAAACCAATTTCCAAACATATATACTCACACAGAAATGTGCGTTCACTTACTCACAGATGTCTGTATATTTTATCAACAGGAGGCATCTCAGCTGCTCCAGATCTTACAGGCTCTCCAGCCAGCTCTCTCTATTGACGGGAAGGCTATTGTGGTGGAGTTTGCCAAAGGCTCCAAACGGTAAACACTCACACACCGAAACTTGGCACAGAAAACATAAGAGCAATGTGCATCATTACCATTGTACAAAGAATAATATTGTGGGTTCAAATTAGTGATTACCACATTAAATTAAAAGTTAATTAGTCATGTGAATGAAGTGGATCAGAAATAGCTTTTGGAGCTAAATTTAAGCTAAAATAAATGAGCAGCCTAAAAATTGAGTGACTGCTATGTATTTCTGCATCACAAGAAAGGCTATTTTGAAATGTAGATCACCAGCAGAAAGTCTGAAATCACTGAAGCCCTTTTTGTGCCTCTTTTCTATGTCAGTGATGTGTTTCTGACAGATGGCAGCAGAGTGAGTGCTGCTACAGTGGCCAGCACAGCTATAGCTGCTGCACAGTGGGCTGTAACACAGGTAATCTTTTTGACTTATCAAAATTCAAAAGAAGACACTAGGGTACAACACATGTTTTCACTTAATTCTTTAAGTATTTGCGATACTTTGCTCTTTTTTCATGTTTTAAATCTTTTTCATTCTCAGACTGCCCAGAATGGCTCAGGTGGAGCTCAGAGTGTAGATACAGCAGTATATCAGCAGGGGGAAGCAGTAACATACAGTCAGGAGGGACATGAATACTCTGGACCAGATGGCACAACTTTCAAAGCTCAAGCAGATACCAGGGTTGCTGCTTTGCCCAGTACAGGAACAGCTCTAATGGGAGCATACACAGCAGGAACTGCCGCAGGTTGATATTTCATGTTAAATATACAGTATGTTGAGCAAATTACCCATACAGTCTGCACAGCTGTATGAATTTGAATTAAACTTTTTTTTTTTGAAAAGTATATATGTGTGTGTGTTTCTGTGTGTGCCCCTGAAAGCTGTCATTTCATCTGAAGCAGTGACATCTGGCGGTGCAGTTGTTCAGCAGCCTCTTATTCATACACAGACTGCTCTCATCACCACAGCCACTACCTTACCAGCCACACAGGTACGATATTATTATCTGACTTTGCTCTTTCACTGTTGTCTTCTTTTAGCAATAGTGTTCCTGTTTTTAAGAGCTCTGTCTCTCAACAGGTTGAGATCGTGGGAAAACCACAACCAGCTACTCCCAGCCAACCTGCAACACCAGGCACTGAACACGAGCTCCAGCAATACCGTAAGTCTTGATGTCTTCAGTGTCATCAGGTTGAGAATTTATTTCCATGCAAACAGCTGCCCGAATCAAGAGTTTGCTTCAAACCCGCATTAAATTCCCATCTACACCAAAAACTGCAAATAAATGCATTTTTCTGGCAGACATTTCCCTCAGACCCCACTTCAAATTTAATTTCATTTTTACACAAATCTTTCAAGTCTCTGTTAAAACTGTTCAGTAGTCACCTTAAGAATTATGCAGTTGTATGGGGAACTGCTAGCTGTTGATCCTGTGTTCAACTGAAATTATATGAAGCATTATGATGCTGATTAACAATCAAGCTAATGTTTTATGATCAATATAAAGTTTTGAACTTTGACCCTGAGACAAATACCCTCTCTTTGATTGTAGCTGTGCCAGATGTTTCCACATACCAGTATGACGAAAGCTCTGGCTACTATTACGACCCACTCACAGGACTCTACTATGACCCTAACTCCCAGGTAAAGACTCTGTGGTACTGAAATTAGAATGTGAAAGATATATTCTTCTTTAGTACTTCATTCTCTCTTTTTGTATGCCCCTCCTTTTTGCAGTACTACTACAACCCTCACACTCAGCAGTACATGTACTGGGATGGAGATAAACAGACCTACATTCCTGCTGCTGCTGGCCAGTCAAACACAGAAGGCGCTCCCACAAGTGACTATGCAGGCCCTTCAGACTCACCGTTCGCTACCCCTGGCAGCAAGGAGAAAAAAGACAAACCCAAGAATAAAACTGCTCAACAGGTACTGAGCAAAAGTTAAAGTATTTACAGATGTGCACAGAAAATTAAACTGACCTGTGAATGTTAAAGCGAACCTCAGTCATAAGGGTTCTATATCTTGCTTTGCTCTGTTTTCTGATTGAACACTACAACTTGGTAAAAGGACAGATAGTATAACAACATGATTCAACGCCTCTGTTAGTGGACAAAATAACAATGACACCTTACAATAAGTTCAGTTCAATATGAACAAACTATGGCTAAAATAAATAGTTTCTCCACAAATGTCAATGTGCACCAGTCAAAAGTTTGGACACACTTTCCCACTTAAATGAGTACTGTATTCTTTCAAAAACTAAAAATTTCAGGCTCCATCAAGCCTTCTGATCTGGACTGCAATACGTTGTATAAGTGTTGTTGGTATTGTGCCACCCATGTAATTTAACAAACTTATGAATCTTCTCCACTTCTTTTGAGTCCATTTTAAATGGCTAACCTGTATCTCTTGGTGTTTATGTTAATAGATCGCCAAAGATATGGAGCGGTGGGCAAAGAGTCTCAATAGACAGAAGGAGAACATGCGTTCTGTCTCCTCTTCCCCTGCCGTTGGTTCCACAGTTCTGCCACCTGGTTACGCCAGAGCACCAGGCCACGGTCGCCTAGATGACCGCCGAGAATCTGCTAGTGCTGATGCAGGCTACGCGGTCCTGGAGAAAAAGGTGCATGGCAGCTACAAAGACACACGCTTATCTGTAAACACCCAAAATTTGAAATGAATGTATAAGTAACATTATTGACTGCCCTGATCATCTCATGGACTTTGTTTTTTCTGTCCTGCAGGGGGCACTGTCTGAACGGCCTCAGATTTTTCTGGACCAGATCCGTCAAACTGCAGATGTAAGGAAGTGGTCACAATGATGCATTTGTTTTGTGTCTTTGTTTTTCGTGGAACAGAACACCCTGTGTTCTTGTAGAGGATGTTACTATATATGTTAATATATCATCTCTGTGTCAATTCATTACTTTGTGGGTGACCCTGCATTTTTTTCTGTAGTCTTCCCCTCCTCTGCAGCAGGGTCTGGTCCCAGCCTACAGTGGAGAAACTGACAGTGAAGAAGAAGGAGGCGAGAAAGATGAAAAAGAAGGGAGAATGACAGACTGGGTTAAACTGGCCTGTTTGCTGTGTAGGAGACAGTTCCCCAGCAAGGAAGCCCTTATAAGGCACCAGCAGCTCTCTGAACTACACAAGGTGGTTACAGTTCTTATCTGATTTTAAACCATTACAAATTCTGCATAAGCATTTGGTTTCTGTAAAGGTTGTTAAATGAATGAATACTTTCATTTTGTCTGTTATCTTATTGCCTCAAAAAAAAGAAAAGTGAAATCAGATGACATTCTTCTTCTATTCATGTGTTAACCTTCACTTCTTTATCTGTCTCTACTCCCAGCAAAACCTGGAGCAGAGAAGAGCCCAGCAGGACACTTCAGGCAGAGAGGTTGGTCAAGCTTTAGTTTCTGTCTGTAGTAGTTAGTATGTTTTTCATTTATTGCATGCAGTTTGTATTGATTTAATTGTCTTATTTTCTTGTTCACAGAGACTTGCAGATGGACCTGAACCTCCTGATAAGAAGAGGAAGTTTAGCCCCATGTAAGCATCAGTGAATTTACGAACAGGCTCTTTATTTTGATGTCTTTTTAGATGTTTTAGGGTTTCAGTTGCTGTTGGACTTTACTGAAGTGGTCATTTACAACATACTGGGTATTACAATGTATTGGTCCTTTGTTTTAAGACAGGGTTTTTTTTTTTTTTTTTTTAGTCTGTACAGTTGCAATCAAAATTGCAACTGCCTTTTTCCAATCCCACCAGAGATTTTCAATGGGGTTCAAGTCAGCCGACTGGACTAATGAAGCCCTTGATATGTTGTGGTGTGCTTTAGACCATACCAGGGGGTTGAATATTTTTGAGACTGCAGTAGTCTTTGAAAGTAGGGTTTAGTGTTGAATTTGGATAAAATCCTTGTAATATTAGTTTTATTTAACTATTTAAACTGTTCTTGTGTAATTTGTTTATTGCAAACACCTGAAAATTTTAAAATTTTGCCAATAAACCTAAAATGCAATGGGGGTTGAATAATTTTGATTGCAGCTGTATAATGATGTTTGGTATTGGTGATTTTATTGCTTGTATTTAGTTTGTACTGACTGTTATTGTGAGGTCTGATGTGTACCCTGTACTAGACACAACTATGCTAACTAGCAATGGTGGAAGTAACATTTTCATCTTACAGATTTGTGTGTGTGTGTGTGTCTGTCTGTGTAAAACATTGGGTTTTTTTCTCTTTCTCTCTTTAGCGATGGGATCACAGGCACTAGTCTTGGTGCCAGGATGCTGCAGGGAGGTGTGAAAAAGGGGCTTCTGTTGCACAACATGCAAGTGGAGTGAGCCCTCACCCTGAAACCTCAACATCTTGAACCAAGACAGGACTAGGGCAAAGCCCAGCACGCAACACGTCACCATTAACATCATATAGATAATGCTCTTGATTTTGGTTTTACATTACATTTACCTCAACAGTGGTAATACACTCCTATGAACTGATCCTGTAGCAGTGGATGTCAGGATATTGCACAGAATGCACCTTTTTTGCTTTCTTCCTGAATGATGAAGGTTTGAGTTCTCACTTGCTTCAGAGCTTGTGCATTATAAACAAGCTTTATGTCCTTGGGAGACATTTGCTGTTGGAAAAATGAAAGATCAATATAGATCTTTGTGGCAGCAAATGGCATTTTCTAATATTACTGTCTATGCACCATAGATTTTTTTATTTAATGCTGTATCCCTTGTCATTCAGTGAATGACTGATCTGGGCATGAACTGTGTATACATTTTAGAGTGAGCACTTTTTTACTGCAGTGCGAGCTAAGAGACTGGCTGCATGGACTGGACAGGGTCCACACTAACAATAGTGTGTACATGAAGTGTCTCCGTTTGTCATATTACAAAATATGAATTCACAATGTAATACATAGTTGTCTCTGGAGAAAGTTATTTTTTATTTCTGTATTTGTTTTCAGTAATGTGACTGTTTTTCATCAAGCTTATGTAAATTCAGAATAACACGTTTTCAGTACGATTGTCTTGTTTGAACTATGCCAGTAAACAGCAGTCATTATTTCGACATTTTACAATGAACTTTCCAAACCTGAGTTTCTGCAAACGGTGGTTTAAAAAGGGGAATTTCATGTTACTCTTGTTATAAGGTCTCCAATGCAACATCCTGACCTGCAGTAATCGTATTATTGCTGTTGCAATGCACCTATGTATGTAGCATTAAAACCACGGCCATGTTGACTTTACAGTTTCCATGGTAACAGCAGACGCTGCGCATCAGGATCGTTTGACGTGAACCACAGTTAACTTCGGCTTTCATTTAGTTTTAGTAAGATTTCCTAGTAGCCAGGTTGAAGTTGTCTGTCACATGTCAGTAGTTTGGTATTGAGCTCATAAAGTTACAAAGCTGAACTCAAGTTTAATAGGTTAGTTTTCTACCGTGCTAAAGTCGCATAAGGGGGCCAGCTTTAAAACGAGGGCAACCCAAATTGACCAAGACACCTGAGATGGACGAAGATACAGTCATGTCGGATGTAGAGGGAGATGAAGAAATGCAGCAAGATGGACCCGGAGAGGAGACGGAGGTATAGTCGACATGCTTGAGTAATAACTTAGAAATAAAAAATGGTAGCCAATGAGCTAACTAGTCGTTAGCCTACCTTGATGTTGGGTTTCACAGCAGTTCATATTAAAGATAGTTAATTCTCAGTCCTACAAGTACAATGTACCGCAAGATGCTGGTTGAAAGAGATGCCTTGTCAATGTAGTCTCTAAAAATCCCAAATTTCTTCACAAAAATGTCCAAACACAAGGGAGGTCATGCCTTTGGTTGGGTCAAGACAAGTAGACCCCCCCACACACACCCATCCCTGCTTCCATCTCCACCACAAGGGGCCTGAGGGGTCAACGTTAACAACGTGTCAAATTTCATTAAAAGCAAACCTGTTGAACCATTTACATCAAATAAATAAAAATAGACTAGAGACATTTAGTATAGGATCTGCCAACCCTAGCAAATGTGGAGATATCTGTAAGACAATGTGGGAGCCAAAATTCAGACTGAAAGTAGTGATGAGTATTGCACTTATTTATTTTTCTGCTCAGTGCATCATACCCCACAGCAGTTTGGCAATGTATAATCTTTTCCTACATTTCCTTCATGTGTTTCACAGGTACAAGTTTGCTCTTTGACACAAGAAACTACTACTCAGGGGCTGTCTTTACTGTGCCGAACAGGAAATGGACTAGGACATACATTTGTTAAACTGGACCTAAATCACAAGTATGAGAGCATCCAGCATTTTTTTCAGATAATTCTCTTTTAATATCTATTCATTTTTTTCCTAATCTCCCTTCATCATCACTGTACTCAACAGAGGGCTTAATGACATATCGGCAATCAGCAGTTTTATTCACATTCGTTTCCTGGATGTGTCCAACAACCGCCTTACTGATCTTTCTCCTCTGGCATCACTGACCCAGCTACTTTGGCTGAAAGCAAGTATTGCTCTTCTTAATTCATTAAGCAAAGGACTTATCTGGCATTGTCACTATCCAATCTAACTGGGGGTGAATCCTGAATTGAGACTCTTCTTCGGTAGGTTGACAGTAATGCTGTAGCATGCTTTAAAGGGCAGCCTTTTGCTCAACTGACCTACCTGCAGTGGCTAAATATGGCAGTGAACCAACTGACAGAGCTGGATGGCCTGGTTGGACCTGCCTTAGAGAACCTTAATCTTACAGGTTGGTCCACTGGTTTTATGTCAGGATAAATAGTGGTTATGATACCATGTGAGTGACTGATGAAGTTTCCTGAATTATTCTTATTGATCATTAATAAAATAGCTGCATTGTAGTGTATATTTTTTGAAAGGCCTTGATGTAAAATGTGTTAATCTTTGTGGCAGGTAACCGTATTCAGAAACTGAAAGGTCTTCAGAGTTCTTGTTTTGCCAACCTGGTGACTCTAGAGCTGAGGGGAAACCACTTGGATACCACTGATGGCATCAACCTCCCCAACCTGAGGCGATTATACCTGGTAATAAAACTACTATAATTCAGTCCTTGATGAAGTTGATAGATTACCACCAACCTTAATGAATGTACAACAACCCAGAGAACAGTCTGCCTAACTATTCATGCTCCCCGTTCAGGCCCAAAATGTCATTAAACGCTTGGAGGGTTTGGAGAGGTTAGAGCGCCTCACCAGCCTTCACCTTCGAGACAACCAGCTAGATTCTCTAGATGGCCTCAGCCCCAACATGAAGTGTCTCCAATACCTCAATGTCAGGTACAAAGTTATATCACATATTAGACCAGAGCTATAAACATAAACTGTTTAATAAAACACCAAGCAAATGATATATCCTAGATTATTCATCCCTCATTCTTCTGTCTCTGTATCGCTTCCTCAGAGGCAATGCGATCTTTGATGAGGGCGGCCTGCAATCACTTGGGCTTGTGTCAAAATCTCTGCGAGCTTTGATCCTCTCTGAGAATCCACTGGTGGAAACGACAGACTACCGGATGCATGTTTTGATCCTGCTTCCAAACCTGGAGCGAATTGACAAAGATCCCATCAGCGCTGAGGAGAGAAGTGAGGCCTTGGAGAGAATCAAGGTACAGTTTAGAAACATATTATTCCTCTGTGACATGGTCAGGTTAGTTTTGCTTTTTGTTTTAATGGCATGTATGTAATTCCAGGAACGTAAAGAAGAGGAAATATCTGAGACATAAGAGACGGCCAAAATGAGGAAGTGTTCGACTTCCTGAAAAGAAGGGCTTGGTGTGGATAGATGGGGGACTGTTGCACAACAAGTGTTGTATACCTTTTATGATGCAATGTGTCATCCATACATTGATGCATTCATGTATTTCAGATATAGCTGGTGTCCTGTTCTTACACTATTGCAGCCAGTCTATTTTTTCCACAATAAATCTTTTTAAATCATTATTTTTCATGCAATCACTGATATGTACAAATCCAAACATGCAATGTGTTAGTGACTAAGGAATATGAAAGGAGGGGCATTTGAACCTTGTGTGGTTGGACAGATTACCTTGTATTTCCCTGAGTAAGGATGAGAGGGCAGAATTTGCCACCATTTCCCTGTTGGCAGCCATCCAACTTCAGTTTTAAAGGGACAGTGACATGGAAATCTGAGGTATGTTGAGTAAGTACACAATATGCACATTTTATCAGGTAATGCTTAATGTTATGATAATGATAAGTGTTTCTAATAGCAGTTATCCAAAATAATATATCCACACCGTGCCATCACGCTGTTGCCACAACCAGGAAGTCAGCTGTTCACCTCTGTTTCCTCATAATTAAAAAACAAACAGTATATACACAAATATTTAGTTCTCCATGTTGAAGCTACCTTTATTGATTATTTCCAGACCTATGTCCACTCCACAGCTATGTTAGTAATATTTTGGTGAATTTCTCATTTTAAAAAGAGAGAACTGATACCAGGAAACCTCAGATGCCTTCGATCTGTATCTTTCATGAGCTGAGGGAGATTTTTGAAAGCAGAAACTTGCACCACCACTCTCCCTCCAATGGCTGGATTAGGTGGGAGTGGCTGTTTGAGCAGATTTAAGTCTCCTCCTCTGCAACCGTCCTCCTCCTCCTCGGTTTGTACTTGCACCGGGTAGCTCACAGCGGCGTGGCCCAGCTTTGCACTGAACCTCCGACACCGGGAAGCAACCGTTTAATTTAAAAATAACTCTTTCAAGCACCGAAAGAAACAACCGATAAACCATGACTAGCTACCACAAACCCGACGAGAAGACTCTGCAGGGGCTGAAGGACATCGCCAACAAGCTGAGGATCCACTCCATCAAGGCAACATGCGCCTCCAACTCTGGGTAAATGTTATTCAAAGTGTCATATGTCAGTTGGAGTTATGTAACAATCACATTTCTACATTATATACAGATAAAAAAAATGTTGTCAAAGTTAGTAACCTCACCAGCAGTGGAAGCACGGCTCACCTGCGGGGCCTGGTCGCACGTGCTGCAGATTAACTAGACGCAGCTACAGCAGACAACGTGCAAGTCATTATAAAACTGTTGCATAAAGGTTTATGTCACTTTGCGGGTGAAGTTTTGTCTGATAATACCGTCTAAGCTAAGGCTAGCATATGCTAACAAGCCGTAGGTGTTTGATGCGAGTGGAAACGGATAGCAGTGTCTGTACTTCTTTTATACAGTCTATGGTACCGACTGTCTGAATTAGTTAATTTACAGTCGGTGCTGCCTAGCTGAAAAATGTTTTAATAAGTTATTTGTGAAGTCACAGTATGTAACTAGTTGTTTGCTAACACAAAAAGATCACATGATCGTGCGAAAGTACGTAAGATATCTCGTGGCCAGTTTGACGCTCTAATTTTAAAGTTGCAGATGCATCCTAAATGCCTCAACACAGATTCATACACAAATGCACTCACACACTGTTCAGTTGCTTTCAGAAAATCTGAGTCAACGGTGATAACTACTGTCTGGTCAAAAGGGCACCTGTGTGGTGTTGCTTCATCTTAAGTGCCCTAGTTTTCCCAGAAGTCTTCCTCTTCCCTCGATGAGATAACAGCTTCTGCAGGGGTTACCAGCAGTCTCCAGAGTGTCCGGTCCATGTAGACAATTGTGTACTTTGTACGTTTAATGCTCCAGAGACTATTCTAATATTGGATTACAATTAGTCTGTGTATGCCCCTCCAAAACTAGAACTTCCTCAGTTTAATCGGCCTGTAATTCAAATAATGGGCACTAAATTATCACCATCTGGTTGTCTCGTGAACTATCACCAGTAACCTGTTAAATTCTGTGTAGGGAGGACTTTTTTTCTTTTTGCTAAATAGATTCATCCTACATGAGAAGACAGCTGCTATAACATGTTTCCATTCTTGTTTCACAGCCTTCAAAATCTAAAACAGATTGCCAGGGAAATAAACAAGATTTGTAAATGTACAGTCAAAAGCATGACTCATTGTATTGTCTTATTTGTAGCGTTCATAAATCTGACCCGGTACATAACATAAAGACTGCCTCCATAGTTATCAGTATTACTCACGTTTACAGTTAATCCTCCAGGCAATCCTTGATTGTGTAGTTTCCTCATTGTGATGCAACGAAAACCTCTCCAACAAGGAAATGTTTGTTTGGTAAACCTGTTTTGTCATTTTTCATGGAAATGGGGGGGTTATTCTTTGTTGAGTATGAGACCTTTACAAATGGTGTCATACTGCTGTCTGTTAACAAAAGATGCCTTTCACTTTTGGCACCTGATACTCAGCAGATGATTGTCAGTATTTGACTAACTGAACATGTTGGACTTGAGTGATGGCTTTTGTTGTGGCGCTTACGAATATACTTCATTCCCTAGCAGGTTCTCCCTCAACAGAAGGACAATGGGTAAACAAAGCACTGGGCCTTTTTTTATTTTTATTTGATATTAAAAATTTAACAGTGACATGTTTAACGGTGTGTTTGTTTGAATAAGATAATTTGGTATGTTGCAGGCATGGTTGAAATGATGCCATTTTAAGCTTAACCCACATAGGGAAGCTGAGATGCTGTTGGGTAAAGTGGGATTTCCAAACATGCCTATTTCAATACTCTGACCACTATGCAGCAACTAACAGTTTCTTAAGTTTGCCCATCCTGTTTTAGTTAAAAGCTCTGAAGTGTGGTAACTGAGATGGTTGTGCTCCAAATTAACATTTTATTGACATAAGTGATATTCCTAATCCCGAAAGATAACGGACTGTCTTCAACAATATAAATTCTTGTAAAACTGACTTTTTTGAAAGTTTGTCAAGACTTAATGTTCTCCTGGAATGACCAGTTGTTTTGCTTTTGTTTGTATAGAGGTCTTACAGTCAAACTAAAAGTGCTTTTAATGAATTGTAATGGCTGACATTTCATGGGCCAAACCCAAGTTATAAGGATTCCTGAATGTAGCAACAAATGCATGTATGTGCATGGTGTGGACTTTTTCTTTCTTTTGCATAATGACAGGTTAACCGTAAACTCACTAATGGGTTGTTTCTTTTTTCTTTTAGCCATCCTACATCATGCTGCAGTGCAGCAGAGCTCATGTCTGTGCTCTTCTTCCACACCATGCGCTATAAAGCGGATGACCCTCGCAACCAGTGTAACGACCGCTTTGTGCTCTCAAAGGTTGGTAAAAAAAATTTTTTTTGGTTACAGAATTTTATTCTGTAGTTGGTCAACACACCTTGGTGTCTTTTTTTTTTATATAAAGACTTTTTTCCCTCTGTCTTTAGGGCCATGCTGCTCCTGTCCTGTATGCCGCCTGGGCAGAGGCTGGTTACGTGAAGGAGTCTGACCTTCTCAACCTGCGTAAGATTGACTGTGAACTGGAGGGGCATCCCACACCAGTAAGTCAGGAACTCTGAGTTGTTTGTTCATATTTATTTAGAAAAGTGTGTGTGTGTGTGTGTGTGTGTGTGTGTGTGTCTACATCATATGTAATCCTTTTCCTTTTTTTTTTCCCCCTCTTCACCAGAAACTGGCTTTTGTTGATGTGGCTACAGGATCTCTGGGACAGGGTCTCGGGGCTGCCTGTGGGATGGCCTACACTGGCAAACACTTTGATAAATCCAAGTATGTGTGTGTAGAAAAAAAAAAAAGACTTACATTTATATTTTGATCTGATCTATCTTTATCTATTAGTTCAAAGAGAATGCTTCTGTATTGCATTAAGTGGATTAATACATTGCAGGAGGCTGATGTCCCTCTAGACTTATAACGTCATACATATGTCTTGTTGACCTAATATTATTTTAACAGGAGTGTAATGTCTTTACTCTCCAGACTAGTAGGCATGGAGTTGGTTTGGTTTCCTGTGGTGCCTGATGCACTGTAATCTGTTTATCTGATGAATCATTAGTAGTGCAGTTGTAATTGCATTAAATTGCTCCTGCTGGAACCTGCAGCAAGGCCAAAAGGCTAATGCAGTGTTGCCATAGCATAATGTTCTAGGTAACAAAAAGAACAAGAAATACTGAAAGATCTAGATTTCCCCTCGAGACTAATGGAAACTATTTCACAGGGATGCTCCCACCAATCTGTTGCTAATTGGAATATATTCATATCCACTACAATTAATTTCAACGGTCAAAAAGGGTCAAAGGTGCTTTATTGGCCTAGTAAAAAACAAGGAATTTCCTTTTGATAGTTGCCTACCATAACGAAGAAGTAAAAAGGCTGAGACAGTAAAGACATAAAACCCAACAAGTTAAAAGTACAAAGATGACATACAGTAGATACAATAAATATTGCTACAGTAGAAAAAACTGCAATTGCAATATAATAGTGCAGTTAGTGCAATCAATTAGTTAGTGTTAGTGCGATTAAGAAGGCATCACAGCTCAGTTTGTTGTTCCCTGATCTTATTTCATAGTCACTTTGCTCTCTTTATAAACAATTCTGATCTGTCTAGAATCTTCAAGCGTGTAATAAAATGTGAAAGGTAGAAGGTATAATGAATCAGTTTAAGATGCCACAACAGCATTTCATCCAGTGGTTTATACTGAACTGCACCCAGGGCAAGACCCCTGTAGTCATGTGATCTGTTTACTTTTTTCCTGAGTAGTCCACTCAAGGTGTCATGTATGCTAATATTTGCCCACTTCCTTTTGTAGTTACCGCGTGTACTGCATGATGGGTGATGGCGAGTGTTCAGAGGGCTCAGTGTGGGAGGCCATGGCCTTTGCCTCCTACTACAAGCTGGACAACCTAGTGGCTATCATGGACGTCAATCGGCTCGGTCAGAGTGAGGCTGCACCCCTGAAGCATGACATGGAAACCTATCGCAAGCGCTGTGAAGGCTTTGGGTCAGTAGCAACCTCCAGCTTTACATTACTCTTTACTTTTCATTACTTTTTTATCTCATTTCAAAATCAAACAATCCTTCTGGTCATATTCATTTGTCCATCCAGTCAGCACCTTACTATTCCTCAGTTTCAAAAGACTGCTGGGGGGGGGGTTCATGTTCTTATTTCTTGGGTTGAAATAGCTTTTCATGCACATTGCCTTTATCACATGCTTTCATATGCTTCCTTCCTGAGTGTTGTCCTATGCTCCTTTTGGCTTCTTCACCACTTTTTTTTCTGTGCTCTCTTTCCCTCAGTTAATAAGTTCAAGGCTTGTTTGGACTGAAGTTAATACATCCCTGTGTTTTTCGGGTTAATATTTGTTATGATGATTGGGCTGCTGTTTAAACATGAGCCGTGTTTGTGTAGGTGGAACACATATGTTGTGGACGGTCACGATGTGGAGGAGCTATGCAAAGCTTTCTGGCAGGCTCAGCAGGTCAAGGGCAAACCCACCTGCATTGTTGCCAAGACCTTCAAGGGCAAAGGACTCAAAAGTAAGTTTTTTTCTTTTGGTCAGTAAAATATTCACCAAACTATTTTATTCTAGTCCCTGAATTTGATTTGAGATGTGTTCATCCCTTTGCTATAGATATTGAGGATCTTGACAACTGGCATGGAAAGCCCATCCCTAAGGACAGGGTGGATGAGCTCCTGAATGACCTGCAGTCACAGATCCAGGTGCCCAACAAGACCCTGTCCCCTGAGCTGCCCAGTGATGACACAAAACCTGCAGACCTAAGCCACATTTCCTTGCCTGCAGCCCCAGCATACAAAAAGGGAGATAAGGTACCTCTTTTTAAATGTCACTTGAGTGTATGTACTTTGAATGAATTGAAGATAATGTGAGCAGAATAGTTTTTCTTCTTGATGCATTTTTTATTTTTATTTTTTGTAATTATAAATATAGAATGTTATATTAATTACGATGTCAATATGTCTTTGCTTACATAAATTTCCTTTTTACCCTGTCAGATGTCAACAAGGCGTGCATACGGTGTTGCTTTGGCCAAGCTTGGCCAGTCGAGCCAGAGAGTGGTTGCCTTGGATGGAGACACCAAAAACTCTACATTTTCAGAGACCTTCAAGAAGGCGTTCCCTGAACGTTACATTGAATGCTTCATTGCTGAACAGAACATGGTACACAATATGTCATTCTTCAGTGGTGATTTGAATACTTGCTTTTAGTCTAGCTACATATTTTTAACAACTGATCAATTAAGTTCTATTAAACTTGTATAACTTTCATATTTGCATAAGTTCCTACAGTAATCAGATTATGAACACTGGCTTGTCAAGTCTTAAAAGTTATGAAAGACTGATAAATATAGTTACTCTACACTCGTAACGACCATAACCTGCTCTAAATTGGTCTAATCTGTTACTATTCATTCTCTAGTCTGATAATCCCTGCTTGTCACTTGTGGCCAGTTTACGTGAGCATCCATACTTAAACATTTGCTTAATCACATCCACTTTCAATAAGACTAACCCAGATCAATGATGTCTGTGCTCCTCGCTGCAGGTTGGAGTGGCCATAGGCTGTGCCACCCGTGACCGCACAGTTGCGTTTGCAAGCACATTTGCTGCCTTCTTCTCTAGAGCCTATGACCAGATTCGTATGGGAGCCATCTCTCAGTCAAATGTCAACCTTGTAGGGTCCCACTGCGGAGTCTCCATTGGTAAGATTTAAGATGAAGTGCTTCTGGTTTTCTATAGGACAGAATGAGTGTGATCTGTCCTAAACAATCTTAACTCTGCCTGCAGGTGAGGATGGTCCTTCCCAGATGGCCCTGGAGGACCTGGCCATGTTCCGTGCCATCCCAACATGTACTGTGTTCTATCCCAGTGATGCAGTGTCCACAGAGAGAGCTGTCGAGCTAGCAGCCAACACAAAGGTTAGTAAGCCATCTCTCTGTAGTGCTTGTCCAGCGTTCCGTCCTCCATAATGGTGTAGGAGTAACAGTCTTATGTTATAACCAACTCTCTTTATTCTCAGGGTATCTGTTTCATCCGTACCAGCAGACCAGACACTGCAGTCATCTACTCTCCAGATGAGAAGTTGGAAGTGGGAATAGCCAAGGTTATGATCAATAACATCATTTTACACATTAATCTTTATTCAAGATGTGAATATAAACAATGAAATGAGAATGTCACAGAATATAAATAAATAAATAACTGTGTATATATGTCATAGGTGGTGCGCCAGTCTGACAGTGATGTGGTGACTGTGATTGGAGCAGGTGTCACTCTGCATGAGGCCCTTGCTGCTGCAGATATGCTGGCCAAGGAAGGTAAACCTACACTGCCCTCTAGTGGATATGCTGCATAAAGACATTAGACTGATGTCCATTTCATAACACTCCAGTGTTTGGTTAATCAGAGGATGGATTTATCAGCTGCTCATTTAGTGTGAATTGTCTGATAAACAATCTGTAATTTCTTGATAACTTCCTATAGGGAAAAATATTCGTGTGATTGACCCATTCACCATCAAGCCCCTGGATGCCACTACCATTTTGGCCAGTGCCAAAGCCACAGGAGGACATATCATCACTGTGGAAGACCACTACAAGGAGGGTGAGTTGCCTTTTCTTTTTTTGTGCTTCAACATGCCAGTGCAGAATTTGGAGGGTCGAGTACACAGATTTTGATGATTTCTCTCCTGTGTCCAGGTGGTCTTGGTGAAGCAGTGCTGTCAGCAGTGGGCTCTGAGCCCGGCATTGTCGTGACTCGGCTGGCAGTGAGCGGTGTTCCTCGTAGCGGAAAGCCCCAAGAGCTTCTGGACATCTTCGGCATCAGTGCCAAGTGTATTGCCCAGGCAGTGCGTCAGACCTTTGCTAACTAAGGACTGCACCTGATCTCCCACTCACTGCTGTTCCCTTTCTACCACCTTTCTGCCCAACTTGCAGCTACCTGGCACAATCACATAAAAACCTGTTAACTTGACTGTGCTCTTGTGCCATCTTATGTCTTTGACTTGAGTGCAGTGTGCTCTATATTCTGTCACAGATTGATAGAGATGTGAGTATAGTGTGCCGTCTTACAAGTGGCTCAGATCACTGAATACTGTAAATGTGGCATGTTGACAGTCAGTGAACCTGCAGCCCATCCAGGTTCTGATCCATTGAACTGTCAGGCCATCTGCATTCCACCCTGCGTTTTACCACATTCCTTAAAACATGTCTCATGTCTTCTCACTTGGCTGGCTCTCTTTTTCTATGAACTGTTACTGTTTCTTATAAATCTAATATACTAGATCCCTTACTGTAGTTGTGTTCAACCACAGCCTTGAACGCCTAAGCATAGTGATAGAGAGCCATTTCTTCAAACACCTAGCGTGAGTTTAACCAGTTGTGTATTTGAACATTCTTCTAATGATTCCCAACCGCTCATATCACACAATGTTACTGGTGTACCAGGTAACCCATGTCATCCTGTTATTGCTGTGTTGAATTAAAAATAATTAACCCAATGCCATTGATTGTTTTGTTTCTTTTAGCCATGCTTGCAGTGTGGCTCAATAGATGACAGTACTTATCCACCACTTTGGGGGGGTGGGGGGGGATTGTAATGAAATTGCATACAGATGTTGCTTATCAAAAGTTCTTGTTCAACTTAACCAGACCTGCAACTTTCTCTCATTGTGATTTGAATTGCACTGTTCTTACACTTCATTACTACTACTACTACTTATCACTTCACATTCTGTACTTTTTGGGTTCTTTTTCTGACTTTTTCAACTGCTGCACACTTTGTGCTAGGGAAAAAGGACTATTTTTAGACCTGGGGGAAAAAAAAGGCACATGTACCTTTTTTTTTAAAACTTTGCCACAAGCCGCCTTTCTCAAAATATGTTTCCCACAGGATGTATATTTTTTGTGATTGAAACCTACATTGGTAGAGAGGGCTGTCACTCACACTGACTGCAATACTATCTTGTTTCTCCCATGACTTCAACTTACAGATTCTTTCTTCCTTCAAACACTCTGTACACATATTGTACATCCTAATGCTCAGCAAGTCTTGCTGCCACTAATGCACAAAGCTCTGAGGTAGAAGCTTCGTTTTTGACAAATCAATTTTTCCTCAAAAGTTTTTGAGTTGTGGTTCAGGAATCCCCTGCTGGCTCTGGCTTAACACTGTTAATGATCAAGTTTTCCTAATTGCAAGATTCTGGGTTTGACATTCACTAAGTGTTGTGCTCCTCATTGAGATTGATTGAGGCTAATTGAACTTCATCACCCTGTTAAGATCCCTTCCCTCTCCTCTGTAACTGAGTCATCTCAAACACAGAAACAGCATAAAATACTGGCATACAGGAAACCTTTTTGTGAATGTATTTCCTGTAGTCATATTTTTTTTTAGCTGTAAACCTTAATTGATAGTGAGTGTTTTCCAACTCTCATTGACTGCAATACAAACTAGAGGTGGTCCCTCCTGTTTCTCTCTTCCTTCAGACCCTGTTCTCGCATTTTTAAAAGTGTTAAGCATTATTATCAGAGATTGAAACATTTTTACTCAGGAGAAGTCAACTATTTTACATTGACTCATTTCCATCAGGCTGAAAACAGGAAAGGCACATTTTACATAGTAGCTGATTCATTTTCCTATAATCAGCTCATCATTTCAGCTCTATTTTGATAATTGAAACATTTTCTGGTTACAGTTTCTCAATTGTGAGGTTTACTGCTAATGTTTGTCTTTTGCTTTAGCAGAGTAAATACTTGAGGTTTTAACTGTTGGTCTGACAAACAAGCAGAGTGCTGAACACCCTGAGGAAAGCCTAGGGCTGAAACACATATGTTCTTCATCATTAAAGAAGTGATATACATTTTTCTGTGAGGGCTGACTATATTTGTTTTTTTTCTGACAAACAAGCATTCTGTGGATATTACCTCAGGCTTTGAAATTGCGACTGCCATTTCTCTTATTGTTATTCTGTTAAGATGTTTTGGACATTTTGTTTCAGTTGCTACACAGCAGTTAAATGCTGAAGAATGTTTGATGCTGCACCTGTTTCTGCCCCCAGGCTAAAAGTCAATATGTAAATACATCATCATTAATAACACAACCTCCTCACACTGAACCCAAATATCCCTAATGGCTTCACATTGTGATTGTATATACACACAAATTACAGTAATGAAGAAAGAACCAGTATAAGCATACAATTTAATAAAGTGTAGACACCAGTCTTTCTGTGGGGCTTGTGAAAAACTTCTACCATCAATCAAACTTCTACCATCAATCAAACTTAATCAATAGCAGAACCGCCTGGTCCCAGTCCTGTGTTAATGACGTGTTGATTTTCAGTATTTAATGTTGGCCATTTTAATGCCTCATGAAGTGCAAAGTTCTCTGAGGTTTTTGTGAGTCAGAGAGGCATCTCCATCTCTGACAGCTGCTAACACTCAGAACACTGGAGACAAGATGTTAAAACTCATAGGCTGTCTGAGTTTTAATAAAAGGACAGTTTTACATAAGGCTGCAGTCAGATTGTTGATATTAAGCACAGTATAACAACGAAAGGTACAAAATACAAAGAACTATAATCAGGAATGTAGATCAGTCTGTACCACTAACAAATAATTTAATACAACATTTACAGAGAAAAATGATCAAGTAGAATGTGACTTAAATCAAAAAAGCATATTACAGGTTCTCATAGTCAGAACCAATGTTCAACCCTGACTTTACCTTTTTTAGAACAGTTTTCTGTTTGGACTGAACACACAAGTGTGAAGCTGACGTCAGTTTGCTAAATAAAACCTGCACCACCTTCGCTGCCCTGTTTTCTGTGCCAGTGTGAAACCTGAAGAGACGACTGGCTCTGCTGTCCAGTCTTCATTGTTTCCATGCACAAAATGCATTGTTTTTATGCATTTTGTGCATTAAATGAACTTGGTGTTAAGTTTTGAAACAGTGAACTTTGTAGAAAAACTAGGCTTACTAATAAACCTGCTTTGTTATGAGCTATATCATTTTTTGTCCAGATTTGAGCTTCATTCTCAGTCCTCAAATCCTTCACTTCAGTAAAAGTATAAACATCATGATGCACTCATTCAAAGTGTGGTCCTGCTTTCCTGCATGTTCCTTCAGTAAACATCTGTCAGTAAAATTTAGTAGGATCTGAAAAGTGAAAGTCGACATACCTAAGGTCTAAATGTGTTTTGTCTGTTAAAATTTGAAGTTAAGACCACAATTTAATGAATTATTTCTGGTTACAGTACTATTATGTTATAACATACATAATATATACAGTCTTATAATATTACTTCTTCTGTTTGAACAGCCCTGCCCTCTTGTTTCATATGACTCTGTCCTTCAAGCCTGATGTTTCCTCAGAGACAGACACTAGAGGAGGAGAGGAGGAGTTCACCCCTCCAACCATCACCATCACTCCTTCTGTGCAAGGTACCAGCCTCATACTGCTCCTCCTCCTCTTTCTCCTGCAGCGCCTCCTGGTGGCTGCTTAATCTCATGATCATTAAAACCAAGGAACTGATCAATGCAGTGAGATTAGATCACATTAGATTAGAGAAGGTCTGACTTAATTATTTCAGAAACTCCTCTTTGTACTTGTCATCATGAGTTTTCTGCTGTGAATTGTCTTCATTTACAGTTGGAAAAAAGGTAATGATAATTTTACGTGATCATGGATGCAGAAAACCTTCTGTAAACTAATACTATTCTGTAATCTAAACTATATAAAGTTTAAACAAAAATAGAAAAGTTTCATTTTTTTTGTCTTCTGGTGTCTTATGCAGCTAGTGTCTAGTCTACAGAAAAAGAAGAAGCTGTCCTTCAGTCAAGTGGGGGTCTCTGAAATAGATGCAGCCGAAAGGGAGGTGAAAGTGGATCTCTCTAACAGCGAAACAAAGGTGTAAAACTAAAGTAATGAGCTAACTGGCTGAGAGAAACCTTGCTTCAGCTTGGTCTAGCATCTAAACTATTGCAGGCATACAGTAAAGCAAGAGCCAATGGCTTCATGTCAGATGGTGAATATGTACTTAATAAACTACCTGAGATTTGATCTGTTTGACTTAAGAGATTAAGTTGAGGAACTTAGATTTAAAGTGAAAGACAATCAGAACTTCATCCTGGAGAAGAGAAAAGTTGAAAAGTCCTTCCTCTCTCTAAAGATAAACCAAAAAGCCTTGGTCCCGATAATATCAGTGGAACAACATGTCCCTGAATTCACGTGATTTTCATGACCACAGAACCATACTGCCATTGGCCTTTGTTCCCTGAAAATTTGAAAAGGATTAGCACAAATTGCACCTGATAAAGGGGGTTAATCTGTCTGAAAGTTCGAGTAGGGAAAGTGTAGACTCCAAAAGACCGTACTGGGCCTAAGTGATCAAGGCTGTCTCCTCCATGCTGCGTCTCTCTCATCATCATCATATACCCTTTTGGTTTGCTTTCTTTGTGTTTCCTGCCCAACACCACATTATACACGCCACTGACTTACAGACTACATTTGTTATGTTTGCCTGAGTTCTGGATAAAATGTTATTTAAAAATATTCTAAATCTTGTATGATCTCTCTACCTATTTATCTCTCTGTGTCTGGGCTGTGACGATTTTTATGTCCACTGGACAGGCATTGCCTGCATTGGCCCATGGATGGGCCATGGTTCCAGGATAAAAGACTATCGAAAGGACTGTTGACTGTTTCATGATTATTTACTTTATAATGTATCCATGTGGATAATTTAATGCCATAAAATACAGTTTATTTTTGTTTTGTTTTACTCGTGGTTCGGAACAGTAATTTCTAGGGGCATTGGCTGGACAGTTAAACATCAGGGGCTGAGCCCAGATTCTTTTCCATCAAAAAACTTTAAAAACATACCTCTAAATAGACTGTTTTTTTCCTGCACATAAAGGCAACCAGTTGCTTAAAAATGTGAAAACTGGATAACAAAGGAATGGTTTGAATTTAATTTACCATAAAATCTGTACATGAATATTCCAGCAACACAAATGTCTCAAACCAGCTGAAACATGTTTGTTCTTCTTCCATATAGATCTATAGATCTGTGAGTGTCTTTCGATCCTTGCCATAATGTGCACCTGATACTTTTCACTATGCCTTCATTGGTGATGGACCTTCTTGATATGAACCACAAAATATGATTACACAATATACTGTATATTACACTTGATACTGATTTACAGTGATTTGTGTATGACACATCTAAACCATTAAGATTTACTATATATACTTTCCATTAAACCATATCTGATTGGCCTCTGTTCTGTTCACTCAAGAAGCATATTTAGAACACTACTTACAGACAAACGGCTCAAAGTGGAGAATTATTGGGGGCTAAAGAAAAAATCTGAGGGTACAGCCCCAAAAGAAAGACACGTACTAAACTCCAAACAAACATAACCCATATGGCACAAAGCTTATATATTTTAAGCACAATTTGAAATTATAATTATTAAATACACAATTGATTTTGTGAAGGACAAGTTTCTTTTAAATTAGATAAGTTTGCTGGTTAACGTTAGCTAATGTTAGCGAACAAATGAAGACCACCAAGGAAACAATAAAAGAGCTGTCATTGCAACATCAGAAAGCTCTGGATGCAGTTAGCATGGTGGTACATGGTGGTGAATACACTCCTTTATTTCGTCCCTCTCAATTTCACAGATTATTAATCTGGGTGATGGAGGCACTGCAACATTGGTGTGATGTAGCTAATGTTTCATGTGTTTTCAATGTACATTTCAATTGACCTGTATGTAAATTCAATAATTAATTTATTACAGTAAAAATTATGGTATATAACTAAAACTCTGAGCCTGTTATGTAATGTATTCTACAGTTTTTGATCTGGTTCACAATTTCAACGAGTTAATTGACTCTGTAACATAAAATGCATATTGTTGTAAATATCACATTGTCACTTTGGGAGGGTACCTATGTTCCCCGGGTCCTAAGGCTAACTCGGCGGCTAACTCAGCTAACTGGCTAACTGTAGACGGGATCATCCCTATGTTCCCCGGTCACATACAAAGCGGGGAACATAGGACCCGGGGAACATAGGGATGATCCCGCAACAGTCATGAGTCTGAGCCCGTTAGCTAACATTATGTGATGTAATCTACAGTTTTTGATATGGTGACAAGACATTAGTTAGATTTGCCACATCAGGGCACCAGACAAATGGGACTACAGTCCAGGTGTTGATTTTATTATAGTGGAACCTTCCTTATTCATAATTTCAATGCATTATTTTGTCATGATAAAGTTTGTTGGTAAAAGTTTCCGATAGCCGTAAAATGTAGGCCTATGGCTTTGTTGTTTTATACCTAAGGATGAGTTTATAGCCTAACCACACAGTCTATGAGCCTAACATAATTTGTAAATTTTGTGATATTTCACAAAGTATGTGATATTTTCATAACATTAGCTATTATTAGCCCTGTCAATCATCATAAAAGAGTTTCCAGATAGAAATAAAAATAAGAAATGTATCCGAAATTCAACATTTTCAAGGGACACGTCACTTGCAACATTTTTAAATCACCACAAGCCCTGTACAGTATGCCTATAATCATCTTTGGATACTATTTGAAGACCAACAGCAAACAAACGACTGCACGCATTTGGAAAAACCAAGTCACTATTCTCTGACGCGTGTTCTTTCTTTTCGTAGAGACATTTCTTCACCAAAGGTCATATGACGTGGATATGTTGGGTATTCATGTGCAGTCTGGCACCAAATAGAGCATTAGGACTGGCCTTGCCATTAGTTATTATAATGTAACTATCTTTTATTGTTTCTTTGAAGACCACAAGGAGGTGTGTCATCATTACTCTGCAGAACACATCTAGGACCCCAAACAACCTGAACTCATCTGGTTTTAATTTTATTTTCAACATTTTAACAAATAAGTTAGCTAACATTATGTTGTAAAGATGGCAGTGGTCAGACTGTCTTGGCCACATTTATTCTGAGAAAATAAGTTGCACTAAAATTGCAGAGAAAGGACATTAGGTCACAGCAGGGATGGTAAAAGGTGCACTGTGTCCGAAAGCAGTAACTGGACAAGAAGGAGTTCTGTATCCTAAATATTTATGTCTAATATGCCAGACCTCAGCACCATTCTCTGCAGCAAAAAATTCCAGGGTGTTGTCAAACTGAGGTTAAGGATAGGGTTGAATGTGGCCAATGGATTACTGCTTTTTCCTGTCAAGAATCAGATGAATAGTCTCAGGACACGTCACTATTTACTTTGGAGGAGCACATCAGGGCCTGAGTGTTCTGTATTTAGTGTTATGTTGTTGAATGTACCATTTGGTGTCTGGATTCTGCTGTCGTCTCCGTCTCGTTAGATCATCTCCTGTCGAGCGGGAAAAACTAAATCCTTCATCTGGCCAGTAGTGAATACATAAATTTCATCTAAATTTGAATTAAACGTCAATCACAGGAGCTGTTGTCTGAGACGTGACCAGCTGCATGCAAAATTTGACAGGTTTTGTGTGTGTGTGTGTGAGAGAGAGTGTGTGGTTACTGAGCAAATAAAGAGGGGCTGTCAGCAGGTTTCACCCCACAGTGAAAATCCCAGCTAGACTCAACACTCAGCCAGTGGCACCTGCTTGGCTTGGTGTTGAGTGTGAGGATGCACACACACACCAGAGTACATGTGTATTGTGTGTACATACATTATATACTGTGTGTACAGAATGTAAAGATGGTCTTATTGTTCATTTCTCAGTGGTTGTGTGTGTTTTCATACGTAGCTGCTAGCGGAGCTTGGCCAAACATGGTTGACTCCGACCTGAACTGTCTACCAACCCCATCTCTTGTTAGAAAAAGTGCAAGATCAGCATATATTACACAGATCACTACCTAATCTTTTAAGGAGAAAAACGCAAAACCATATGATATCCATATAGACTCTATCTTAAGAGTCAATTTCTATCTTCTGCCAAGTTTCTGTCTTTCATCTTCTCCAAGAACCTCTAACTTTCTAACCAGTGTTAACACACAGTTATGAAAGGGAGAGGAGACAAGGAGGAGCAGGGCGTGTCTGTGTATTTTATGCTACAATGATCGAGGGCCTTTATTAACAATGTGAGAGTTTATTTTTTTGACCTCTCCGCCTCCTAGATATTCCTTCCCATCCTCTTGCTCTCTCTTCATTTCAGCGTTCTCCAAGTTGAGAGCATGAGCAATATGTTCAAGTGCTGCTATAGACTGACTCAGAACAGAGAAACTTAATCACAGTTTTTACTCCCAGGGTTTAAAATATCAAATTCTAGGCTTTTCCGGAAATGTTTCTTGTTTTGTAAACCTGCACTTTGACTGCTCCTCACACTTGGCGTGCTGGAGTCTGTTCCCTTTCGTCTGCTCTCTCTTTGGACTTTCTTCATCCTTGTTTCAACCTTGAACATCTGCAAGTCTTGGACCTCATTTTATAAATTAAATAAGTCAAACTGAAAAAACATCCAACAATGCCAAGGACATGGATAATTCTCCTATGTTTGAGTGGTGCTATTTTATCGGGACACAGCCAAAAATCTGCGCATGACATAGATTCAAACTTGGAAACTTTTTCTAAGAGACCAGAGTTAGAAACAGCAGTCATTCATCCACCAGGAATTGACACAGGAGTAACATTGTTAGATACACATGTTTCAGATGCAATCTTCCCTACAGGTAAGCAGCTGTCTTCTTCTTTCTGCATGCTCTTGACTAATACATGTTTAATAACTTTTTTTGAAATTGTGGCATTAAGCATATACATCAGAGTGAAAACCTAACTTAACATCTGTAATTGTTTATTTATGTTTTTGTGAAGAAGAGAATGAGGATGAGCGTTTCCACATGGAGGTAGAGGAGGAGAGGGAGCAGCAAAGAATTGACTTTACAAAGCTGGTGGCTGGGAGACAAAAGAGAGGTGCCTGGGGGAAGAGGAAACATGTACCTACAGTGGAGGCCAAAGCTTACAGAATAGTATGACCACACACTTGATTTTGCCATGTGTACACAGAAATGCATATTTATAGTTAAACACTGATTGTACATGTGATCTTCTATAAGTGCCATTTAATTATGGTCATATTCTGGTCTAGTATTGCATTGATGTGTGTAGATTTACTCACATTACGCACTTTGCAGGCAGGCTTGGGGCGACCCCTAATCGGCTGGGGAAGTAGAAGGAGAGGAGAGATGGAAACCAGCCTTCTCATGGCTGTACTTAAAGAACTTCATACTGAGAAGAGGCGGCTGATGGATCAAGGAAAAGCAAAGGAGGAGGAGGAAGAAGAGGATGATGATGATGATGATGATGATGATGATGACGACGATGACGACGATGATGACGACGATGACGAGGAAGAAGAAGAGGTCTCAGTTTTTAGTATAAAAGCAGTGCCTTGCTTTAGTTAATTGAATCAACCAGTTGAGTTAATGAAGCAATTTTCTGCCATTTTTTATGTCAGGAAGAGGAAGAAGAGGAGGAGGAAGAAGAGGGACAGGGAGAGGGAGAAGAAGAAGAAGAAGAAGAAGAGGGAGAGGCAGAGGGAGAAGGAGAAGAAGAAGAAGAAGAAGAAGAGACAACTGAGTCTCCCAGCAATCAAACAGAAACTTACACCAGCTTTACAGCATCTCCTCTCAATGAGTGTCAGACCACTGACACAGAAATCAACTGCAGGGGCATCGGCATGACTCAACTGCCAATCATCCACAATCTGGAGGCCACAAAGCTGGATGCGGCAGGTGTGTGTGTCTTTGTTGTGTTGATGTAGATTAGTGGGATGGTACATAAATTAGAAGTGGACTCCACAAAATTGTTACATGTGAACTGGTGTATTATTAATTTGGCTTATTTTGTGCATGTTATTTTTTGAGATTGCAAGTAAAACTGATTCTGATCGCTTTCCACTAGCCATGTATTTTATTGATTTTTAAAAACCATTTATACCTTTACGTTTATTAATGATTTTCTGTCTCAAATTACTTTGATGTCTTAACAGCAGGAAATACTACAGATCACGATTGTGAAATGCAAAATGATTACTTTACTTCCAGCAAATTTTCCTGATTAGACTGCTAACAGATATGTCACCTGATATGTGAATCAAGTGAAGTTCTGATGATACTTTCATAAAAAAACATATATCTAATGTGTGTCATATATCACATCATCTGATTTAAAGAGAACAACATCCAAAGCATCACTCCAGACGTTTTCTCCGGCTTGCCGAACCTGGACACACTGGACCTAAGCAAAAACAACCTCTATGATGAGTCCTTCAGCCAAAACCCCCTGTCTGTGAGTAACACTGTTTGCATATTACAGCTTTGACCTGCCACTGTCCAACACTATTGTATACTCCTTCACTGTCATCATTTTTTGTCTTTTTATATTTAGTGCAATACTCATAATGTCCTGTATGTTAGCAGTCCCATACTTGCAGTTCATGTAGTGCCTGCTCCACTTGCAGGCAATGAGTGTCACAACTGCACCTTTTTTTGTTTGTTACTGCTGCTGTTTTTGTGCATTTGAGGTTCTAAACTTGTAAAATGTTCTGTTATGGTCAGCATATTTTTCTGATAACCTGTCATCATGTGTCTTTTCTCCTCTGGGACTATCCTACCAGATTTTTTTTTCCCTTGAGAGAGTGAGGGCGAGAGAGAGAGAGAGAGAGAGAGAAGAGAGACAGAGAGAGAGAGAGAGAAGAGAGACAGAGAGAGAGAGAGAGAGAGAGAGAGAGAGAGAGAACAGAGAGAGAGAGAGAGAAAAAGAGAGTTATGTAAAGCATTAGGAGATCAGGTAAACCACGTTTTTTAAGAACTAAAGTGTTTCTAAAACCTTTCTATAGTTAAAGTCACAGTTTCTATAGTTTCTACAGTTCCATATCTTTTAGGCTCACTTGTCTGATGGTGAAGTATCTGAAGAAGCTTTATGTTACACAGGGAAAAATAAATAAAATAACTCATTAATTTACAAACCTCTACATTTCAAATATTATGTTTTAGACTCAAATTATGCTGAATTGTATTTCTATTTTTAGTGTTTTATTGAGAGTTAAATATCCACTGGATGTTAGAGTGCCACATTTACTTAAATTATTTAGCTATCAGGTGTTAAGTGTTACACAGTCACCTTTTTCTATAGTTGGTGTAGCTAAACTGGTGTAAAACTGGTCTCATGTCGACCCAAACAGCTCCCTCTGGTGGAGAATTATCATTCTGCTAAATGTCAATGAGTTTTATAAGCCAGTTTTATAAGTAACTTGCATCTAATTAAAATAAAACGCAGGATGCATCCTGTATCATTACAGTAATATAAGAGCACTGAAAATTACATTAACTAATCCTCTCTAAGAATAACCTTTGGTCTAACCTCAAAATGTCCACAGGCCAAACACATACCCTGACCACACTGAAGCAGCCTACCACACTCTGACCAATCATTATACACCACTTTCAGCGTACTCTCACAGTATTGGCTGGATAGACCTGTTGGAAAACAGCTGCAGCCAATGATGTGGAGAATAAAAAGAAATGATTTTTAGAGGATTTTTTATTTTTTATTTTCTGCTCACATCCCAGTAATGACAGAGGACTGATGGACTGGCTAGAGGGATACTGCAAAGGATCCAGTCCACTGCTTTTACTTGACACACATCAACCACAGAAGCTTTCAATGAGGAGCCACACAGAGTGGCTTTACTAAAAATACAACATGATAGATGACATAGAAGAGACGTACAAATTTGTCATTCACTCATTTGGTGTATTTCTGAGAACTCTGTGATTGCATCCTGCTTGGCGAGTCGGGATGGAAAATTATGGATTTCGAGAAGTATCCATTTTGTCTGTTTTATCTTTCTGGCCTGGTCACCCCTCTTTTTTCTGTGTGTTATATAGAACTTGACCTTTCTGAAGAGGTTGAACTTAGATGGCAACCAACTTACCAGGATCCCGTCACTGCCACCATCTCTGGAAGAGCTCAAGATTAACAACAACCAGCTTAATTCCCTCACCCCTCATTGTTTCGAAGGTAGGAATTGTGTCATTGTACAAGGAAGAGACACAAAGTCTGTATGCAAATGATGATAATGTTATTATATTAATTGTTCCCTCTTGAGGTTTGAAGAACCTGTGGAATCTGGAGCTGCAAGGGAATATTCTACACGAGGCCAGCGTGTCACCTGAAACCTTCAGACCAATAAAGAAGCTTCTGTACCTCCAGTTGGACCATAACCGCTTCCGTTCATTGCCCCAGGGTCTTCCCTCATCTCTGAAGGTGTGCTGATATCACTTTACTTGACCCTACTCCTTAAAATGTTCAGCTACAGGAGCCAGCTGGGACTCAGGTTTTTACTCAGGCCCACTTTAGAAAGCAAGACACTGACATGATGACTATACTACCTTGATCCCCCAAATAATGCAAAAGTCCTGAGTGAACAAACATCAATTTCATCCCTGTCTTTCTGTTTATTACTTGTAGAGGCTGGACATGAATGATAATCTGATTGATGAGGTGACAGAGGAGGTAGTGAGGGACTGCTTCCATTTAAGAGCGCTGAACCTGAGTCACAACCTGCTGCATGAGCAAGCCGTTGCTCACCATGCCTGGACCCATCTCAAGTATGTCTGTCTATCTATCTGTCTGTCTATCTGTCTGTCTGTCTGTCTGTCTGTCTATCTATCTATCTATCTATCTATCTATCTATCTATCTATCTATCTATCTATCTATCTATCTATCTATCTATCTATCTATCTATCTATCTATCTATCCACGCATCCAGTGAGAGCCATTTCTCAATATAGTTCTTTAGTTCCTTCATTAGCCACAAGAGGGTAGACTGCTGTTATTTGGAATTTTTTGGATTAAGTTATCTTTTTTTAAAATGATTATCAGTTCATGCTTGTGGCACTTATAAGATTTGAAGACACATTGCCATCTACAGATAAACACTTTTCTGACCCGATTAGTGATCCTCCACTATTCCTATCATCAATATCAATATCTCTGGTCATAAAATGCACATAAAACACTTGTACACAAAATTCAGATCAGTCTTCACAGTAGCTCCTTCAGCATGTCCTTCAGTATCAATACCTATGGCTGCTGTACTGACAGATACATGCTTTGTCTCTCTTCTTCTTCTTCTTCTTCTTCTTCTTCTTCTTCTTCTTCTTCTTCTTCTTCTTCTTCTCCTTCTTCTTCTCCTTCTTCTTCTCTCTCTCTCTCTCTCTCTCTCTCTCTCTCTCTCTCTCTCTCTCTCTCTCTCTCTATCTCTCTCTCTCTCTCTCTCTCTCTCTCTCTCTCTCTCTCCCTCTCTCTGTCTCTGTCTCTTTCTCTTTCTCTTTCACACTCAGACACACACACGCACACATATGCATGCACACATATCACCAAAAGTTTTGACAGCTGATCTTGTGTACTTAGATGAGCAGACATGTGAGTGAGAGCTTGAGGGCAACTGTATGCCTGAATGTGTCTGTGAGGCTGTGTGTGTGTTGTTTAAATATAGTGAATTCCAGTGGGTTTTTCTTTGCTCCCTGGGATCCTTGTGAACCACAGTGGGAGCTTCAGGGAAAACTGAGGAAAAGAAAATGCGAAGGAGAGAAAGACAGAAAAGAAATGGGTAAAACTGGAGAGAATATGGATATGGATTGTACTTTAGAATGACTGCACTGAGCAGGAAATAAAAATATAAAACTGAGTAAATAAGGAAGTTGGACAGTAGAAATGACGAGATTATGTATGCAAAGATGAAAAAACTGGAAAACACAAAACCTTTTCCAGAGATGGACATACATTATGTGAGGGCAGGAAGACACAATTTCCTCCTGATCCTTGACCTCATTAGTGGCAAGAGCAGCAGCCTTCCCATTGGCCCTGCAGGCTTATTAAGCAGCTCCTCTATCTTAAAACCTTCCTACAGCACTGCATAGACAACAGAGTGCGAACAAATTCAACTTGACTTGAACTCCACAAATACAGCAGGAGACGATAACCTAAAGGGCAAAAGTCACTAACGAGACCCGGCATCCTTTTTACAGGACTGAATAAAATGTGTGTGACGCTGAACCACTTAAGGGAGAAAATGATGTAGCTTTGCAGAGGTATGTGCAGAGAGAGAGAAAGAGGAACAGATTGAAAAGTAAATTTCTTAAGGATTAAATAAACCACAGTGTGCTGGTTCTGGTTAGTGGACTGCCTCTGTTACATGTCATAGCACCAGTGTTATTGTTGCCCCCTGCTTAGAATTGGAGGTACGAGTGGAGAATACTCTATGTTAAGGGGAGCCAGGGATTGGAGCTGAGGATTGGAGCTGGGATGTGTCCAGCCTGACTGTCAGCATCTCCCTTCAATATTTTGTTATTATAATCTGATGTCTGTACTGGGTCTTTGTGTGTTTGTGTAGATGCTTGTATTATATATAGAAGTATAGAGTTTCTGTTTTCAGATCCCAGTTTTTTTGCATGCAGTAAACTTATCCCAGATCTGTCATTAGTTTGTGTTCCTCTGGGTGTGTTTATGATCGCTGCCAATGTGTGGACAGCATACAAAGCATCCACATATGCATAACAACTGTGCATCCCTTTGTGTGGTTGTGTCTCCCAAGGTACATGTGTATTACGTGACCAGAATCTGCAGAAGCATACAATTAATGCCGTTGCACTAAGAGCCATGAAATTAGTTGTCTCTCCTCAGGGGCACTACTAGCAGCACACACACACACGCGCGCCTGTTTGCCATCTACTCCCGGCTCTTCTTGAGTCTGTCAGCTCAAATAACAGTCTCATCTGCTCCTCCCCTAGTCGATCAAAACATAAAACTGATCACATCACTGCTGCCGGCCAACAGACCTGACTCCAAACACCACATGTTTGCTGACAGAGCCACAGCACGTTTTAAATAATTTCATAAACATCACCCATTCCAAAAATCCAAGGCAATAACATCTTATGAGTAACATGTTTTCGATTGCAGCTTTTAATTTATGCTGTCAAACATTTTTAATGGGAGAATGATCGTGATCTTGACTTTTTCTTACTTAATGCTATGTGGTGTTTTGCAGCTTAATATAACATGCTTGTAAATATGTCACCACCTAGAAATATATATCCAGTAAAACTACAGGCACAGTAATAATTGATAAGTGACACAGAATTGGTGTCTTATTTTATTTTATTTTTAAATAGAAAGCAATTTTTGCTGATTGAAGTTTTTTTTTTGGCCATGTGGTTTTTATTAGTTGTGTCATATTGACAGAGAGTGTGTGACAGCCACTGGAGAGGATCTCTGTGTAGATTTATCATAGCTTTGGGCTCATACTGACTGCATGGAGGCACAGGTTCAGTGATCTTTACACCAAAGATTTGTGTGTTTTGTTATGTTATGACGTGTCTGAGCCTGAAAGAACTATGGACCAGCACAAATTGGTTTCATAATGAGCTTACATAAATGGTGAAATGAGCACACAGCAACACACAAAATACTCTGTGCCAACAATGCTGAGGCACCACAGTGATGTCAAATGAACACTATCCAATTTAATTTAATTTAATCTGTGTTTAATCTATTTGGTTACAAATTAGTGTTTTTTTGTCTGACAGCAGAGTATGTACACTACACGTGCATACAAATATCCACAGTGGATGTACAATGTAGACTGTAGTGCTGCTGCAGTAAATTATTAAAGTCATATTCTGGGTTGAAATGAATGCAAATGCTCTTCAGTCTGTATTCAACAGATGTGAGAAATGGATCAAAATATTTCCAGATATCAGCTTGTATTCATAAACTCAGTGCACGTGGATGCTTGAAGCATAACAACATGATATATCTGAAGCCATCTGCCATCATCAAGGCTGTACCATCATCCATCCATCATTCCATTTCTTTAGTCCAGTCTAGCCTGCTTGGCATGGCCACTCTGCCTGGCCACGTTACCTATCCCGGTTAGGTTGCCAAAGTGCGTGAGCCAGCCTGTGTAGTGTTGGCACGATGGACTCAGCACAGATGGAACAGTGTGCATATGTGAGTATTGTACTTGTGCTTTTATATGTATGTTAGTATGTGCAAGACTAACTTTTCTGAACCCAACACCCTGAGGATGAACAGACCACCAGCTTGATTACTCCTGGCCATGTTTTACAGAGACATACACATTTATGCACACAGAAACATTTGGTTTGTGTAATTGCTGTGTGCCTCTACAAATGTTTTAGAAATTGATAAATTAACGTTGCGATGTGTAAGTATATGCTTATTTGTTTTAATATATTGGTATCTATTTGTATATTTGCATTTTCAAATTCATACTATTGTGTTTGTCTATCGGCGCATCTCTATTTCTTTGTATGAACATGATTTTTTTGTGTGAATGCATTAGTGTTGTTTTATTCGCATCATGTTGCAAGTGTGTTGGTGTGTACGTGTGTGCATGTGTATGTGTGTAGGTGCCAGTGGCTGGGAGTGTAGAAGGAGGAGGACTGTGAGAAAAGAGGACTGTGTGTCCCTCCACTCATTAATACCATGTGGAGCTCTAAGCAGCAGCGGCCTGCTGCTGAGCTTCCTGGCAAAGATTTAGAATATAAATCAGCAGCACACAACTGGTCTGAACTGGTACTGAGAAATGGACAGAGCAATATATTTTGAGCGTTTAGAAATTCAAGCAGAAACCACATTTTCACAGCAATCCATATCTGCCATTATACGTGTAGGTTAAACAAAAAGCCTACAGTGTGTGTTGGTTGGTGTGTTTGTGTGTATGGGCGTTTTTTATTATCTTTATACAAGAGTGTGGTCAATTTGAGACCATCATTTATTGATTTCACGTTCAGATTTTGTAATGCTTTCCCTCAAGCTCTGCCCTTGCACTTAGATTTGCTCTGCTTCTGCTCAGATTGTATGCTTGCACTCAGATATATTGTTGCTTGCATAGATTTTCTGCACTTCAACTTCAGCTCTCCTGAAGCTGGAGCGCACTCATTGCTCTCAGGCTGTATCTCTATAAACATTTGCTCTCAGATTTCTGCTCTCCTTTCAGATTTTTGTGCAACCCTGTCAAAATTCCCCAACCAATAGAAGGCCAGGTGTAGTGGTGTAGCAGGTAGAGGTAGTTCCCTTTACTTCTTAGAGCATCCCATACAGGATGGACACTAGCAGGGGGGCAGTGTATGGCTAATATTATATGTAGCTATTATAGTAAAAAAAATATACATATTAACTTTTATTCCAAAGGTCATACATGAATAAAGGGAAGTACATTTAATAAACCCCTGGAGGGCAGGAGTGGATGAACCCAGTTTAAGAGTAACTGCTATGGGATGTTCCTGCAAGGAGGCAGGGATCATTTAATTGATTCTATTGGTTGGGGAATTTTGACTGGGTTCTTACCCAAAAATTCCAAGAACAGGGTAGAAATCTTAGAGAAGATGTTTCACGGATGCACAGAAGCAGCCACAGTGCGAGGAGAAGATTTGAAGCTGGAGTGCAGGAAAATCTGTGCATGTAAGAATATATATGTATGCAAGCACACAGTTTGAGCTGAAGCAGATCCAAGCACAAGTAAAGTTCAAGGGCAGGGTTTGAGGGAAAAGCATTCCAAAATTACAACGTGAAATCAATAAATCATGCTCCACCACCCTCTTATAAACAATAGGGGAAAAAACACATTGTGTGTCTTGAATTAAATCTGCCATTGTGCTCACTCCCTTGCATCTTAACTTTGTTTTAAGTAAACCATTTAAAATGATATTAATGTGATGCTTTATTAAAGCTCATCTAAATACAGTCTATAGGAAATCTTGTTTGACCAAACTGGATAATGAAGGAGTAATGCTAACCCTGACCTGTACTCTGATATTGACACATGATCAGAAATAGCTTAGTGTACCAGCAGTCTGATTTATTAAACTATGTTAACCCCTTTTTATTGTCACACATCATCTTTCTCATCAGTCATCGTTATACAAACCCTACAAAAATGTTTGAATTGTAAAACTCAAGGGAGGGGAGTTAATGCAGAGGTCTTAAGCTTTGTTCATACTCAGACAAGACACCATAGTTCACAGATGGCACAGGAACGATGTGCATGCATGGAGGCATTTATGCTCAATGCATTGTTGAGAGGGGTGGGATGCATACTTCTGCCTCCCATTCTGTGAATAAATAAGAATTCAACAAGTGTTAGTGGAGGAACGTCATTATCTAACATGGCATGCCGAGGAAGAATTTTCTGTTTCTGTTCATTAAAACTACAAAGGCAATGGGGAATATAGCCGTATTATGAGGCTAATGCGCACTATTGACAAGGAAATGCGCTGATACCTCGACATGTCCGCGTGCAGTGATCGCCTAGTTACAAGCATTCAGAGGTACATGACTTCATTGGATGACCACCTTAAAGTGTTCTGAGTCCATTGGCTGTTCTGTGTGTTCTATGAATGATGGAAGAACAGGAAATGAGCTTTCTCTCCTGCTGAGAGCTTGTGCTGTAAACTCACCACAGCTGTGCAGGATCTTCTAACAAAAAAACTGAATCCCTATACTACACCTTTGCCTCAGAGCCCAAAACCTGGTCCTCCCACATATCGTTGTTTGTTCTCTATTTTCCTCCAAATCAAAAACAATGTACGTTTGTTCATTCTCTTTTCCCAAATCAAACATTTTCTTCCCCCTTTTTTTCAGCCACAAATTCCATCTCAAACTGACATTGTGCCTCCCGAGGCCCTGTAATTTTCTCTCTTGCTGTTCCCCTTAACTCCCTGCAACCCAACCTCCCACTTTGCGCTCCTGACTCTCTACCTCCCCAACAGCACCACGCAGGGGTCCAGTTACTGTAAAACATATGGTCCACAGTGAAAGGCCTTGTAATAAGAGTAGAAGCAAGCATTATTACAAAACATTACTGCAAATTTGGTTTTTGAAACTGGCATACCTTTATACAAATATATATATAAAAAAAAAAGTTTCCTTTTATTTTTTTGATGATTCTCTTTATTGGAAGGATTTACACAGGTAACAACATACCAGTACAACATGACAGAAGACTTCCAACCCAACAATTTCCCCCATTTTTTCCCTCCCACAATCCCAACCCACTCAAAAATGAACAATTCTAAGTCCGATGACTTGTAAACATGTCAGAGTACGTACAGGTGCATGAGTAAGGGAGATACAGTAGACAAGCAAATGAAATTAAAAAACAAATAAACAAACAAACAAAAAACAACAAGAACAAAAAGACAAACCATAATAATAAATAAAATAAATAACATTCAAATAAGTAGGGGGGGCTCAGTCATCACAATCAGGCAGAGATGTTAAAGATTCAATATAATTTAAGAGAGGTTTCCAAGTTTTATCAAAATGGCCTAAGGAACCTTTGAGGGAAAAAAAAAAAAAAAAAGTTTCCTTTTAAAGGTCTTGTTGATATCCCACTGAAACTTCTTCAATGTGTTTCTTCTACCTCAGAGCCCTGGAAGTCTTGGACCTGTCTTACAACCGATTCACCTCAGTCCCCATGAATCTGCCCCGCCGTCTCAGTAATCTGACACTTCAGCACAACGACATCAGTCAAATCCCTGCCTTCGCGTTCCGTCACCTGCAGCCGGGCCTGCAGTCGCTCCGTCTTTCCCACAATTCCTTGAGCAACGAGGGCGCTGAGAGAGTTTCTTTTGTTGGAACGTACCGCTCACTTGTAGAGCTCCTACTGGACAACAATCACCTGGGGGAGATCCCACTCTCTGTTCGACAGTATAAGAAGCTGCAGGTGCTGAGGCTGGAGAACAACCACATCAGGTAGGATTGCACTTTCCACAAAGTCAATTTTTAATTGTCAAATCAGATTCAAACAATACAGGGATAAGCCCAGTGCTCATTTGTTACTCAATCCTGGCCTAATAACATTAGCTCTGCTGGTGCAGCTTCACTTGGAGATGACACTAAGTAGCTTGGCAAAGAAGCAAAGAAGGAAATCATGGCGGTTTGAATATGTTATGCAAATGTATTTATCCAAGCCAATATTTCAACAAAAGTCCTCATCAGCAGAAAGATGAAGACAAACACTATTGTTGTCACAGTTGTTATTGTTGTACGTGAACCCTGCAACAAAGCAACGATTATGATGTTTACTTGACCTTGTGTTTGTAGTCATGGTCAGCAGCCAAACAATTGTTTTTTTTTAATCTTTATTCAAGAGTGTGGTTTTCAATTTGACAACATGATTTATTGATTTCATGTTCAGATTTTGTAATGCTTTCCCTCAAACCCTGCCGTTGCACTCAAGTAGTCCCTGCTTGCGGTTAGATTTGCTCTGATTCTACTGGAACTGTATGCTTGCACTCAGATACAGTATCTCACAAAAGTGAGTACACCCCTCACATTTTTGCAAATATTTTATTATATCTTTTCATGGTACAACACTATAGAAATGAAACTTTGATATAATTTAAAGTAGTGAGTGTACAGCTTGTAGTATAGCAGTATAGATTTACTGTCTTCTGAAAATAACTCAACATAGCCATCAATGTATAAACAGTACATTGTTGCTGACACAGATTTCCTGCTTCAGCTCTTCTGCTCTCAGCTCTCACCAAATCCTAAAGTCTTTATCAGCAAGATACCCAGCTGCTGAAGGTGGCATTGAAAAATGAACAGAAAAGAGCATTTCAAAGAAACATGGTGTTGCACTTGCACAGCAAAATGAATTTCTTTGTGCATTTGAGACAACTCACAAATCAGGACTTGTGATAGGAAGGTGAAGAATTTGATGTCTGAGATGCCTAAGTTTTAGTTTTTGTATTTTGTGGTTTCAGGCTGGTGAGGAAGTGGGGAGTGTGCCACCCTCGTAATCCTGGCTCCACTTTGACTTCAGTCCACTTGGAAAATAATCTGATGGAAGTGGAGAGGATCCCCCCAAATGCCTTTTCTTGTCTTGCTGATGCCGGGGGGTTGGTCCTCTATCCACAGCAGTGACATTACAAATAGCGGGACAGACAGACACACACACACACACACACACACACACATACACACACACAAACACGCACACACACAATATATGCATGTATATCGTCATACAGCTACACTATTCTTTTTTTCAGGGTTTCCAATAAAACAAATCTTTAACATGTAGTTTGCTCAGCCATTAAAATGAGCTTTCATTTGAACTTCCCCAGATCCACCTTATCCTCTCAGATCTTATCTTTGATTGGAAAAATGACTGTAATGTTTTGATATGAGTATTAAAGCAAATGAGTTCACTTCCAAAACAGATATCTCTATTTTATTAATTTTCATGATGCATCTTTTTTTATTGTGCTTTCCAGGTAATCAAACCGCAGCTGTGTTGTTCTGATTAAATAAAAATAACTTACAGTTAGAAAATTAAATTTTATTGAAAATATACATTTTGTTTTCTGGCAACAGTCTCTTTTGTCCTGGAAAAGCAAATAACTCCACATTTCATGTTTCAGAGTCATAAAATGAATATAAGTTTCTTTTAAGGGCAATATAGAGGTAGGTAAAGTGCTATAAGTGCAATATCAGCCCATTATAAGGCAATATTACACTTTTACAAGATTATACCAGCCAGACTACAAAATCCCTGACCATGACCTTTGAAATGTTTTAATCTGCAGCGTGCTAATAAAGACCACAGCTGTCTATTAAAAGAGCTACTACAGTGGTGACCAGAGAAGCTCATCACAGAACTGACACAAACCCTAAAATGTGCCTCTTTTTTTTAAACAATAAATTATTATTAAGTTGGAAAAACATGAACTACTTTACAGTATTTCATAGTGTTACTCCATATTCCAGGTTATTTATTGTTACTCAATGTTCAACAGTTGTTCATTAAGTGTAAGTCAGTATTCTGCTTTCTTCTTTTTTTATGCCCTTAACATTACAGTTTCGCCCAGTTATATCTTTAAAGATGAACCAAAATTCGCTTTCAGACCAAGTAGGTCTGTCTGCGAACTCACAGCTCTCTACACAACATGCTCATTTTATAACATGACACACCCATTGGTGGGTGGTGGCCAAGACTGCAATTAGACCCTTATCTTTTAGACAGCATATCTCTAGCTGAATAGAGTTGCAGCCATATTGTGTCACCTGACCTGAATACTATGCACTGATTCGCTGAGTAGATTAATCCAGTTCAGATCAAGACCAGCACTGGTGCTCTGCTTGAACTTGCAAACACTGACAATGGACAATAACGTTTTTTGTGACAAAATGTGCATAGGGTTTAGGATGTGCTATGTGCTATGAATAACTCACAACAGTCATTTCATGTTTTTAAAGAATGACATAAATGAACTCTTCTAATGTATAATTTGCACAGTAATAGACCTGATCATTGTATAAAATGTTCTTGGAAATGTTTTGCAGTGCAATCCGGATCTGTTCAAAACACTGGTTTTATACTGCCTTTTCATTAAAGTATTAAAGTGATACTTCTGAGAATATTTAGAATGAAAAGGAAATGGAAATGTCTCTAGTCTAAGCCACGTTACTTGCAGGGCTTGCAGGAGGAGCCTTTAGTCAAGGTGAGTAAAAATAGGGCTGTTTGGATGTGACAGGGATACCGCTGGGGTCATAAAGCAGTCAGATGGGGTCTTGGGGGGTCTCTGAGAGAAAGTAAAAATGCCTGGGGACACAGTGTGAACCTAAGGAGCACATTAGGAGAGAAATATAAACATCACACACGTTCTCTATCACCAGATGAGTTCCAACATAAACATCCACCACTGGCTGCTCAGCTAAAATACATAGGGTCACTGACTCTGAGGTGGGCCTCAATCAGGGCTTCCAAATATGTAGAGGTGACGTCAGTTACTGTAGTACTGTGTACAGTAAGTACAGTACAAGTATGTATGCGTGAAAGAGAGACAGAGAAAAGGTGAGGGGCATGGCTGGTAAAGATTGGAGCTAAGGAACAAACAAGAAGCTGATTTGAGAGACACAATAAAGCAATTGTTCTTAGAAAGTCTCTAAGCCGATCAGTGAAAGTTGAGACGAGTAGCAGTTCATGTCTAGTTAAGTCCAATGAGACGTGGCTTGAAGACGGAGAGGAAAAGGATTTGAAACAGAGGGAGAAGACGAAGGGAGGAAGGCAGAAAGCTGGAGCACATTGAGAGCTTTTTTTTTTTTTTTTCCCTGTTTTGGAACTAAAGCCACTGGAGCTCTGGTGTCCTGCCAATCTTATTGACAAAATGACTTCCCAGATCTCAATGTTCTCTCTGTCTCTTTGTTGCTTGGTGTATCATTCTCTTTTTTTGTTTTTGAAGTCATAGGTCTTTATTAAAAAAAACAAAAAAAAACAATATATCAAGTCATAAAGTGTAAACAGTGCCAAAGTCCAAGCATTCACTTTTTTAAGCAAAGTTCACAATTTACAAAACAAAAAACGAATTCATAAGACCCAGATTACAAATACATGAACACAAAGTACTAAGTGAATAAAGTACAGAGGCTTCAGTGACAATTCAGGCCAATCTGGAAACACCTCCTTGACTGCATGTAGGTCCATCAGCTCAAAAAAATAGTCTGTTCCAAGGAAGGTTTTGACATATGACTTGGGACCATGTAACATGTCAATCAGTCTTTTTGATACTGGTACATCTGGTTTTCCTCACTACTGTATCTCGTTGTCCATCTCTCCTGCTGTTTGTCCCTCTCCTGGTGTCTTTTTTCTCTTTTGCCTCCTGCACAGTTAAGCACAAAAAACCAACAACGGACCATTCTTGTCATCCTGTCACAAAACATCTACAGTCTTGGCCTCTTCAGAGATATTTTGAGCTGTGTGATGTGAGTGTGATGTGAGGGAGAACATGTATGTTACTTACTCTCAAAGCAGCCTTAGTGAAAACAGGGCACAAACACTCTTGAACAACAACTCATTTAGAATTTATCATTTTATTTCTTTTGATTTATATTATTGCTAATAACTTAGGAACATGAAGTGAACATGACAGACAGTAGCTTTGACTACCCTGCTGCAATAAAAGTGATATCTGTATTTGCAGTCTCGCTCACAAAAAGAATAAACTAAATATTTTATGAGAGCTGATGCAAGTGCCAGCAATTCTACAATTCAATGCTGCAGTAGTCTCTTTAATGTGTTAATCCACCCATGCAAAGACACAACATATTTCACAACATAGGCCCATCACTTGGAGTAATGAATATAATTAAAATGATAAAACGTCGAGTCATACTAAGCGTATGAAGTCGTAATTTACAGGCAGTTGCACTTGCCGTGTTGACTGGTTCCAGGTATAAGGTTTCAAAAAGAGTGGAGTATTTCTGCAGCTCTAAATGAAGAACAGAAGGTCCCCTGCAGATGCTAGAGTTACAAACCCACTCAGAGAGCGAGGAAAAGAGGGAGGGAGGAGAACTGAGGTAGGGAGACAGTTTTAATGAGAAGGAGAGAATAAAGCTGGGTTATTGAAAGGAACGCAACATTTACCAGGTTATGAGTGCTCAGTACATGCATGCTCTGAATATGTTACAAACACACATACTTATACTTTTCACTCTCTCTCCTTGGGCGTGTAATCACATGTTAGTTTGTGCTTTCAGTCTTGTGCATGTGGTGCAGTCTCCATTCTCCATAATTGTACAGTCATTTTGCAAAACAGCACATTACTGTCTAAGAAACTACGCATTCGCATTTATACTGCAGTTCCTGCGCGTACAGAGAGAGCGAAAGCCTCTCACGGAAATGACCAAACTGCATTGTGTCTCTTTTTGCTGTTTTTCTATCTTTTTTGCTTTTTTGCACAGATTGATACTTCAGCTTTGATCTTAAATGTTTAAACCTTCCCTCAACCTCCTGTCACATGAGGTATTTTCAAATTTGACAGGCTTGCCACTTTGTAGCTATCCATCATATTGTGTCTGACATAACTAAACTGTTAAACTGTTATAGCATCACACCCAACAGATGTTTCGCATCCAATCGAGCTGAGGCCAGAGTCAGTTTGTAAGAGGTTGACCAGAAAGCGGTGTACAGCTTTTCCTTCACCATGCTCTGTCTCCATCAGCTTCCTGTGTTTGTTATTGGAGGAGCAGGGGGGAGTGCTTGCTGATAAAATAAAAGGCACCAGTACACACACAGAGAAAAGCAGCCAAAGAATTCCTTTTCCTGACTCAGATGGGCATCAGACATAAACAGATAAAGTGAAAAAAGGAGGAAAAGGATGGCTGGAGGGCAGAGGACTGAGGACAGTCACTTTGCCAGAAGATTGGGTTCCAGTGTTAAGGGTCAACTATTTAGGGTCAATAAGAATGTGCTTGCAGACAGAATAAGCAAACCACTTGGCAAGCCTTGACGTCCTTTACAGCCATCACATTAACGAATATAAAGTAAACTATTATTGGGCTGAATTCCAACTTAAAAAACGCAAAATCTTTGGTCAATGTCATACGCTTCTCCCTCCTGCACAGAAAGGTGCACTCACTGTACAGCAGCAACCCACGTAAGAGCTAACAAGTGGGTGTGCTAATCTCAGGAGACACGTTAGTTGAACACTCGTAGGACAAAAAGAGTTTAATTTAGATGCCAAGCCCTCTAGCTACAGACCAGCACCATAATCAACTGAACCACAGCGAGCGCAGAGGCGAGAGAGAGACAGACAGACAGACAGAGAAATGGAGAGTGAGATACGGAGAGAAAGACTGAGTCTACAAAACGTGAGAGAGAGAGGAAGCAGAGAAAGGAGGAATGTTATCTGCTAAGGCCTCTATCAAAACTCTGTCCCCTGCCAACACTCCTGCAGGGCATTGATCTGGTCTGCATGCTGTTTCCGCCACTGTGGATACTGCACTTACGGAGGGAAAGAAAGGCACATTACTGAGCAAAATCACAGGCAGGGGTGTCAGTCACTTCTTGTGTTGATATGTATAACACGGAAAATGATTTTGACTGACACTCAAAGGGCTAGAGCAGCACAACACTCAGATAATGTGCAAATAACTGCAAATGTCTTTGGGGTCGACTTTGTACCAGGTCGGAAAAACTCCCAGATGGTGCGACTTGCCAAACTCACTGCCTCGCTCTGGGTGCTGGCAATACATGGAGAGAAAATCAGAGAGTCAGTGAGTAAGAACACTTTATGCTGCCAAAACAAAATTTAATAGAAAACCGTGAGAAGACACAAAATCATACGTTTTATAATCACAGTCCTAGAAATACATTTTCTCCATGATCTTGGCTGAGTTTGGTGGCATCACCAAGTTCTCTCCCAGTACTAATCAGTGACAGAAATGTGTAGCTGGATGTTACACAATTATACAATGGTTCGTTAAAAAAAAGTTAACCATGACTCAGCACAGACTCAGAAAAAAATGCAGTTAACACTTTCAGAGAAGTGTGCCTATTTTATGGTTTTTAAAAAAGTTTCTTATTATTCTAAAACACTGTACAAAGACAACACGTCAAAATAATCAAAATATAAGTAAGTAAAATAAAATGTCTTGTGTGTGTATCCTCCAAAACAACCATGGCAAGGTGATACTGAAAAAGTGAACATATTTTCACCTGAAGACACCATTTCATTTCTCTTTACTTTATGATTTTATTAGATGAGCCACAATAAAGACCTTCTTTGGCTCTCCTTGGTGCTACTGGATATTGAAATTGCACTGCAATGATGTCTGTCTGAGAGGAGTCAGACAATGCTGTGTTTTAGCTTGTGTTTTAATTGCCAGTGCTAAAATTGAAACGTCTTTCATCTAAATTGTCTTCAAGAGTTGTTAAACTTGTCAATTACAGACCTCAGACACAAAGTTCAAATTGAGAACACTGCCTGCTTCTTCTCCTTTTCTTCAGGAAACATCACCACGATGTTCAACACCCAATAATACATATAAGTCCTGTACAACAGCCTGGCTTGTGCATCATAATATTTAGTTTTTTGACACAGTCTGACTGGTAATGATTGATTTTTGTGTGTGTTCGTGTGATAGTTTTCTGTTAAGTTTTCTATGATATATGCATGTAAATCATCTTTGGATTACTAATATTAGAACTATAATACAACCATTATTGCTGTTCCAACAACTACAACAGCACATAAGTACTATAGTCTACTCTAGCCTCTCTCTCCCTCCTCCTCGTCTTCCTCCTCCTCCTCCCTCCATCCAAAAAGGGGAGAAAGGAGGCTGGCTTGTTAACTTTATGGGCTCGACCCCCCCAGCTCTCAGTCATTTCCTTGGTTTGGACTGAGACAAGCACACACAGTGCCCTGACACGGTTCGCAGTGGTGCACAGTGGTGGAGGAGCTGTGGCTGGATGTCAGAGGACCACAGGGAAATACTGCAATAATCCCTAAATGTGATGAAAATATAGGGTCTTTTTTTTTTTTAATCTCCAGGATAATCTGACCTACAGAGGGAGAAAACACCCTTCAATCCATTTTTGGAATTTGGAATTAATATCTTATTTCTATCCAAAAGGTAGGGGTGATGGGTTATTTTATTTATTATTATCATATTGGGTCTTTAATTAGACGGGGTCAACTTTCTCATTTTCTAGGTTTACTAAAAGAGTAATTATATATTAAACCAGGATAATGTGAGAAATTAGAATGTTTAATCTGATATGTATAAACTTTTACGCTATTTACTATATAATAGTGATTTCAATAAAGTTTGTATTCTAACGCACTCTAAAGTTATCGATAAACTCTACTGCTACTGCAGATGTGCTACAAATTGCTCTGTTTTTTTTCTTTGTGCAGATTTATGTTGACAACTTTTATATTTTTAGTGGAAGTTATCAAAGAGTTTGTAGCACATATAAAATTTGTATTTAATGTGTTTATTTATTAGTTTTTTCCTTAATATTATTATATTTTACATATGATGTGCATCTTAGGCCTGTTTAATGCAACCTGATGGCACATGTGATGTTCTAATTTGCACTAGATGGCGCAATGAGTCTCGAAAGGACGAAGCAATCTCTTGAGGATGAAATAACAACTAAGCAAAACTTTTCATGCTCACTTTATCCTGAAATCAACGCACGCTTATTCTCTCATCAGGCTCTAAATCTAAAGCATGGCATTTATAGCAAGTCTTTTACGTCCATCCCTGCATCATCATTTAAGGAGAATAATTATAGTGAAACGTGCCAATCAAGCCAACCCAGTTTGGTACGCAGGCCTGCATTACCCTCCAATTCCGCCTCTGTACACACACACTGTTCAGATTGATGTGTGTTGAGAGAAATGTGGCCGGAGGAGCGCTATTTGGCAGGGAGATTATTATTGCTGGATTATGAGTGCCTGTTTCTCTCACTGATGTGTGTTTTATATTGTCATATAATATAATGCAAACAAATATACACTCCTTGAACTTCTAAGGAAGGAAGTACTTTTTCCCGTCTGTGGCCTCATTCACTTTGGTGCTGATGACCTCATACCCACCAATGACAACTACCAAGTATGAGCCATTTATACCAGCATATTTAATTGAGTCACCTTCCTATACAAAGACAGCAGTGCCAATGTGTGTCTACTGTGGATTTAATGGTTAGACAGTGGAAATGATGGGCTAAATCTGTCCTTTCCTTCTAGTCAGCCCACCTATCAGCCAGCTTCCTACACCTGCAGGTCTACCTTTTCTGTGAAACTCACTGCCTGTCTGTCCATCCAGTTGTCTGTCTCAATATCCATCTAAAGGTTTATTTGATAATGTTATTTGTCAACTACGTATTTTTCCCTTACTGTTACAATTTCAAGTTAAAGCCAGAGTTAAATCTGTGCCCTGGAAACTTTGTCTTTGCCATGTTTTGACAATAAAACATGCTGATTGTTCCATTTTGGTTCTTCAGAAAGCAGCCATTGTTTACAGTCTCTATTCATAGCCCACTTATAACTGGCCCAAACTTTGGAATACTCCACATACTTTGAATGAGGCACATCTGCCCACAGGAATGGATCCACAGGTCAGTTATCCTCCTGCTCTCAAATGATTTGGCTATTTTTTGTTCTGTACTTCTCTGCTCTCTGTTCTGCCCTGGTTAGGCCTCATCTCTGCAGTGTTGAGCAACTTGCCACCACATCCAAGCTTGGCGGCAACAGAGAAGCTGCCAAATAGTTCCTTTTTTTAGGGATAGCAGTCACCAAATTACAGCCGCTGGGGCAGTTAACTCCACCCGAATGCTTCTACCGGACCCGCCTAGCACTAACAGCCTGTATAATATGTGTGTATGTGTGTGTGTGTGTGAGAGAAAGTGTACGTGTGTGTGTTAGCCTGTCTGACCATCTGTGTTCACGTGTATAGAGGGAAGGAGACATATCATAGGGAAATAAGGGTGGTGAGCCAAATGACCAGATCATTTTTGAGGTAGACTTTAGATTTAGAGATCAAAACACATAGATGGTTTACACAAGTGTCTGGGCCAACATGTCATTCCAACAAGCAAACATTTGTGTGAGTTTTACATCTATGTTGTTTTACTTGTCACAGTTTATTGGAGCATTTTTGAAGTTGAATCCTGTTCAGAATAACATAGGCTTGGGAAAAAAAACAAAAGAATATCCCATTGGGGCAACTCCAATCAAAATTTGATTTATTCTCTGCAACACAATACAAAGCCATTTCAAATATTTTTTTGCTCAGTCAGCACTCTGATCACTTTGAGCCTCCATGTGATGATAATTGGCACTGAGTGTTGACGTGGCGGCTGCCAATACAGCAGCATCCTGGTGCCAGCTGGCACTTTTTGTAAACTTTCTGCCCCACCTTAACTTTGCTCACACAGCTGCCAATGCAATGGAAGGAGCTGGGCTGATGTGACACTGAGTATGAACACACACAGATAAAATGACCCAGCATTTTATGTCTTGATCAATATTGTAAGGTTTAATAGAGTTTGACACCTCCAGCTTTGAGGGCTCATGGCAGTGACAAAGGGTTCATGTAGAACAGCGGCTGTCAATAAAACGTGCAGTAATAAAAGGGCTTGTGTGCATATAAAACTTGATGATTTTCTCAGTTATAGCAATTAAAGGATTCTCTGAGTGGTATAAGAAAAAAGTGGCAGCAGTTTATAACAGTCTAAAGAAAATGTGTTTGTGTGTGTGTGTGTGTGTGTGTGTGTGTGTGTGTGTGTGTGTATGTGTGTGTTTGTGTGACTGGGTGGGAGGTAGTAGTGATTGCCTTTCTCTTGACTGCAGTCATGGGAGACCAAACATTGTGTATGGTATCGCAAAAGAGATGACTATTCTTGGCAACACAGAAAGCATATGACTTAAATATATGTTTGTTTAGCTTGACAAGGACAAAGACTTCCTTGCGGAAACTCCAGTCACATCAAAGTAATTGTGGTGGATGGGAGGTCTGACAAGTACCCACCACTTGATGGATAGTGCATATAGGAAGTGTAAAGCTAATCTCACAGGCAGGGTGTGGGAAACTCAAACAACTGATACCCTTGTAGAGTAGATTGTTCACCAGATGGTGCTTTCACCGACACTGCTGTCCTTTTAAGATTGTCAGTTGACATCAATCCATACATCCATCCCTGAATCCTCTCTCACATCGTCCTCTGTTATTTAATCACAGCCTTACCTTTCTCATCCATTAGCAAACCACTGGAATTTATATTTTCATAAAACTGTCTTCTTTTACCTGTTAAGACAGCTGCAACCACCTTTAGAAGTTCAGACAGTTATATTATGTGTGTGTGTATGTGCTTGTGTTTGTGTGTGATTCGCACACTGGGCATGAACTGACACACCCTGGATACCGACGGGGATTTTCCTCCTGTTTGATCTACTGTTTGTTTTATTGAAGGAAAATAATCATTGTGAGAGTAAAGCCGCCATGTCATTAAATGTTAAGATGATTCTGAGATAGAATTAGCTACACTGTATCTAATACATGAGTAACAGCCTCCAATCTTTTGTAAAAAAAAAAAGGCTTTCCACAACAGTTTGGAACCTGGCAAGGGGGATTTGGTCCCATTCACCAACAAGGGCATTAGTGAGGTTTAAACACTGAGTTTGGGCGATAAGGCCAGGCTACTATTCAACATTACAGTTTATCCCAAAATGTATTTGATAGAGATTGTATGCTTTAGGATTAGGATCTCTCGTTATTGACACTAAAGGGCTTCACTCAAATCCAGAAAATCTGACCCAAATGGAAAAGTACATTACTGAAAAGATGGTACTGCTTTGTATATCTTTAGTGGCTTCATCTCTCACATCTTTCTCTCCACTGTCGACACACACCTCCCACTCATTCTGTCTTTCTGTGACTGCCTCATAATAGTCATTCTACTCCTCTTTTTTCTTTATAATTCTTTCCTCGCTTCACCACACACACACACACACACACACACACACACACACACACACACACACACACACACACACACACACACACACATACACACACACACACACACACACGCACGGACAGGAATAGCCGCCCATCCATCCATCCATTAAACCGCTCTTGGTCTTTGGATGGGAGGAGAGCTGAGGCAGTAACAATTAAGATTGAAGCCTTTGGTTTTTTTTTCATCTCAGACCGGATGTTTAACGTCTCACAGTTTAACTGTAGGGAGAGGACAGGAATTCATACATGCACACACTGGAACCAGATAAAAGTGGTTATTAGAGCTAAAGTACTGGTTGATTGTGGGATGTAGTTTAGTCTTAACATCATGTTGTGTTTTTAGTAGCCTCACATGTCATCACTGGATGAGGATAGACTGTTCTTGTTCCTGCCTCCTTTTTTTTCTCTCATCCATAATCCCTAACACCTCTGTCGGCGAAGCTCCATCCACTACCACATCTCAACAAATGGTAGACAAATCATTGGTTTGACCAATGAAAAATGGCTCTATGATTAGAGCATTGGTGCCATAGTTTTAGATTTACAGTCTATGCTGGCTGTACCTCCCATGATGCTGCAGAGCAGAAATTGCAGAAAGTATAAATACATTTGGTGGTGTCTTGTGTGTGTGTGTATTCCGGCTCTTTTGTGTGTTAAGTCTCATTGTGTGATGCTGACTATGTGTGCCCTTGCTTTGTCCCCTTGGCTGTATTCTTCTGGCCAAACCAAGGCCAGTGGTGTTTTTTCTTTTCTACAAAATGGTATAATTTGGCAGCTATTTTTATTGCAGGGAACAGACTGCAGAGGCCAGTTATTCATGCCTCTAGGCCCAGTCCACATCATGCACAGGGGTTTTGTTTTACTGATTTTAATGTGCCGAAATAATACTTTAATTTATATTTTGAATAGGGCAAAAGGTGTTTTAACATGTGCAGTTCTAGAGTGCTCATTCATCGCCCACACATTGTATTATGATCACATGTTTGTGTTTCTTTCTTCAGACACTGTTTTTGTTAAGTCACCACTTTTGTAATTTAAAGGATCAGGAGTATAAATTTAGAGATTTGTGCGGAATGAGAAGCATTTCCGCAACATTAAATAGCTCTGGAAACTCCCTCCCAAGCTTTTTTAAACAATCCCATTTAGGTCATACAAAGACTTGAATAACCAGTGACACCAGAAATTCTGGGACACTAGGTGAAACAGCTTAAGAAAATAGTGCTTGAATAGTGCTTGTCATATTTAGAAGAAGAATTACGCATATGTGATAAAAATATATGGAGTTTCATGTTATAGGAGTGATGTGTTTTGGTGTCAGTCTCTCTCTGAACCTTTGGCTCTTTTTCTGTTGTGTAATCCCGCTTGCCTCTCGCTCCACTCCTTCTTTTCATCAATCTCTTGTTCTTGTTAATGCTGATAGACAGAATTTGCTCATGATCATGTTATGACAGGAGCCTTGAACTTCTCTGGAAAGTCCATTTGCATGATAACTATTGGTGCCAAGACTTTTCAGCCCTCTGTAGGATTATAGAGCTGGGGATCAGATAAGGAATTAACACAGCAAGGTTAGAGATTATAGGGTTTTAGGTCACCCCATAGTCCAGTGTAGGACTTTTTTGTGTAGGATTAGCCTCTGGTTAAGAGTGACAATTTCCTGCTGCGGGGATCAATTGGCCCGGTCATAATTTGTTATTGTAGGAATTAGATGTTGGGTTGAGAGGGAGGGGTGGCTGTGCTTAAGTATTGGTTAGGTCAGTGCAGACAGAATGAAGTAATAAAACACATACGCACACACACACATGCTCACATGTCTGGTAACCTCAATTAGAAGTGTGCACAGCCATGACATCATGGAGTCAATGTTTCATGACATGCATACACACTCAACCACATGAACATGCACACAGACACTTTGCACTCGCATTCCCAGTTTCCCTTCTAAATGAATGGTGGCTTTGTTTCACTGCTTGGTTGCAGGAATAAGGTTTTCCACCACTGAGGTGAGGCCCTCTACACTATATCTGATTGGCCAGTGAGAATAGACTTGCTCTCCTGGGAATTAATTCAGTGTGCAGGAAGCAGACAGTGACATTTTGTCACAGTAGTTTAAGTGACTTTCGTTCCCAGAGTTGATTCCTGGCAAGTCTACCAGGGGAATGAGTTCATTTCTCCTCACCAGCCTCCACCTCATGGTGTGCCTGTTATAATTAGGGATAAGCAGAATACATAATATTCTATTGTCCATTTATCAATTACAACTATTTTTACACATGACAGCTCCCTTAAATAGACCTCAAGAACAAGTAATGATGCACAACATGTCTTTGTCGATACTGTAGTTTGGTAGTGCATTCTACCAAATTTCCAAAATCAATTGATAGATAGTGAACCTGGCACGTTTGGATCCCCTGGAGATCTGGGGCCCAAGGACAGTTGGTAATCCAGTCAATGCAATTTTCCTTTCTCTTTGTTTTTGTTGTTACAGCAACCCCATTAACATTTAGGTGCCATATTCCCGTCTAAACTCATTGATATAAATGGAATGCACAAAATACTAGAACTACCTCAGTTTAATATAATAATAACCATTTAACAGCACCACATTTTACAGCATTCACCACATCTCTCAATAAAACCTGACCATCATAACCTTTATTAATGTAGTATTTATGGCAGGCTGTATTATAAACTGTATTTTAACAGCCTCATGAATTGGGAACTGTGTGTATATTGTTTGCAATAAAACTGACATTGCTCTCTGTCTTTCTGCTGTTTTTTTTCTCTTAAAAGGTAAAGATGTCGCAACATAGCTCTGTCTTGCTGTTGCTCTGTGTGGTCCAGCTGCTCTCACCCTCCTCGGCCCTACCATTCGAGCAGAAAGGCTTCTGGGACTTTGCCATGGACAGTACTGACAATGGCGGAATAATGATGAGGGATGAAGAAGAAGGCTCAGCCATAGAAGAGACTCCCAGTCACATACCCATGTGCCCCTTCGGTTGCCAGTGTCACCTCAAAGTGGTTCAGTGTTCTGACCTCGGTCAGTGAAAGTGTGTGTGAAGACAAATGCATGTCAGCGAGTATGTGAGTTTGTCAGACGGTTCAGAAAGGAAAGCTGAGTGTAATATGACTGAATGAGCCTTGTACAACTTTCATTGCTCAGGAGAATAAAGCCCCCCTTTGGTGTATTATCTAAGAGAGGAATTTCTCCCCCGGGATAATGCTAGTGTATTATGACAAGGGAAGGCATCTCTTTGAGGGATTTTGTGTTCCAGACTTTGTGTGTAGATACAGGGTGAGAGAAGAAAAGAAAGGGTCTGACCAGAAAAACAGGGGAAGAGACTGAGTCGACAGAAGGAAAGGAGGAAGAGAAAATGAAAGAGATGGAATGGGATCAAGAGCGTGAAGGCGGAAGGCAGGGAAAAAGAGAGCCATACTAATATAAGACAAAAAAGGGACACTTTGATGAGAGGAGATGAAAAGTTTATATTTCCCTCACTGTCTTTTAAAGAGCTGTTTCGTGTTGTTTTTGAGACAGGATGTTTGATGGAAAACCCAAAACAGGAGGGGAGGGAAGAATGAGTTTAGCAGGATTTAAAAGTGGAGGAAAGTTGTGTGCTTTTTGTACAACTATATAAAGATAAGGATGTGAGTATTATGAATATTATCTTTTATAATTTCTACTAGAGAAACAAAAAAAGCCAGGAAATGAAAATTAACTTAACACATAATGGTTAATACAAAAATAACTTTCTTGATGATTAAAACAAACAAACAAAAAAAAAAACTCTCTGAAAATATGATTTCATGATAGTGCCCATTTTAGTCATGTTTCCATACGCTACAATTTCCTGGCTGTAGATATAAGTGCATGCTGTCCTCCCTGTCTATTCTTATAAGAGCAGAGAAACTGCGCTGAAGTCGTATTTATGGATATAGAGATTCTTCACATTATACAGGCTATAACTCCAATAAGCTGTCTGTGTTTAGACATAATGGTTTTGTCGAATCATCATTTTACAAGCTCTATATATTTACTGTCCCATGGTTTTTCTGCAGAGGGTAAATGTGGAAGCGTATAATTTCTGAGATGTCAAGTGCTTATTTAGAACAGATGTATTTTGGCGGTGGCGTCTGTCTCCTCTCAGTGTGCATCCTAGCATGATGTCAAGCACTTGTGTTGAGGGGTGCTTGGGTTTAAGAGGGTGCTAGTTTTGTCAGTTTGCGGTGAAGGCTTTGAGATTTGTGGCAGATATGGGTGAAGTGCTGTGGTTTGGGGTTTAGGGGGTTAAGGGATTTAGCAAATCCGGGTGTGGATGAAAGTCTTTTCAGGTCTGTTTATTATGTCTGTTGGGGTTGATGCAGGCGTAAAAAATTGACAGTTTCCATCTGGCAGGATGCATGTTGAAAGTTGCAGGTGTTGACTTGAAGGTAAATATTTTTTACCACATGAATTTGCCTGGTGACATTCAACACATGTAAAATCATAGCTCTCTCCCAGCAGCTGTAATAACCTATTCAATTTGGGGGAAGTAATTCATAGACATAGACAAAACATAATGCTCAGGAGTTGATCTTTAACCCACAACTTTAATGAATGTGTTCTCTGAAGGCATAAACTTTTAATTTCTTGGATAAGTCTACAACCTTGATGCTCCAAGCCTCCTTAGATCTCTCAGCTGAATTGAGCGTTGCTGAGAGTTTGGTACTGTGTGGTGAAACAGAGGGTGTGGCACAGTACAGCCAAAGCCATATATCTAAACTTAACTTTAGAAGGACAGCTCAGGGTAGAGCCCTCTGGGTCAGATGTGGTTGGTGGCAGACTGGATCCCAGTGGGACAGCTGGCGCTTTCTTCCCAGCCGGCCTGGTTGCATCATGGTCGTGGTCCAGATGAGGTTTGCCCTGGTCGGGATTCACTTACTGTGGCCTGTCTGAGCCACTGACCACATCTAATACACTTATCCACGTGGCTCTGTGATGTGGTCTTGTTAATGATTACTGGTTGCTCTGTTTGCGCGTGTGCTGAGTCATTTTTCCAAAGAGATCACTAAGTGTAATAACGCAGGTGTATTTATTAACGCTGTCCACTTGTTGTAACCCACTCTTAGCCTTTATGAGTTTGTAAACAATATTCATGAGAGATCCCAACCATAACAGTCTTTGGTGTGTTATGCTCATAGCTGATGTTGTTGACCGATTTTCACCACCTCTCAGCAGGTGTTTCCTTCACAAAAATGCTAAAATTTAAACACTCTTAAATTTACTCTTACACTCTAAAATTGAGTGGCAGCTTCATGGCTTGTATATTAACACACACAACTTGTATATTTCTCTGTCTGTATGTGTCAGGGTTGTGCCCATCTCCATTTTATTTGATGTGTGATTCTGCTGATGGTATTTAAGTCACGTCCTTTGTGACTTCTGTCAAATGGAAACCAGATGGAAAACATCTGTTGTCCCCATCTGGTGTGAGGGGAATTTGCGTTTCTGTGCATGTGTGGGTGTGTGTGTGTGTGTGTGTGTCAGTGACAAACCAGTAATGTTAGTAATGTGCTGCTTTGACGTCTGTGTGTGACCTCCATGACTGTGTCTATGTTCACCTCTCATTAAAATAATAGCTGAGGAACCCCAAAGTGCTCATTTGACATTGTGTGGGACTGTGATTGGTTTAATTTTTAGGCCTGATGGAGGTTTTAAAACACACAGTGACTATTTATTTTCCGAGGTCTACATTATGTCTGACTAAGATATCCTAAGAGTGTGCCCATTGAAAACAAACTGGTTTTTAGGGTGTTGGTTCACAGTCATCCATGGAAGCATTTAATGGAGTATGATTCCCTTCTGTGTTTTTATTGGTCTTGTCTTCAGGTCTGACTGAGGTGCCAAAGAATATTCCTACGGACACCAAGTTCCTGGACCTCCAGAACAACCGAATCACTGAGCTTAAAGAGAATGACTTCAAAGGCCTTACTAACTTATATGTAAGAGACACACACAGTCTAGTCAACATCCGTCTTAGCAGCTCAGCACATTAACTGACTCAGCTCAGCTTGTATTGGCTGCAGTTGTGTGAAATATCATTATGATCCTCCAGATTTAGAGGTTCATCTCTTTTCTTTTTCCCCTCTCCACTGCACTCTGCTCTGAGAGCTTTAATTGTATTCAATTTTGAGCCTGAAGCCAAATGGGAGTAGTCAAGCATCCTGTTTTAGCAGGAAGGCTTTACTCACTCTTGACCTACAGTCAAGAGCACTGACCAAGAGCAATATTGAGGCTGGCAGCGTAGGAAACTCCCTACATGAGATTATACAATAACATCTCTATTAAGGTCTGTTTACCTCAGGCTACATCTGTCTCCATCTGCAGCCAGCGCAGGTGGAGAGACAGTCTGCTGGGTGATGGGGCTGCTGTCAATGGTTAAATTTAGTCAAACACATTAATTTAAGACAGGAAATGCAAACACAAGCTCTTGTGCTTTCCATGTATGGTCCTATCTTGGCTCTTTTGATTGTCTGGGCGCTATTGGTGTTTTCACAGGGTCTGTCTCTGAGAAATAACCGCATTTCCAAAGTCCACCCCAGAGCATTCATCCCTCTGAAGAACATGCAGAAGCTCTACTTCTCCAAGAATCAGCTGACCACTATCCCCAAGAATTTGCCTGCCTCTCTGGTTGAGTTGAGGATCCATGAGAACCGCATCCAGAAGGTGGAAGATGGTGCCTTCTCAGGATTGGGCAGCATGAACTGCATAGGTTAGAAATACTGATGACTTCAACAAACCTAGGTTATATTTGGTAGTGCTCACCACTGTCTTTGCCACTGTAGACCATTGGCACTGGATTTTGAAGATTAATAGGGACTGTATTTTGACTTGCCACAAATATTCTCTTTATCTTGCAGAGATGGGAGCAAACCCCATCACAAACAGCGGGTTTGAACCTGGAGCCTTCACGGGACTGAAACTGAATTATTTGCGTATATCTGAGGCCAAACTGACTGGGGTACCTAAAGGTAAAAATTCATTTCTTGTGGCTAAAATGCAAACATATAGCAGTCTTTAAAGGAATGGTCCAGCATTTTGTAATACATTCACTCACACTTAGAGGAGAAGATGGATACCACTTTTGTGTCTGCTTGGCAAATATGAAGTCACAGCCAGCAGCCAATTATCTTAGCTTAGCAAAAAGACTGAAAACAGAGGGAAACAATTAGCCTGGCTCTGTCGAAAAGGTAAAAGAAAACCCTGATAATTTGCAGTTTTACATAAGATTATGGACTACCCTGGCAACCAGCGGAGACAAGTTCAGCACACAAACCCCCCATAAAACCACAAATAGCTGTTTTTACATTTTTATTTTTGTACACATTTAACAAATGAAAAATAATCTCTTAATTAGTGAGCTTTATAAACTTTTGGACAGGCGTGAGTGTGGTGTCTATCTTCTATTTAATCACTTTTAACCAGAAAGAAAATTTAAACACTTGCAAATAAGGCATTAGCAGTAGATAGGAGACAAAAAGACAGCTATGGGACAAAATCAAATTTGATCTCAAATCAGAGCCTTACATGTATGGTGTCTGTCTTTCAGATCTCCCCGACAGTCTCCATGAGCTTCATCTGGATCACAACCAGATTCAAGCTGTGGAATTGGAGGATCTGAGCCGCTACAAAAACCTGTACAGGTAGCTTCCCTCAACAGCATCCTAATTATTTTTTAACCATAATTTGTCTTTTCCACCTTGAGGGCTCCTCTTGCATTCCTGTGAAGAATTATACTATGTTTGTTAATACACATTCCCAGTCAGCAGTGCCCCTTAGGGGTAATAAAATGAACTACATTGACGTGCAACTAAAAAGTAGCAGGATAACAATGTCACTTTATGCCTTTGTGTGCTTTTCCTACTATCAGTCTCCCCATCATCTAATGAAAAGGTTTCTCCTCAATTACACTCTAGTTTTTTTCCACCTGCTTTATCAGCATCTATCTTGGATCATTTACGGCCACAGTACTGCTAGGCTGCTGTGTCTAATTCTCGCCCAGCTTAAAACCTTTTTCTTACATTGATAATAATCGGGGAATTTTCAGCCACTCCAGCTCACACTTGTTAAACAGTTAAGCTAAATGTACCATGCAGTGCCTGTTTTCTGACTATTTCACATTTTCCCTCCGTCTCCCATTTTCCAGGTTAGGCCTTGGCTTTAACCACATCCGCAACATAGAGAATGGCAGTTTGTCCTACCTCCCCAGACTGAGAGAACTGCATCTGGATAACAATCGCCTCACCCGTATTCCAAGAGGCCTTCCAGATATGAAATACCTACAGGTGAGTCTATCAAACTCTGCATAAGGATCAAAAGCCAGTGTCTCTGAAATGTTTTACACAATGCCCTGCTTACTGTCTGTGGTGCCACTCCTGCTCTCTAGGTGGTGTACCTCCATAACAACAACATCAACCAAGTGGGTGTGAATGACTTCTGCCCTCGAGGATTTGGGATGAAGAGAACATTCTATCATGGCATCAGCCTGTTTGCGAACCCTGTCAACTACTGGGAGGTGCAGCCCGCAACGTTCCGCTGTGTCAGTGACCGGCTGGCCATTCAGTTTGGCAACTACAAAAAGTAGAGATGCGGAGAGAAAAGGGGGATTCTGAGATGGAGAGAGTGGGGGGGGGAGGTGATGGAGGAAAGCAGATAATTTAAATAATGACAAAACGTGAGAGACGGAGAGAACAGAGATAATATTTGAGAATTATTTTCTATTGTTATTATTATTATTATTATTATTGGGGTTTTTTTTTTTTAGAAAGAGAGTGATTGATGGAGAAGACACAGAAAGACAAGTGAAAACTATAAATACATTCACAGAACCTGAAGGGAGTGGAAAGCAAAGTGCTTGCGGTACTTCGTCTGAGTTTTTGCATTTTTGAATTTAAGGGCTTAAAGTTGAATGTTTTGCCATTTGGAGTGGAGGAAATAGAGGAGACTGTCTGAGAAGAATGTTTTTCACCAACTGAAATCGATGAATAATGGGTACTGAAAACTTGTGAAGCATTTCATTCCATTTTTTTTTTTGTACACAATAGCGCTTATTGTGATAGAAGTAATTTTTGTTTAACATTTTGGTAAATAATAAATAGAGGAGCAATGCATTATAGATTTTTTATATATATACATATATATATATAAAAAGCTCTGTTTGACTTTCTGTTTGTGCTGATATGGGAGATACATCACATCATTGTGCCTGTTTTACCGGTTTGAAGTCATATGGCCTTCAATTCTGCAATTAATAATGTCTTAACAAAGTTTTAGCCACCAAATTGGGGCTATTTTCCTTAAGAAAAACTGCACAAAAATTTAAGAGTTATTCAAATTTATAACCAGTCCAACAACACTTTTGTATATATCATGGGAGTTGATTGATCAATAGGAGAATAGGCACATTTAAAATTCCCCTCATCAGTGCCAAGCATATTTTCCTATTGATCAAAAACCACCCTGCCTGTTTAAAGAGACTATTTAGTACAATATTCCTTGAGGGAAAGTAAAGTTAGCGGGAGCCTGCCCCAGTTAGAGAAAACACACATCCGCTTTGCTTCAAAACAATGAAGGCAGTGTGTTCACATAGTGCTACAAACAATAGTAGTGTTGATGCATTGTTTTGCACAGTTTTTTATCTGTTATACTTTATCTGCTTGGGGGTTATTGGGGGGGTGGGGGGAGGGTTAGTCTGTTTACTTATGTCGAAATACTTTAGCCGTAAGTATTCTGTCCTGTCTCTGTTCTGTAATCTGACAAGCTACTGCTGCATGTGAATAAAGACATTTCTAGCCTGCTGCATTAAGCCAGAGAACAACTGATACCCCTGGGTGGATGCTGTGTGAGAAATAAAGAAATAATATCAAAAATGGAAAAACATTTTGATGAATGAATACAACACTTCGTAAAGATAAAATAGCTTTATCACTTTATTATGAGACCATGCTTGAACACAAATACATGCAACACGCTTATGTTAAATACAATGTACTGGATGACAAAAACTGATCTTTTGGTGGTTTTTAGGAGGCTGGATCAGACAGAATTGTCTAAATGTAATTTTTACACTGTGCATGGATTGTCATCAGGTCCTTAAAGCTATGAATTTGTGTTCAATTTGAGTCCAAAATCTCAATTTCAATATGAGCACTTCATCTGGTGTAAGGGGAAAATAAAGTCAAAATACCCATTTTGTCAATTAGTATCAACAGTATCAGTATATTTTTGCAAAAATATAGGCAGTATGTCAGCAAAAGAGATCTAGTCTTTTCTTCTTCTTTGCTGAACAGAATAAAAACATAAATAATGTTTGGAGACAGAAAAAACTGAGGTCCTTGCGCAAGTTTTGATGAATGTTTTTAGTCATGACATATGTCTTGACCAGTTGTACACTTTTGTGGCAAATACTGTATTTTGCAAATGTGGTACATAATGTGTGTTCAGTTTGTTGTCTTTGTTGGGATTTAAATCCCAGGATTCTTCTTCAGCACTGATGAACACACGCACACACAAAAAACATGAGCAGGTTTAAAGAGAGTGAATCTGTACAGAAAAAAAGTATACAGTAGCCTACATACATTTTACTCATGTAACACTAACAACATTACAAAATGAAGAAAACTAATGGGGTAAATAATCTTATATAACTTTCAGAGTCAGAGTCTGACTTCATATTTATTATGAGTCAGATGAATATTACTTTGAACTTCATACTAGTAGTTAAAAACGTAAATGTTATCATGTCATGATATAACTGAAAACCTCCTGTATGTAAGCATGATGGTTCTAGAAGAATACTTTTCAAAGATGATTTATATAGTTGCATATCTATACATATCACTATGGTTGATATTAAATATCGTTTTCATTTTCAAAATTGCCGCCCCGTGCGTCACCACGGTGCGCCCATTTGGCTCACTGCTGTTTCGGTGAAGCAGAGCGCGCTTGTCTGTGTTGACACTGGGCGGATATGAGGCGATGCCCTTGCGTGTGAAAGCGTTTGCAGCCGTTTCTAAACAGCCACGGAGAGATTTCACTTCTGATGAGAGATTAGGAGAAGGAGGAGGAGGAGGAGAAGGAGGAGGAGGAGGAGGAGTGACCATCATCAGGCAAAAACGGTAGGCCTATCTTTCGCTTCATCGCGTCTATTTGGTGGCCGCGGCCCGTCGATTGTCGGTGGAAGCCGGGGGATGCATTTGAAATGTCGCAGGGATGTGCTGGTGAGTTGGCTGCTGCAACAGAGCTCGAAAACAGCCTGGAATCAAAATCAGAGAATTAAGAAACAGCTTCTGTGGCCGACAGGTGCATTATTGTTGTCAGCGATCCTCTCCATTAAATGTTATCATTAAATATTTGCATTAAAATACACGATTGCCTACACAGGCCTAACGATAGATGTGATAGGCTAATCAACTGATTGGAGAGCTGTCTGTATTGATGAGAGTGCCGCTGTTTCTGCTCTGCTGTGATCTATTTTTGAGAGCTATCATTTTTGTCTCCTGAAATTCATCAGCAGCATACAGTGGGGAAGGAGGGATTGCTACAGCATGTAATTATTTGGACAAAAGGGGGAAATGTGTTGGATTAATTTGATCCGCAGGCATCAGCCTCTCTTCCTCATAGTATATGCCCCATGGAAATGTCACTACCGAAAATAAGCCATTCTAAATAAAGAAGCAAACATGACATTTGTTTGTAGCTGCTTGTCATCCCCCAGCTTCTTTTAGTTTATAGTAGACTACATGGTGGTGCTGAGACAAATCTGCTGGTGCATTTTTACTCCTTCAGGTCTTTTTTTTATGGAAAGCATGACTATGATGAAAGGAGGAAGAGGAGGAGAGAAGTGGAGTGAGCCCTTCCTGGCCGAAGACAGGATTTAATTAGACGCTTGAAGAATAAGGTACCACATCCTGTAATACAATAATAATGATGAGCCATAGTTTTCATTACCAACAATAATTTCCTTCTTCCTTCTCAGTGACTTCTGTGGTCAGGAGGTGATGGCAGTGCTGACTGAGCTTCACCACCACTACTACCCATTCCTAACGATGGACAGCCTCCTCCTGCACGCCTGAGCCTACACACAGGGCTGCCTCCTTCCCCTCCTGTCCTTCTACCTCTCCTTGCTCATTCCCCACCTCATCCTCCACTCTCCTCACCCAGCTGCCACTTCCCTGCATCTCTCCTCCCGTCTCTAATTCAATCCAATTCCCCCCACGTGTAATTTCATTGTTTCTCTACCGTCTTACTTTACTATGGCGTGTTGTGGGCGTTCTCTGGACTCCCCATGCACACTAGCCTTGCTGGTGGGCTTCCAGTTTGCCTTTGTGCTCTATTTCTCCCTCGGAGGCTTCAAAGGCCTGGTGTCTGTACTAGTACACACCACAGAGCCGGAATTTGATTACTCTCGGCCCCACGATGTCTACACCAACCTCAGTCATCTGGGAGTGCCGCCTCCCCCACCTCGCAACTCTGGCACTGGACCCCCTGCCACTGGACCACCACTGAGAGACTGTCAGATCCCCTCGCCGCTGCTCGGTGAGTGAGAGAGAGGGGCCAAATGTATGCTGTTATATGTAACATATGTGTATACTGTATACGTGCAGTAAAGGGTTGTGTGGTATATTGCTAAACTATTGGTCAATATCACTTCAATGTTTTTCCTTTCCAGTTGGACCTGTGTCTGTCCATCTTTCTTCTCCTATGTCAATGGAGGATATCAGACAGAGGAACCCATTAGTGATGCCAGGTGGACGCTACCGGCCTCCAGACTGTGAACCCCGCCACCACACTGCGATAGTAGTACCGTATCGGAACCGGCAGACCCACCTCCGTGCCCTCCTCTATCACCTCCACCCCTTCCTGCAGAGGCAGCAGATTCACTACAGCATCTATATAGTACAGCAGGTCATTTTATTTGTGAAAATGAATCCCTGGCTGTATGTTTTTCAGTGTTTGTCTCTACAAGAGCAAAAGCATATTATTGTGTTACTATTACTCATTAATAAACTGGTGTAGTATTGATTTAATACTGGCATATAGCTGACACATTTCATACTGTGTTACACTGGTGCATACTGGTGTGACACAGGTGTAACACAAAAAATTAATACAACTATATCAGGAACTTACTACTATTGGCATGACATTGGTGTAATACCGGTATAACATGGAGATGTTACTGCTGTAATGCTATGCAGTATTACTGTGTATAACTAGATCTTTATTGATATTATACTGGTTTAATACCAGTGATATACCTTGTTTGTTCTGTAGAACTTTGTTTTTAATTTGTGATTCATTTGTTAAGAAATGGGTCCAAAGACTACTAACAGCGATGGCATTTTCAGTCTCCAGAGAGTAGTTTCATGTACGGTATATGCCACTGAGCATGTGTAGGAATGCAGCTCTTTTCACTACTTTGCCAGCTTGGAGTGCAACATATCACAATGTCTTGACTCTGTGCTACACTGTCACTTTCAATACACAGTCAAGAGGTTGTGATATGAAGCACAACCAACTATTGATAATAAACTACCTTGACAATAATCTTTGTGGAGAAGGAACATTTCACCCAGTTCAGTGGTGTGGCTCACTGATGTGTTTTTAATAGTTTTTGGACATCGGAGGTGACAGTATATCAGGCTTTGAATCCTTGTAAGTAGGATCAATTGTTTGGACTCTGCACATGAGCTTTGTTGACAATAAGAAATATCACCAGCCAAATTCTATAATTGAATATATAATAATCTAATTTCTCATTTAATACTTTTAATACTAGGATTCCCTTGAACTTCATTAAAACAGAAACTATTCCTCATGGGGTCTGCACTATGCAATAATGTGTGTAGCTGGCATCCCTGGGCTACCACGTAGACAAACTGTAACCATAATAACATATGATTTCTGTCTCTCTTGTCAACAGCAAAAAATTCACAGTCAACATAGAGTAGGATGAATGAATGAGTTCTTAAGATGTACTGTGTGTTGTTTTAAGATGAATATACTCCTGTATTTGTATGTGTGTGTGGGCAGGGGTTGTTGTTTTGACGGTAATAGGTATTTTACTTTGCCTTTATTTCTGACTGCAGTGGGGGAATGGTACTTTCAACCGTGCCAAGCTGCTGAACGTTGGTGTGCGGGAGGCCCTCAGAGATGAAGACTGGAGCTGCATCTTCCTGCACGATGTTGACCTGCTGCCTGAGAACGACCACAACACCTACACCTGCCACAAACAGTTTCCCACACACCTGTCTGTGGCCATGGACAAGTTCAGATACAGGTATATGAGCAGGATGAAAGTGTGTGAGGATGTGACCTCTATATACAATGCATTAGCCTGAGACATTATTTTCAAGATTGTACATCGGTGATGTGACCCTCCCAGGCTGCCGTACCCACAGTATTTTGGTGGGGTGTCTGCACTGACCCCAGACCAGTACATGAAGATGAATGGCTTCCCTAACCAGTACTGGGGCTGGGGCGGGGAGGATGATGACATCGCTGCCAGGTAAAGAAGATGAATGGGGCACACCCTGCATGATGACAGAGTGAACTGTAATCTTGTGCATGTGACATCTGCATGGGCATTCAGCATCAGATCTACACACTCATTTCACATTTCAACTTCTTTACTTATACTTATTTTACTGTCTTTTGTCTACTTATTCATCCTCATGTTCACAGACCAGTACCACATGTTTTTGTTTTCTTTTACTTTTTCTTTTATGTGTGTTAACATCATCTTTCATCTTCACGTCCCCTTTCAACTGCTGTGGCTTTGCTGTGTGTCTCTTGGAGTGGGCTCAGTGAGTAAGCTTGCATGGATCAACTAACAGAGTTGGGCTGGGCTGCGTGCTTCAGAGTTTTCAGGCAGTTCTTTGGCTCCTCTCATTTCTATGCTGTGGTCACCTCTCTCCACTCTCTGGCTCCTGTAACATTTGCCAATCTGTTACTGCACTCAATGTATCAGATAAATCAAAATCCAAAAGCTTGCACAAATTTTTACACAAAGCAAAACAACATTAGTATGCCTCCTCTACTCTTTGTAAGATTTTGGCCTTTATGCATGGTGATTGCAACGTGAAAAAATGTATAATTCATTGGAAAATCACAAAATTAGTTACATGTTTTGATTGACTTAGATGACTGGAGTGGTACACAAGGACCAGAGATGGAAAAAGGGAACCACAAAGTTTTCCACCACCTGTAGGTCACAGTTAGTATGTCATTTTCATGTCACCCACAATTCTCCAGATACTCAGATGGAGTAGTGCTATTGCTTTGAGTAATAGAAAGTTGCATGAATAGTACATCACAAAACTTTGCTGATCTAATATTGTTTCCCAGTTTTATGCTTTTGAATGAGAATCTGCTGTTTCTGTTGTATCGTGTTGTGTGCTCCCAATCTAGAGTGCGTCTCTCTGGCATGAAGATCGTGCGCCCTCCAGTGGCCATTGGTCATTACAAAATGATCAAGCATAGAGGAGACCGAGGCAATGAGCAAAACCCACGCAGGTACAGATGGAGACAAACACACACACACACACACACACACACACACGATGTAGGGATTTTAGTTGGATGTTTTTGAACTGGGGAACGACAAATTGTCTTTGACATCGGCAAATTAACACTAACATTCGTCCTGGCTTCATTCCCGTTGCTAGAAACAGGCATCAGAATTATGCTGTCTTCCCCTCATTGGCTCAATCTTTCCCATCTCCAACCAACCCCATAATGTTCAGCTGTTACAATAATGGTTGGTTAAATTTTTTGTTGACAGACTGTTTATGTGGGGTTGGCATTTTTCCTTTGCTGGCTCCAACAATTAATTTTCTTAATATATTTTTTTTCTTGCCCATAATGCTTTGGAAAGATTTTCCTGATTATGAAAACAAGATCCTGAAAACCAGCTGTAGTGCCACCACAAGTTGCATTCACATGGAAATATATGTCAACTATAATTAACCACCAGTGTTCTTCATTGTCAGAAACACTTGATAAACTTTTATGGAGAGTTTTTTTCATATGGCACTGATAAGTGCACAATATGTCATTTGGGGCGTTATGGGTCTCTCAATCAAAGCAATAACAAAAGATGGACTGTGATGACGTCATTAAGTAGTGTGGCATCATGGGAGTTGTTGCCTTTAATAAACAACCAGCTTCTTCTGGTTAGGATTCCTTCAGTGTTTATAGTTCTTTTTACCAGGAACATAATTATTTGCAGAGGTCTCCTCCTCTCCAGAACAAACAGGCCTGGTGGTTAAGACTGGTAAAAACAATCAATGAAGTTTCATGTTTCAGTTTAATGCAAAAATCAGTGTTTCTGCTGTTTGGTGCACACAGGATATCCAGAGGGGATGTGTTCTTCTTATAAATCCAGGCGTCCAATGACTAAAATCCTTCATTTCATTTGAAAGATATACTTTACAACAACCAAGATCTAAAAAATGTATTATAAAAATGTGGCTTAAAATTAAATAAAAGTAAATTGAGTTTTTGGTGTGTACTCTTTAGTAGACACCATTGTGGTGGACAACTACAGTGCAGACACATGATGATTATCATCTTGTATTTGTGTGCTCTTGGTAGAGGAGGTATGATATCAATGACAGGTGACTAAATGAAGTGAGTCTTGGTAGAGGAGGTATGATATCAATGACAGGTGACTAAATGAAATGACTGTAACATGATTAAAATTATGGCTTTTTCTGGGTTTGAAAATTGTTGAAAACATTTGGGATAACGTAATTAGACAACTCAACAAAATATATAACCTAGATCTTGTTGTATTTATACATTTTGATGTGGAATAGTTACATATTATAGCTTTAAAGCTTGACCCAGAAATGATGTTTGTCATTCTAGATTTGACCTCCTGAAAAGGACAAGACTCAACTGGCGCTCTGACGGCCTCAACTCTCTGACTTACAAGCTCCTTTCCAAAGAGCTGGAGCCCCTCTATACCAACCTCACTGTCAACATTGGAGAGGATCCCCGTCTACCCCCAGGGAAAATACCCATTCCAGTCAAAACAACAACCCCTGCCCACCAACGTAGCACCAGCAAGACTGAAGGTACAGCCAACCAGGAGCAGAGGCACGAGAGCAAAGGGGCTATGGCGGCAAATATCACTGTGGCCAAGTCGGATGGTGTAAAGACAAAACCTGCGCAGTCAAAGGCTGCAAATCAAACAACACAGGAGAAAACAGGTGTGATGAAATAGAATGAAGTGCATAGTAACAGGACTGCATCTTATATGTAGCATAAAGTGGCTTCTCATTTCACTTTGATCAGAAAGAAGAAATGCAGGTAAGCAAGTGTTGGCCTGTTCCTCTGGTGAACTGAACAGTACACCAGCTTTCTGTGTCAATGCAGGATCAAATGAAGCATTGGAGCAAACGAAGAAGCCACTTTGTCTACAAGGGTGCATTCAGGAAAACGACTCAGTCGTCACCTCAGTCTATGGTCACACACATAACTAGACTGGGACCAGCAGACAGTGGGTGAACACCTCAGTAGTATCCACGTAGAATTGCAAAACAGACTAAATGAAAACGAGACAGCAAATATATAAATTTCTGCTCTTCTCCAGACATTGCAAGTTGTAAGCGACCCATCTGCTGCCAGCAGACCTGCGACTTCATCTGGTCTGCTCCCAAAAAAAACTGCTGCTGTCAGTCCACCCCCACTCCATGGTGGGTTTGTGTTTCTGTGCCTTCTCTCTTTTATGCGCATTTTATAGACTGGTATAGTTGCTTCTAGACACTGACCTGGGGTTAATTTTACCTCTCCTGCCCTGTGGCAAATGTTTAAATAGCAGGGAGGCTAAAGCTGATTCTAGGTCAGAACAAATATTTGTTCCAGGACTGCCGTTTTATATTTGTGTGCATTGATCAAGCGCTGACCAACTCCATAGTTATCAGACAATTTTAGAGTTTATATTTATATAGAGAGACTTCTTTATTTGTTTACTGGTTTGTTTTACTTGTCCTTCCTTACAGTCTGGTGCCTCTCTCTCTCTGAGTTTTAGTTTCTAGACAATCAAATCATACGGAAAGATAACTCTGTGTCCAGCCACATAACAAAGTAAGGAAATATTATCATGACTATCTTTACGCCTGTCAGATAACCATACACTTAAAAATGGCATGATAGTTGCAGTTGAGTTTGACTATACTCTCGATACATGGACAGACCTGTGCTCCTGATATTATCTGTGATTTGATTATTTTTCTTTTAGATTAGTCAGGTATGGAAAAAGCAAACTTGCAGACATATTTAAGGTACATGACTACACATTTGCAAGTGTCAGATTGTGTTTTAATATCAAAAAGTGGGCTAGTTACAATAAATCACTGTGTATAGATTTAGGTCAGCTTTTTACTAGAGGGTCTGACATCTTCACAGAGGGTCTTTCAGTGTATTATGAAAGACCTGGATGCATTTAAGTGTATAAATGAGTGTCTGCCTCTCCTTGTCTTTCGTCATTCCCTAGAACAAAGCTTTTGTGAAGAAGGAATGTGTATTTTGAAAGACAATGTAATCTTTTTTTTTTCTGAGGGCCACCAGATTAGAACATGCATGAAGGTAATTTTTATCAACAGATAAATTATCTAAAAGTCACTTACTTACTCTGAAATTTAATTTATTTTCCACATTAGCCATTTAGAATGTATCATTTTGAGTTGTCATCCTAGATACACCTTTAGTGAAGGGAGAGTTTATCAGGTGAGGCACTAAGTTTGCGGAGGGGGACTTGGATCTGATCACTTGTAGACTATAGGGTTTCTTGCTGCTACTTGACAAGGGAAATGGTTAACTGTATAATCACATAGCTTGAAAAATGACATGTTATAACAGAATTTATGGTGTGGGATTGTGTACTACTAACAGGTAATGTATAACTGATACTAATTTGAATGTATTTAATTTGTTGATTTATTTATTGAGTCACTCACAGAGCTAAATGCGCAGACTTCTGAAGTGATTTTGCAGTGCGGATGTGTTTTAATGGTTGAGCCCCTTTTTTCATTGTAGAGCAGAATATTATAGTATTATACCCTATATCCACCTTTCTTATGTTAACGTTGTGCCTCATGAAATGAACCTAATTACTGACAGAGTGAAGGCTGGGATATACTGCATGTGAGTGCCCTCAAGTGGCTCTATCTTGCTTAGCGCCAGCCAAGAATAGCTGAGGACTGAATGAAACCGCAGTGTTGTGACATGAATGTTAATCATCAACGTTGCCCATTCACAGGTTTCAGCCAATGAAATCATGGCTGAAATCACAGTGTGACGTCATCCAATTGCACTGTGTGATGGGTTTCTTGTTTGCATAGTATTGCATGATTGGTCTTGCCGGCTTAAAGGTGTAGAGCAACTCTCTGAATTTCACTGGTTAATAGAACCAAAAATATATGGTGAGCTTTATGAATGGATATAGTTTTATAGAAGGAATCTATGTTTATTTATTGAGAAATGTTACCTGTTTGAAACAAAGAGTGCTGTAGGGTTCATAGAGAGACGATAAGGCCTAATGTCTTAGCTTTATACAACATAATCATTTAGTTGCATATCAATAGATAACGATTTATCATATCGGCGGGGACAATGCCTATGAAATGAAACAGTGACACACTGAGAGCTCTTAAGTGCGTTATGTAATCTCAGCAGATTAATCAGCAAATTGTGAGCTTACCTGGAAATTGTTCTATATTTAATAAATAGGCTAGTTTTTATAAAGGATGTTTCGCATAAGTGTTGGAAATGCTGTGTAGTTGAATGCAAATACAATAATCAGGATTTAGTCTTCGTGGGATTTTTTTATTTAATTTAAAAGAGTTACTTTAATCATGAGTTCATTCTGTCATCATCAACAACACACTTTTGAGAGATGTAAACATGATTGTTAAGAAGCACCCGACCTAAAAGATGGGATGTTGCGAAGTAGTGAATGTTACATCATAGAGAATCAGCTACCATGATATTTGCATCAGTATTCTTTACTGACCTTCTCTTGAGTATGAAAGGTTGTGTGTCTCTCTGTGTGTGCCTGAGTGTGTGCATGTGTAGAGAGCAAGATCAGCAAAACAGGCAACAGAAGTGATGGACACTATTGTGACAGAAAGAAAATATGTAAACCAATAAACCACATAATCAAAAACGTGCATCTTTCTGAATTTTTTATCATTAACTTACCAAACATAATTCATGTTACAGCATAATTGTGGAGCGACACATAATTATATAAACACTATACTATAAATACTCTTCAATACTTACAGTGATTACTGTTCCATAACACTTCAGGCCTCTTAATGAGTACATGCTTTAGTGTTGCGGCTCCAGCTTAAACATTGCAGAGATCAGATGCTCATGCTAGATGGAAGATTAGCAGTCATATATCATCATCAACACATGCTGCGACGCAATGTAAAACAGCACTAACCTGTTACATCACCCTGTGTGTTGCGAGCCTTGGTGTTATGTGGGCATAAAGAGCAGGATTAAAAAGTTGGATATGAGATCATACCTATAAATAGACAGTAACCCCCAGCTCTGTGTGTTCGATCTGTTTCATAATCTCAGATTCTGTATGACTCACCAAGAGAGAGACAAACACAGACTCACAGACTGGGTGGACAAAAACAGCACCTTACAGATCAAGTGCAAAATAGACTACAGCCTCAAAATATACCACCAATATACTGCTGGTACTACAGGGGTATTGTTGTTTTAATACCAATACCATGTTCCTGTTATTTGGTCAACCCCTCTTCATGATATTATTTCTTTAGGGCAATCAGTACTTAATGAACACTGAGGCTGTTTTCTACCTAAATCAGGGCACAGTGGTTGCATCTATCACATATATGAGGTGGATCACATGCAACAGTCACCCCATGTAACAGTAAGTCAATAAGAGATTGTCAACAAGAAAGCAGCTCCTAAACTCACTTACCACCCATAATGGACAAATGTGTATCCAGTAATGCTGTGAGACACCAAAGCCAAGTATCCTCCTCTAAAGTTGTCACACCTGTGATGTCTTCCTGTGAGTTGTTCTCTGACCCTGTCACTCTGTGATGTCAGCAGTGACAGTCTAGTTTGCACTTTCCTTCCTGTAGACTGACACACTGGCCTGCTGAAGTGACTGTGGCAGGCAGACGCAGAGGGCTGAGACAGCCTTTAGTCACCTTCTGTTACTATATGGCCTAGGAGATGCAGCTGACCTTTCATACCCTCAGCAATACTTCAGCCCTCTTAGCACACACGCACAGTCATGTCACTCGTGCACAAGTACGTGCCCACAGAATGATATAAATAGCCAAGCCTTTCATACCATTGCACAATGATGCACCACTGCGCTACATAAGCTACACACATACAAAACACACAGACAGTAAGAGGGGTGAGAGACTGTTGTGCATTCATTTTGTCATTTCACAGCCTGCCATGTTGGATTTGTTGAATAATGTGAATACTGACATTCAAAAGTTGTTCAGTTGTGCCTCTCAGGCTGTTTGTGTATCCTTACATAAGTATTATTCACTTAAATGCACCACAACAACGTATTTTAAAGTCTAGTCTTCATAATTCTCCAAACAAAAGAAACATATCAATAAACAAATATGCATGTGACACTGTTAACATGGTGTCTTGGTTTTTAATATTTACAATTAGTTATTAGTTAGTATTTCAATTAGTTACTTAAAATAACAATCAGGAAAATGCTATTTATATTGTATGTGTTATATCATCCAGTATGTTAGACAGTGGCACATACTGTATACATAGTAGCTACACAAAGTAGGTGAGGGGAGTTAAAACCTAATATAGAATAACTTATTTTAACATATTCTGTGAACCAATCTAGTGTCAATATCTGACATCTAACATATTGAGTTTTCAGTGGGAAAGTCTTACACAGACACAAATGTTCAACATCTGAAAACATAGTATCTCCATATAATAATGATCTTGGAGCTTGGACTATTTTAGACTTTAGATATTTTATGACTGATGAATGACAGGTACACAGAAGTGCTCAGATGTTCTCTGCACTGACTTTTACAATGAATTGCCACGCATCGATGTAAAAATCTACCGATGGTCATAACATTTGGTTATATAACCACTCTTAATGTTCTGCTCTGAAAATCATCACAACATCGGATACGGAAATAAAAGACATGAGAGGATGTATCAGGACCCTAGGGCATCTCACGCATGGGGGACAAATAATGAGAAGGAAACGGGATCAGCCGTCGGGGTCGTCTGGGTTGGACCCACGTTCCCGTCTCATCCCACGGCTGCTCAGCTGCTCCTGTCATCCATATTTGCAGCCTCAGTGGACAATTTCCTCAGCCGCGGGCCCCCTCAGTGCTCACAACAACACATAGATCAAGTGAATTAATTCTGCTATTGTGGCATCGCACTGGAGATCTAGGTCATGCAGTCATGTCTCTGTTTTTTCTGTGTGGCCACCTCAAGTCATGTCAACATCCGTATCTTCCTTCACAATCTGACCTTGACATTCCCAGGTGATTTTCCACAGAGGTGTGTGCGTGCGTCTGCGAGCATGCTCCTGTGACTGGGCGCGCTTGTGTGTGCGCAGCCGCCCGTCTGCCAACATGTGTTTGGATAGATGTGTGAGCATGTCAACATGTGTATGAGTGTGCTATTTGTAGGTGGCATAGGTACGTTGAGATATGTTATTATAGAATGAGCCGCTGTCTATACTTAGGGCTTGCCTGCGGCTATGTGTGTATGTGAAAGAGAGGAAGAGAAGATAGAGAGCAGAGGAGTGGATGTGGGAGGGTGAGCAGAGTGGAAGAGGCAGAGGGGGGATGACAGAGAAGGGAGTAGGGTGGGAGAGGAGGAGAAGAGAGAGGGGGTGGGTGCAGTGAGGGGACTGTGACGCACACTGATCGACTCTGCTCACTGCTGATTGGCCACAGCGGCTGCCAGTCAGAGGAGCTGGGAGTCAGGCACTGCTAGGAGAGCAGATTATGAAGCGGAGCTCAACCAGCGGCAGTCTCCTCTCATTGTCTCAATGGCTGCACACGCATTACTCCTCTGCTCCCTTGCCTTGCTGTCCGCTCTCAGCCGGCCTGGGCTCTCCTTCGCTGACGAAGAGTCGCAGCCGGGACTCACCTATGATGAAGTGCCTGAAATCCTGGACAGAAGGTAAATCCATCCTGGCTATGGCTGAACAGAGGAGGGGTGTAGGGGAGGGGGAGGGGTATGGGGAGATGCATGCAGGGATGCAGGGATGCTGGGATGCTGATGTGTTCTCTTAGGGTCTATCTTTGTCTCCTTCACCTCCCTTCCCTTCTCCTCGTCTCACCTTGGGTGTATCAGAAATGCAGGCAGTATTTAGTGTGTCAGTGAGAGCTGAGATGCGAGGCTTTGTTTGTCTCAGTCTTGGGGACTGCATCAGACGCTGCTCATCGATCACGGATGGGGCTGTTGTCTCTGTACAGTAGTGTTGGGAGCTAAATAAGGTTGGGCCTGCAGGAAAGGTACAGAGAGAGAGGAGAAGAGAGAGGAGAGAAAAGGGGAGCCACACAAAGGGAAGGTAAACAAGGATGGGACAGGGAGGAGAAGAGAGGAGAGGAGAGGATGCATCAGGGATGGTCTATTGGGGTCTGTTTACTGATGCAGTCATTGAGAGAGAGAGAGAGAGAGAGAGAGAGAGAGAGAGAGAGAGAGAGAGAGAGAGAGAGAGAGAGAGGGGAAGAGTGGAGAATGGAATTCTAGCCGGCCATGTCTGCATAATGCCCATGCAGTCCTGCAGGTCAAATCTGGATAAAATATTCAAGGCGCAAACATAGAGGCACTCACAAAAGTGTCATAGGGATGGGACTGAGCCGGCAGCCAGGGCCTTTGCTAGCCCACAGTTCCTGCCTGCGTACAGGCAGATATCAAGGCAAAGACAGACCGATAATATTGTGCCAAAGCCATGACGGTTCACACAATCCTCTATAGCGCAAATGCTTCAAAGCGATAATATGCTGCAAATTCTGACACAGTCCTCTGTAATCAGTGTTCAAACAATTTGTTACTCTCATACAAAGTGCACTTTCAGCACAATAATACACTTGGGTCATTGGAAAATGAAAGATTATTACTGTCACGCTTTCATTTATTGCACAAACAATCTTATCTGTACACATGCTTGCAAGTCTGTGGCACAAATAACTTGGATTTAAAATTCAATATACAATTTCTCACGGGATTGCTCTCATTCCAGCTCAATCTAGTGTTTGCGAAACCCAGTCAGATCCCTATCTTAACTTTTCACCGCAGTCTCTCTGACACAGAATGGCGACATTAATTTCTCGTGGGGTTTTGAGTTTATTCCCTGGATCAAACTTTGTATGTAACTCTGCAACGTTCTTGTCCCCATTCATAGCGCTGACACACTCCAAGATGCTGTTACATAAGAGATGGCTTTCATGCCTTTCATATCAGGGGCCTTGTAGAGTGCATAACATTGGTTGGCAATGCAGAATGAGAGGTACAGTGAGTTAGAAGCCTCTGCTGCTGACAGACTTGGGAATGTAGGAAGATAACAAAGAGAAAATGTTCAGCAGGCCCAATTTTCTGGAGTTAGTGACGTGTGCTACTATGACAAGTATGCTGGTTCTGTGCCAGACATTGCCCTCATTGTATGCTTACATCTTTTTCTGGTGTAACAACCATATTCATTATGCAGTTTTTTGGACTCAACACCTGAACATATAAGATATGTGTGCGTTAAGCTAATTGCATATTTATTATGATCTAAATACTTTCTGGGAAAATATGTTAAAAATAGTTATAATTATTATCAATAAAAAATAATATAAATATAAAATAAATATAAAGTGATGTCTTTCCAGTGGATGTGTGCATGTTTAAAACTAATTATTACAGGTCAGAAGGTCATAAATAAACTGACAGAATTGCCAGTTTTACACATTTTTATATAACAGTAATCATTTCTGTAGTACTATTTTTAACACAATCCCTGCGTAATACATTTTTGTTGCAAATAAATATGATCCAAATATGGATACAGATTAGGAGTCAAAAGACCAAATTGTGATTTTGTCAATGACCTCTTTCCTCGCTCTGACCGAGTCATCACCAGTTTAAGCAATGATAGAGTATGAAAGCAAAACTATTGCAAGATGAGGTTTTTCAGCTGTAATTTAAAACCATTTGCAAATGAAAAACACATTGATGCTGTTGTGATCTTGTGGTCTTAGTGTGAGAATCTGAAAAGATAGAGACTGAAATAGGTGGATCTCTTACAAAGCTGGTCACATATGTTTTAACAAGTAGCATGAATTTCAACACAGAAAGCTTAGATTGTGCATTTTCAAGGACCAAAATGAGTTAATAACACAAAGCTTTTGATTAGTGACCTGATCAAATATTTATTTATTTATTTTCTAAAATATCTCTAGCCAATGATGAATGAGTGAGGTTGCCTGTTTAAAAAACCCAAAGAATTAGGTGTAAAATATGAGTCACATTTCATGTAAATAAGTCACACATTTGAATTACAATAAAGACTTAATTTTGTGCAATCACCACTGAAAAATCAGTGTTTAGCTAACTTGGTTGAGGTCAGTTAGACATAATTACATTTCTAGATTCTGCTACGCTCAAATTACACAATATCATTTACATAACCCAATAAAAACATTTGCAAACAAGAAATTGGGTCAGCACAATTATCATAAGTTTACAGTAAGAATCATGCATCCCCTGAAATTCTGAAAAAAACTCAAACAAACAAACTTGAACTTTTAAGTTAATGTTTGTTTTTGTTAGCTGATGACCAGTGTGACATAGTGACACAAAGTCAAGATATGTGCTATGGAGTATTATGTTTACAGTTTTAAAGGTTTATCTACCACAGTGTATAGTCAACATGTGCTTAGACTTATCATAAAACTGTTAAACAAAGACAAAACAACCTGCATATAGACAGAGGTTAAAGGTGAAACCATGGAAGGAATATCAGTCATCCCTTTTCAAAGAAAGATTAAAGGGTTAAAAGACTTAAAGTTAATTTTAGAAATAATCATATTAATTTTCACTTCATAAAACTACACACAGTTTATTCATAGATTCATGAACCAAACAGGGTGATAGAAGTCAAGACCAGATAAATAAATGTAAGTGTATACATATACAGTTTCCTGTATGTAATCACCGTTCCTGAAGTTAGTCATGCTCTGTGCACACCAGCACGGACACATTTGATCTCAGAGGCAAAGGAAGATTTAGACAACTCCAATGCTTGACCTGAGGTCAAATGTGAAGCTGCAATCAAAGCTACACTGAAATGGCTGCAGAGCTCTGAGCGGCATCTTAGCAAACTCCTAAAGCTTAATCTGCACTAATAAATCTATGAATAGGCCAACACCTGCCCAGTGTGGGACTAAGACATGTTTTCCTGCTGTGACAAGGACGCAATCATTTACAAACTACTGAGCACTACTTTTTTAATGAATGAAGTTAGATTCTATTTTACATACCCCAAAAGTAATACTGCCACTGAGATTAGCATTATTTTGTCTAAGCAGTTCACCCAGTACATTGTGAAATACTATCATAGCTGAGTTTGAAATTTCATGTAGGCATAATACAAGGAAATCTGAGTGCAGGAACACATCACTATAGTCAGTTCACTATTGATATACACACACAATGGTGCTAGGCTGAGAATCCAAACCTTAAGGGCTAACTGTCTAATAGAATTGATAAATATCCATATTTGTGTAATCTTTTCAAAACATGTAGCTCACAGTAATGAACCACATAAAAAATCCTAAACAAAACCAACAATTAGCTGTTATTCCTGTTGTGGGATGTGGAGGCTTGTATGGACTGATCCAGGGTTTACAGTGTGTGTTAGAGGCTCAGCGCTCTGTGGTGGCAGAGAGGACTTGTTTACAAGTTTGGGGAGCAGACACCACACCTTCTCTCTGCTCAGCAGCACACAACAGAGGCAGAGATGAGGGATGATCATCAGCTATTCAGCTACAGGCTTGAAGAAGGATGTCTAATGGAAATACTCTGTGAAAATGTATTGATTAAGACACCATGGCTCTCATTGTCAATATTTAACACCCAAAGACTTACTTAACTAAAAATAACTGCGATCAAAACAATCATAATGTTGTCAGGTTGATATTGCACTGTGGTTGTGTGGGTGTATGTTTATCACACTTGCATGCGTGAACATAAAGGATGCAGAGGCAGTGAGGTGAGCCAAGGAGTGGCTGTGGCATGGCTTTGATTATGTAAAGGGCCTGTTCAGCACCCAGGCACCGTGTGACAGGCTGAGCCAATGACGGGGCCGCAGCAGTCCTGGGTTGCTGACCTCGTGAAACTGGCACAGGAACAAACGGTCGGGCTTTAGTTAACACTCACGCTTGCACACATGTACAGACTCCTCTGGCCCCTTTCAGCCAGCTGAGGCCTGGGTAGGTGCAGAGGAAGGAGTGCTTATTCACTTGTGTTTAGGATGGGCAGGGGTGAAGAGAGGGGGAGGGGAGGAGGGTGCATATGCAGTTTGTTGACAATGACACAAACAGTTCTCTATCACCTACCGTGGTTGTGCGCTGCTTACATGGATTTATAAATATGTGAGTCAAATAGAAAGATTTCTAAAATCTTTGTGTTGTTATAGGACCTGTTAATGTTTGAGTACGGATGATGAGCGCAGCATCCAAGTATCTACCATGCTACTGAAGTTTCAGTCACAACTGCCAGCTGCCAAAGGTGTAGTGCAGTTGGCAGCCATTCGTACACAAGCATGCATACATCTGGGCAGATAAAACTATTTGGATTTACCATATACATAAACTGTCACATTGTTACTTATGGAATACATGCATCCAGGCATAAGGTACAACCAAGCTCAGTTTGGACACGCCTTACCATTCACTTAAATGAGAAAGTGTCCCCTAAACGTTTGACTGGCACTGTACATACCCACGTGCACACACATTCACACACACACACACACACACACACACACACACTAACATACAACAAAATGTAGGTTAGGGAGCCTGCTTAAAGAAAATGGCTGGAATCCTCCAGCTGGACACTCACATGCTACCATCATGCTGCCATCATGCCACTGTTATCTAGACTGATGTTTATTTCAATTTAATTTGATTTATTGAGAGGACCCACCTGGTTACTCTACAGCTGCGTGATAGGTGACCTGAAACAAGGTCAAAATCAATGTTGTTGTTTTTGTGGCATACCATAAAACATGAGCCATCTGTTTTTTCTTCAACCTTTATTTTATTATTTCAATTGGATACATTTAGTACTGTTATGTAAAAACAAATGGCAACCTTTACTTATGCAGCCAGCCTTTCCTTAATAACAGTCAGTTAAGTATACAAGTTGTAACAGTAATCAACAGGATGATCATGAGTGCAATACAGATTTAGGAAATAGGAGAAATAAATACGCGTTTATATTTTACTATATTTCAAAGGGAGACAACAATTTTTAAATTTAATGAAATAACTCTGAAGTTCAATGTCATGGTTTTAGGAGTCATCTCACATCCATTGATTAGCACTTGAACTGTCCAGAATACTGCAGTCACTGACATCATGCTTTAATCTCTTCATCTTGTTCACAGCCTACGTCTCTCCATGTTTGGGCTCCATTGGACCTGACCTGCGCTTACCACTAATCCTAATCCATCTGCCACTAAACTAAACAATATTGCCCAGGTGGAAACTGCACCAGACGGGCAGATAACTGCCCCAGACTGCTGGCAATGATACATCTGGCAACCTATCCTGAAACCGTAACTTAGAGTGCTATCAGACACACGACCTGCTAATTCCTTGTCATTTGTTAGCTGCTTCCCATGTCTGCTTATCTTGTTTTTACCCAGAATCAAATTCCACCCACCATGGAGCAATAGTAAAATTTTAAAAATGTCAGAATGGACTCTCATTTATTTAATCTGAAAAAAAGTAGTCAGCTGTGTCTGAGATGTTCCGCACATGGGCCAATCGATGAAAATATCACAGTGATGTGCTCGATGGTTTATGAAAGTAGAAAATAATGTTGCTCAAATGAAAAATAGTTCAGTAGCCATTTCCCACTCGTTATTATAAAATGTAGGTTGGGTTTGTTCTTCATAGATTACTTAAAGCAAGGCAACTTAATTTATATAGCACATTTCATAAACAGGGGCAACTCTATATGCTTCACATAAAAACAAAATATCAGAAAAATTGAAAACACTAAAACATACAATTAAAAAAAGAACCCAATTATGACTTGTAAAATAACAAAAAAAGAAAAATAGAAAGAGAGAAAGAGTAAATAAGTATATGGAACAGCTCCACCATCGTCTGTGTCACCAGCTGAGAAGAATAAAAGTGTGTTAAAACTTCTTCACAACAGCAGTCACCACTATTGACTGGCTTTAACTTGGTATATCTTGTATCAATTTCCTTTTAGAGAGGCCTTTATGAGATCAAAGCATTACTGCTCAATGGAAGATTACAAGGCTAAAATAAATCATTTCTTGACAGACACTGCTATTGGTGTCTGGTAATTCATAAAAGGTTTTTGTAAAACTTGTGACCAAAGCTGGAAAGTAAACAGACTGTAGTAATACTAAGGTGATGTGACACAAAAGTCAGACGTTCGTTGTCATTCCCACTCCCACAGGTCTTAGGTATACCTTTTTTAAACCCATTATAAATGGCTTCTGTGCAGAGATTAACAAGCCAAACCAGATGAGCACTAAGGACAGGCTAGGACAGACCACACAGCCAATGGGTGGACCATCACTGCAGACAGAGCTGGCCATGTCAGCGCCACTCAGTAAGCCTATTGCTTGTGTATTATGTCTTTGATTAGACAGTTAAATGGATCAGCATTAGTTTCAAGAAGTCAAGAGGTCCAACGCTGTGCAGGGTTTAGTTAGACGGAGAGCAGGGCAGCTGCTAGGGCAAACACGTGAAAGAGTAGAAAATGGTTTGTCCTCTCTGTCCTTTCTCTACAATGTAGGTCAGTCCCACATCAAACATCGGTCATTAAGTAGAAGTTCTACAGCACACAAACACTAAAATTCTTCAACATAAGCAATACTCTTGACTTTGTCAACTACTTATAAAGTCTGTGGGCTAAGTATTCTGAGTTTATATTGCATGTTGTGCATTGGGCAGTGAAAATAAGTCTTTATGGGTCACATATGTTGTAAAATGTGCAATTCAAGAAGTCGACATATCAAATGAAAATGTTTGTGTATTTATTTTTATGACTTTTACTGATACAACAATATAGCTACACCATGTGTATATTGTAGTTTAAAACATATCATTTAGGTATGTGGTACTGAAGGAGTCAAAAACACAAAGATTTGTACTCTGTTTTTATGAAAACATTTGGTGCACACTAGTTTAGTGCAGCAAGTGCAGCAAAATATTGAGGAAAAGGTGTATGAAAGTGCATAATCGTGTGCTTGACACTGACTACACAAACACTCATTCATTTTACAATATATAATAATATAATATTATGTATAATAACCTACAATATAATATAAGAGGGGTTTTTATATGGAGTAGGCTGCAGAGCTGTTTGGTCTTTTAGCTTCAAGAGAAAATGCTAAATAAGCATTGTACATATTATGGACTATTATTTATATAAAGAAAAGACCATCAACATTTCTTTGCATCTTGTGATTACACAATCTTATTGTTTCCTCTCTCATTTCCACAGCAAAGAGGACCCTAAACAAGCAACAAGAGTCAGATCAAGTAAGTAATAAATCTGCTGTGACAGTAGCCCTGATTCAATCAAACCTGCCCTGCTAATTTTGATGCTGATGTGTTAGATAGATAGTCCTGACAAATGCATTTCATCCGTAATGCTAGAGACGTCTTTGCTTCATCATAATAAACAGAATTTGAAGTGTGGCGTGTGCATGATCCATACATTTCAGTGGAATTCAGATGTCTGGCTTTATTTAGCCCCTTTGACAAAAAGGCAGAAAAAAGACATCTCTTTAAATTATATGATGGTAAATTTTATGTTGCTGCAATAAGATGAACAGCATTTGTAAACACTGAACAATACTACCGTAACTGAAAGAAACTGCTGATGAGTCACTGTGATGACGCAAAACAACTAGAAATAGAGAGGAGCCTTAGCACCGAGGTGTACGCAGGATCTCTTTGTGCTTGTGTTTGTAGTGTGTGTCTGTGTTGTGTGTGTGTGTGATATCGGCTGAACTTTTGTGATTATGTTGCAATCTACATTGCAGTATTGCAGTCAGCTTAATATGTATACTGATATAATCTTTGATGGTGCAGTAATGTATGTATGTATTTTCAGGTGGTTATGGCTTAGAAGGTGAAGCAGTTATTTTGACGCCTGAAGAAGAAAACCCACTCAGGAGAATACTGCAGGTACACACTCTTATTTCCCCCTTACTACTGTATCTCCACCATCAGCCCTCTAACTTGCAGTACATCCTAACACATATACACACATGTACCAGCATGCACGCAAACAAAACATAGTATGCTCACTCAGCCACACTGCTTGACCTTGGATGTGGGAATATTGTTGGTCTGTACATTCACCAGAGGTAAAGCATCCCTGCCACCCGCACACATAGGATCACTTTAAATGAGTAATAGTTTAAATGGAGAATAAAATTCTGTGAAACCATATGCTGTATCAGCTGATGCATCTAGGGACAGTTACATCTGTTTCATAAAGAATAAAGGATTCCTTGCAGCAACCTCTCTTAATATTTTGTATTTGGTACTGTGGTTTAAAAAAAAATCGTTGTTAAAAAAATTTAAAAATCGTTGTATCAGTTACCCTGAGTCTATAATTAATAATATTTAATCACCTACTAAACAATGAAAAATAGTGACTTCACAGTCACAGTGAATGTCACTTTACATGTCTTGTAGAATAGTGCTGGATTAGCCCAAATGCCCTCCAATGAGATGTAGCCTCTGAGCGAAGAGATTAAAAAGCTTGAGGAGGCAGTTTCTATCTGCACAGTGCAACCAATGTGGTCTAACAGCTACCACACCATTATGCAAATTCAAAAATATTTTCTACCCAGAGAGAACATTGTTCCATTGCTCCTCTGTTGAAATTCAGCAGTGGGTGGAACATTGAACTGTACACATTAGTGACACTTTGAGGTCAGAATGACAGGCTTAAAAGAAAGGTACATTTTAATTGAATATCACAGCATACACAAGAGGGAAGCACAGCACACCTGCTCTGGATTAACTGTGTAGAAGAAATGAAGAGCTGTTAAGTGGTACCATAAGCAAATCACAGCCTCACATGCTATGGAAGAGCATCTGGCTGAAATGGTGGCATATAATGAGAAAGAAGATAGCTTAAATGTATTGCTGTGTTCTAGTTCAGGGGCTGGACCGTTCTAGACAAAATATGCAGTAGTTTACCACTGTCCCACAAAGTATCAGTTCATGTCTGGTATTTACTAATTTTGGCCATTTGCTGAGGATGTGCAGGGTCAGTAAAGACTTCAGGCTACACACATTTTGTGGGCCACATCCTTTTGTGTGTGCTGCCCCTGAAATGAGGCACAGCTCTGAAAAACAATATAATCGCCCTCTAGAGGACAGTCAAAGAATGCAACACTGCTGCTGCCAATAGTTTTACTGCAGTTTCTTTATTTCTCCTTTTGCTTAACTCCATTCTTCATGTGTTTTTAGCCTTTTAACTGGCATCAGCCAGGGATGTCTCACAGTAAGAGGAAGCTGCTCCAGTCTCTGATGGGCCCTTATGGCCCTCTGAGTGTGTCTTACAATGGAAAGACCTGCATTCTGTTCAAGGCAAAGCGCCTGGCAATCCGCTACAGGAACCACACCTTTATTGATCTGACTGAGAGAGTCTTCAACCCCAACTCACCCGTGGACACTAAGGGCTCCATCTGCACCAAGGAGAAAGCAACGTAAGTCAAACCAAACCGTGGTAATCGCGGTCACTTTTTTTCACACTGGACAACTTGTACTAAAATAATTTGTTTTGGATTTTAGGGAATACGGATCACATACAGTGTGTTAGACAAATATAATGAAAACTCATATCTACATATACAGCCAAGGGGTCAGCATAGGTTTGATACTACTAGACAAGTAATTCGAAGTTACATTTTACATATCTAGAACAGGGCAGTAATTTAATATTTAACGTGGTCATTTGAGAATTAAGCTACTGTGCTATATCAGATGTTCTAATCTATGTGGATTTGTTCCTCCACAGGCTTTCATTAAAGTTTGGTGATGTGGAGGACTTGAGAGGTCTAGTAATCAGGTAAAATGCACATTTTTCAAAATGCATATGAATCTAAAAGTTTTATTTCATTTGCACATGTGAGTTGTGTGTATAACCAACTGCATTGTCTCTTCCACCAGGCTTCAAATGTCAAACACTTTCTACGAGGCAGCTGGTCAAAACTGGTTTACACTAGACAGCGTTCACATCCACTACAACTGGACCCAGGAGGCTACATTCAACGCCAGTGAGGTCTACGCTCCTGCCACTTCATCCTACCATTGCCAGCACGTCAGCAGTCTGCACAAATATGACACCCTGCTAGTGCCCAGCTCCCACACTGACACATCCGCTAACTGGCACATCACTTTCACTGATTTCCAGGTACACTATCGTAAAAGGGCCATAGGCTTTGTTGTGTAACTCTCCCAATAACAACTGCACTTTCACTGTTATATCATAGTTTTCTCCTCCTGTTTCCTACAGGTGTGCATGCCTGTGTATGTTTGCCATTTTCTTTTGTGTTCTGCCTGTTTGGCTGTCAGTCAGTTAGTCAGTCTGTTTACCGTCTGTTTGGCAGTCTGTCAATCTGTCTGTACACTGTTTAGCCATCTGCTAGGCTTTCTCAACCCGTCCATCTGCCCAGTGTCTCTGTGCCTGGTAAGCCAAGTAAGAGCCAGTTGTCCTCTTTAGTTCAGCCTAATCTCATCCTTCCTCCTTTTTTTCTCTGCTCTTCCAGATCCAGGCCTTCAACGTGCAGTCGGACAAGTTTGCGTCAGCCAGTGACTGTGCCACTTTCCTGACGCCAGCCATCCTGATGGGCTTGGTGACATCTTTGATCCTGCTACTTGTTTTAGCCTATGCCCTGCACATGGTGGTACACCTCAAGCACATCGACCGCTATGAGGAGCACAAAGCCACTGTCTACTTTCCCCGTAGTCCAGAGGCTGAGTTGCCAGACAAGAACAGCCTGTGAGGGGGGGTAAAAAAGACCCAGAGAACGACAGGGGGAGTGAGCGAGAGAGGATGCTGAAAAGCAAGGCTGAGGGGGAGTGCAAGTGAATACAAGATGGAAAAAGTATCATCCACAGAATATTTGTTTAACAAAATGACAACTTTGCCTGTTCATATGAAAACCTTGTAAGTCTTACCTACTTTAAGTAAATGCAGACCGTGGTTGGATACTTTTTCCTCATTGACTTGCATCTTGGCATCCACTGAATAAGGCCTTTGGATGCTCAAGCCTCTCCCTGAGAGATGTGTCATGATCCAAATGTGAAAGGTCAAGGACAGTCCCGGGGCCCTGAAGGGCAACAACGTATACAGGCCTTTACCCCAGCCAGCCATTAAAACCACAACAGGCTAGCAACTGTAGCTAATACAGCTAACATCAGATGCTCCTGATCAAACGTATGTATTACATGGCTCACAAGTGTCATATTACAAACTTCTGTCGTGCACATTGTCTTTCCAGCTTTCATTACAGTGTACTTTGTCTAATACCGCTGCAAGAAATATATACTTCAAACAGCCAGTTTTATAGCTGAAATAGCCGTATTAGCTGCATGCCATAAAAAGGCTGGTCTCCCTGGGCTAGCACAGTGTTTCCTAATAATCCAGATTACAGGAAGTCTTGCATGAGTTGCATCTTAAAATAATCAAATGTGGCACAAAGTAGAGGGAGCTTGAAAAGCTTTTGGGAGTAAGACAAGGGAAATATCAGGAACCACTGGTCTAGCATCTGGCTGGAGTGAATGGACCAGCGATACTGGCCCTTCAGAGCCTTTGGCATCTCTCACCCCACCCTGAACAAGACTGCTGCTTGGGATTTAACTGTGAAATGGCCTTTTACAGACCAGCCAGACAAATGGGGGTTCTACAAACTAGCACAACATTGGTTAGTTGCAAAAGCACTAACAACAAACTTTCAAAGACTATACAAGGAACTATGCTGCACAAGACGGCCCGTCTGAGGGCATGGCAAGATAGCTGGTCTTGGGAGGACTTGACTCTCTGAGAGTCAAGAGTTTGGACAAGGGAGGCCATGGGTCCTCCATCCACACCACTGGGTTTGACTGCCAAAGTGAAGATACAAAGGAGTTGCCATAAAATATGGTAAGAGACAGAGTGAGACAATGTGAAAATGAAAGCTAATTGTTACAGCTATGTACAAAACAAAAACACATACATGTACAGAAGTGTCACTCTGCGGAGGTCTTTTTTTATATTCAGTGTAATCATGAAATACAGTTAGGTACAGGATGACTATGCTAATCCTCATAACCAAAAGGATATACAAAGCTGTAGATACATTTAGATCTCTATACGATCATAGCTGTTTACTATCTTCAAATATTGCACAACTAATAAACATAGGTACAAGTAAGACATTGTGCTATGAGGATTGGTGAAAGTATCAATGCATATGATTTTTTTCTACAAAGTATTAACATATTACACTGTCTGTCTATTTGTTTTAAGTTGGGCCAGACAATGTAAGGTCCAGTTTCATCTAACTGTAAATTACAGTACAAATTCCTACCATAGACGGACGATACTACGGAATGCCGTCCACCCACTGGGACTTATAGATGCCATTATTATGCCAGAAGCCACACTAGCAGCAGTAACAGCATCAGTGAGTCATTACTACTGATAAAAACACTCAGCATGACAGTAAGTAGATATCTTAACATTCGATATGGCAGTTCTGTCAATCTGTAGCAGTGTGAAATGTGTTCTTTGGTCATAAATGTATCCTACAAACTATGAAATGAGTGGAGGCGGTTTGTCTGAGGACCAACTGATGTAGATTGAACAATAAATGATATTGGGAGGAAAAGCTGTGCTGTGTTTACATGTTGTTTTGTACTGCGTACATAGGCACACCGATCATATATTCCTGTAGGTTTGTGTGTTGCCTTCTCTTAGCACTCTCTATCCTAAAATATCCCCCTGACTGGGACGGTTTAACTGCACGCATCTGTCCAATCAAACACATTCATGAAAGCTTCATGGGCAATCGAAGTTGCATGACAACAAGTAATCATGAATAAACGCCAATAAGTTGACTCTCTTTTTCAGTGATGTTTAGACAGTATAGTTTTGTTGTCCCCTTGTCAAATATAGCATCATGGGATCTAGCATGGAGTGGCATGGCAATATCCAACTGAGTTTCTATTCTAGGCTCTAATGTCACATTATTTTAATTGAAATGCTAAAAAAGTCTCATTTTGTTTTTAGTTGCCAATTTGGATTGTCAAAAACATCACCAACTGAACATGATTCAAAAAGAAATAGCAGTGTCATTCGCAATCCAGCAAAAACACAGGGAGGCAAATTCTGTATGGGACTTTTATTGTAATGCCCTCATAAGACATGTTTGTTTCTGCAAGGACATCTAGTGGCCACACGTGGTCACAGCAACTAACATCATTTACAATAACAATACCTGTAACCAGCGTTGTGTAGTGAGTTGTTTTTTTTTTTTTTTTGGTAATGTGACATTTTCAGTAACAAGTAGCTAATTTATCAATGTTTTTAAGTGATAATCTCTCATTTATTGGGATGTGTTTTTACTGTCATACCTTGGCCTCCGGGACTGAAAAACGACGCCAACGCTGTAGCACCAAAATACTGCAGGTCCTGGAATCGCAATGCTGGTTTCACACATACGTAACATCCGTGACGTCACCCATTGGTTTGTGGACTGCTGCTCGGAAGCATGCTCGGAAGCCAATAGTATCGAATCTTGGCAGCGCCATCTTGAAAATTTCAGGTGCATGCCGGGAAAAAAAGAACACGGATTCTACTTATATGGGCATGAGGCGGAGTCATGGACGGAAGTATGGGCGGGACCAACGGCGGAGCGGGGAGGCTGCGATTGGTTGCGAGGGCTGGATCTCAAGGACATTGGTCAATCAACCTGTCAATCACAACGTAGCCACGTAGCCTGCTTTATCGTCAAATATAAAATCAGAGAGGCCAAAATTTCACAAATGAACACCAGACTGCATTGAAGAAGGCTTTAAACTAGCGATTGAGACCATAAACATATTTTGAAAACGTTTACTGAGGTTAGAAATCAAGTGAGAAGTTGGTGAATTCTCCATTGACTTGTATAGAGCCGGAAGTCTTCTTGAACACAAAACGATCGCCCCCTGGTGGCCTTTTGATAGAATGCAGCTCTAAGTTACTTCCGCATTGGCTTCTTTTTAGAGGACAGGAACTCCCCGCCTTTCACAAGAGTCAATACATCCATGGTCAATCCTCATAGACCTCATGTTAAAATGCCAGGTCACTATAGTTTACCGGTTTAAAGTTTAGCCTAAGGCTTACATTTAAATGCTGCTTTGAGCAACAGGTGCGCAAGTACCATGACTTAACCCCAAAACTCCTTAAGATTGAGGTTTCAGTCCATGAAAATTAACTAAAAAAATTGTGTTCAGCATATGGTTGTACTATTAAACCATCTAAGGAGTTGGATGTTCATTTTTTGTGGTAAGTACATTTTGTTTTAATGGTTTTCCCGCTAACGAACATTTAGCATGATCGCAGTTAATCATAGACTACAAATGCACCAAGCCAGCACCTAAACACTAGTAGGCTAAAGGTCAGCTCCACGTCTTTCCTCCAAATAGTCACTTCTGGTACTAAAAGTCCAAAATGGTCCAGGCCTCTATACATTCATCTTCAAAACGGTTCAAAACCTCAAACCACTGTGTGACACCATGGTGGTTTAATAGAGTTTATATCGATTGTCCATTGTACAACGAAATTTAGATGCAACCCTTATTAGTGCAAATTATGAATGTGCAAAGATAAAAAAAAAAAAAAAACCTTAAGTAGCACATATTATGGAGGCTAAAAGAGGAAGTGCCTACAGGTAGGGCCTAACTCTAAAGTTAACTAAATGTGCGTAACTTCTTAGCTGCAGAGTTGTAGTTGAACTGCAGTAGATATAACAATTCTATGGAAATATTATTATTTTTCCCCCCTGTGATGTACCAGCATTTTGGATGTTGTTAAATGTGAATATTTTATGGTTTCGTAGGTCTTCTTTGATAGTAGGCTAAACTAAATGTCTTTGGATTGTGAACAGTTGGTTGTGACAAAACAAAACATTTGAGGTTGCCTCCTGGGCTTTGGGATGTTGGTAATCAACAGCTAATTGATTAATCGAGAAAAATAATCAACAGATGACTCAATAATGAAAATAGCTGTTTGTAGACCTAATGATTCAACCTCAACCCCTTCAAACAAGTTATCTTTAAGAAGCATAATCCAACCCCAAGGGATCATGTCAAGACTACTTAGTAAGTACGTTGTTGCATAATGTAATATGTAATATATGTAATACTCTGTGGACCAAAGAAATTAACAGATACACAATTTAAGAAAATGCCAATATTTCCATTAGGAATTGTGGTTAATGGGGCCAACAATGAGACTATGGAGAACAGAAGTAAAGATTGCACACCATAGACTGTTGTAGACCATTGACTGAATCAGATATGTGATGTTTAAAAGTCTAAAAACCCTGTGAGGCCTTGTAGTACACAGATGAATCCTTTCATCGACACATTTCTTCAGTTTTTTTGGAATAATCTATTTTGTCATTTACAGGGACCATTTTGGTTGTTCATGTTTCACAGATGTATTGTAGAAAACTTGCTGTCTGATACAGCGATACACAACAGGAAGATTGAAGTTGCTTGCATGTATTTTGCATTGAGCGTGTCATTTCACAACATAGCCACTAGAGGTCAGGATAGTAGTGCATTCAGTAATGCATAATGCCGTGAACAACTGTATCCTGAATTAGCAGTGTGTACATTTATACACAGTGGTAGTTAAATGTGATGATATTCTCCCTAGAAGACAGAGACCAGATGTAGTGAACAATTTTTCACAAATGCATGTTGTAGTTTATTCAAATTTCTTATTTTCTGGCACTTTTTAAGACAAATCCTGAGTAGTATACGCTTCTTTTCAATAAAAAGCACATTGTTGTGTGTTCCCTAATTAATCATATCTCTATAAGAAATAACACTTAAGAATAAAAAGTCATCGATAGTAGATCGGGTTGCATATTTTTCAAAAAATTGTAATTGGAGTGTTATTGCCAAGATTTTGCCAAGAAAATATAGGTTTTTACTTATGTGATTGTGCTCCACATCTGTGCATAGAATGTGTAACTTAACATAACATCCTCTAGATGTCGGTGTTTGCTTGGGATTTTGTCAGCTGCTTCTGAATACATTGTAACTGAATGAATGATATTATATATGAAGATTTACACCTTCTGTGACTAATTGACAATTAAATGTATTCATATATTCAAGCCAAAAGTAAAGATTGTATTCAAATGATTGTTTTTTGAATGAATTTTAACATTACACGACTAGAGCTGCATATCCAATTGAATAAATAATGTGCAAAAATATTCAAGGATGAGTAAAAAAAAAAGAGAAGACGAATCATCAGCTTTTTAAGACAGGGGCAAATATTTTTTTATATGACAGTGAAGCTGCAGACTTTTATTTGACCAAAACTTCCCTCAGTGATCCATAATTTCCCTTCTTTTTCTGAGACATGCACAGAAGAGTCATGTTTAGTTGTTTGTTGTTAATCTCTCCCCGTGCAGAACTCCAGAGCGAGGATCCTCAGAGTGCTCAAAGCTGGGGATTCGGACTTTGTGGCCGCAGCCTGTGCAGAGACAGATAGGCCTGCCTGTTTTATATGTAAAGCTGCCAGCCAGAAAGCATGGGCCCGCAGGGTACTCCGCACAACTCCTTTGTTGCAGCCAAACTGTGGCGGGGTCCCACCGTCTAAGCTGCTTTGCATTCTGGGAGCACAAGAGATGGGAAGGACACTAAGATTGGGAGGTGGGTAAAGTTGGACATTTTCAGGGTTCCATGTTCACATGCTCTTTACATAGCTTGCTCTGCAATGGCAGAGGACAAACTACACTCATCTTCCTCTTTTACTGTTCAACCTTTCCAGTTCTTCCAAATCTCTTTTTATAGTCCATGTTTGGTGTGTCCACAGTGGTAAATAGAGATAATATTAGCCCTTCAGTGCCTGGGATTATTCTGTACTGTCAATCACTGATTTGGCCCAATGGGGCACTTTGATGTGTGTTAGGACTCGGTGAGTCGACTATTAATTGAACATCACAGTCAAGCCAATCAAAGCCTCTGAGTTCCTCATCCTCTATCAGCACAGCCGCAGTGAATGGCCTCATTTTAGCCTCTTGGGTATGTTATCGTTGCAAATGAGTTGGTTATCAACAAGACAGACTATGGAGCTTAAACAAATAAACAGTCCAAGGGTAGTTCAGTGGAGCTCCACTGTGTGCTGCTCTACAGTTTGTTTGAACATGTGCTGGGTAGTTTTATGAATATGTGCATTTTGTTTTGATTTCTTGCACACAGATTGAGCTCTAGAGATAAATATTTGCTGTTATGGAAGGTTGAAAATAGGTTGTTTTTTTTGGCAGGCGGAAGGCTAAATGCTTAGGCTGAACCTCTGAATATGAAAAACTGTAATGAAATGACTGAAAGTAGGCTATACAGTGTTTAGTCACTTGATATGCAGCCCAATGTTAGCAAAACAACAAAGAGAAAGAAGGCGTTAAGGAAGAGGTGGGCTATTTGGTTGTACTCGGTCTCACTGTAATTTCCTGTAACAGGGGGCATGGCTCTCATTCTCTAGGCAAACAGTTCGCCTTTGAAGAATGATTTGAAAATATACATTTTAATAAGGTGCACTGAGGCACGGCCAACGAAACAAGAAAAAAGATAAAAAGGAGATTGCATATCTGAAAAAAGCTGATGATGGGAGGGAGGGAGGGGGCAAATAAAGGAGAGACAGAGAATAATGGGGGTAAGGAGAGGACTTGTAACAGCAAGGTGTTTTTTCTTTAATTGAAGTGGCTGGGGGAATGTAAAATAGAATCGAACGCTTTGGGCAAATCAGTTGTGAACACGTTGTGAATGTAGAGAACTTTAGTGCTGTTTTTAATCTGCTACACAAAATAATGCAAATATCACAGTCGTCTGCGCTGGCTGCCTGTTATTTCTCCGCATAATGAAGCCACCTCTCCCATCAAGTCTTTTCTTTCAGGCAATCAGACAGCTGCTTGAGTCATTTCACACTGTTTGTTTGAAAATGGAAAAGAAAATTGACAAGTTTACTCCCTAATACAAAAGTCTCACTATCTACACAATTTGTGCATTGGATTTTTTTGACTTGTTATTGTCGTGGACACACCTCAACCTTTCGTCACCCTCTAAGCCGTTCTCTCGTTCCTCACTCATCTCTTATTTCTATACTCTCTCTTTCCCATCCTTCTATTTTTAGGCAGAGTGTCTTTAATTATGCATGTTGTCATAGTGCTTTTAGTATTACTGATGTTTAAGACACACACACACACACACACACACACACACACACACACACACACACACACACACACACACACACACACACACACACCCCTAAATCCCTGCTTTCTGTTTGTTTACCTGGCTGGATTTGCTTCTGAACACAAACTCAGTGTGAGGACACTGTGTAAAATGTAATTTATAAGGTGACAGCAGAGCAGACATGACGGTGTAGAAGAGGAGAAAAAGAGACAGACTAGATGGATGATAAAGCATGCATACCTGCATATATATATTTTCTCCTGTTATCCCTGTTTATTTAATATTAGTCTTGAAAGTTACTGATTTTTATACTGCAGCTTTTGATGCCATGAAAAACAGAAGACTTTACAGCGAAGAATGTTTAAAAGAGTTTTGTAAAATGATTCTATGTGGTTTTTAGTGTGCAGAAACGTCAACCTGGCTGTTGCAAATCAGAAGTGTAGATTGACATGCTGATTTCTCACCATGTTGGCACGTACTGATTTCCAACAAGACACACTCTAAACACCAGCTTATTTGGCCCGGCAAATTTTCCTCTTTCTCTGCCTCTGTCATGCTGTGCTCCAGTTGCTTTCAATTAACTGGCTTGTCTTTCTTTTGCACCTTCGTCTTTCTCTTGTTTATGCTTTGGCAGACGGCTTGCTCCTGTGTCTCTCTCTCTCTCTCTCTCTCTCTCTCTCTCTCTCTCTCTCTCTCTCTCTCTCTCTCTCTCTCTCTCTCTCTCTCTCTCTCTCTCTCTCTCTCTCTCTCTCTCTCTGTGTCTCTCTGTGTCTCTCTGTCCTCTCACCTGTGTTCTTCAGGCCAGTTGTTTTTTTTTTCATCTCCCAATGCGTCTTCTGGTTAAGCTCTGTCCACCCTCTTTCTCCTCTGCTTCTTTCATCTCCTCTCTGACCATCTCCATCCCTCGTCACCCAGGCGCTCCATTGTTTTGATATATGACCTAATTACTTGGCTAATTGAGGTTCTTGTAGCACCACCACAGGTTTGGTGGTGGGGAACTGTACTGTATCTCGTCCCGTTTACAGTGCATATGAAGGTCACAGTGAGTGTGACTGTTTTCTCTTTCTACTCACTTTGTGTCAACTACTGTACGCATAGTCACCAATGCCACAGTTCCCTTGGCAATAATATGACTTGCAGTCTTCATTCAGCTCATTTCTCTCACAAATGGCTCAATGTTCTGAAACTTATCTCTGAACAAAGGAAATGACTGGTGTATAATTGCTTTTAAACACAATTATGTTCTCTAATATGCATCCCATTCTGTAGATTTTTTTTGATGACAAATTAATCTTTGGTGCCCTTTTAAAGAAAGCCTGAAGCACCCATTTCACTCTCCTCTCCTCCTGCTTTTCATAGGATATCTTGCCCTCTTCATTTCCCACTCTTTTCTTTACTTTTGCTGAACAAGCTGTTTCTTTCTTTCAGTATTGACTGCTTGTGAGAAGATAGCAGATGTAGGACTATACAGTCTGCGTCTCCTCCCGATCTGTCTGCTATATGAGAGGTGTCTTTATTCTTACTTTCTGCTTACTATAACTTCAGAGGGGTTGTGTTGATCTTGGAGGCATTTGCCAAATATGTAACAATATAAATATACAATAAAAGTACAAAAACAGGCACTGATTTGTTAAATGTGTGGCATTTTATATGCTTGTTTGTAACTTTTAAGATTCCTGTTGGTGAAAGTCTCATTTTCCAGGTTAGATTTAATTTTACTTAAATTTTACTGTCTTGTAAATGTATTTTTGTATTTTAAAGCGATGGTTCGGCGTAATTTCGACCTAACGTCATATGCACCATGAGGTCTATCTAAACTAAAAAATAGTGGAGTTAGAGCCATCAGCCAAATGGCTTAGTACAGGCGCTAACAGGACCACCAGTGTATCTCGTAAATTACCCCACTAATAATGCCTGGATTGTTATCAAACTTCTACAGTAGTTCAAATAGGGACTGCTGTAAACATCGTCGAAATATCGCACAGATCTCTAGATGTGCTGTGCGGGTGTCTCGCGAGACCACACGGTATTACAGTGATCATGCAATATTTCGACGATGTTTACAGGTTTAGCAGTAGCAGCAGAGTAAAAGCCATCAGGTAAGTGTTATTTTAATAAACTCCTGATGTACTTACAGTTTTTCAATGCATCGATTTATGAGTAAAGACCCTATTTGTGCTACTGTAGAAGTTTGATAACAATCCAGGCATTAGTGGGGTAATTTACGAGATACACTGGTGGTCCCGTTAGCGCCTGTACTAAGCCATTCGGCTGATGGCTCTAACGCCACTATTTTCCAACCAAATGAAAAGAACGGCTGAGGTGGTGTTTAGATAGACCTCATGGTGCATATGACGCTAGGTCGAAATTACCTATTATAATTATAATTAAAATTTAAGTGTTGAGTGATATATTGTGTAATATTATACAGTATTTTTAAGTGAGAACTTATTTTTATAACTAGATAGCTTGAAAAAACCAACTACCAGTGTAAACATGGCCCAAGCCATTTTGGTTCCTAAAGAAAATGATTTGATCAGCTTAATTCAGTGAAGTGCAAGCATCAAAAAGTTTAACACATGATTATTTTTTGAAATGCCCTAAATTATTTATCAATATGAATAGAGGACTTCAATTTATAATTTCTTCCTGGAAGCTGTTAGGGTCTGAGCAGCTGCTAACTGTATCCTACTTATGCCTTGTGCAAGTTATGCACATATTTTTAGGTGAGAAAATGAGAACATTAGCCTATAGATAGATAGTCTTTTGCACCTTTTTTTCAGAACTTTAATCTGTCAGCAACTACTTTTCATAGTACATTGTCTGTTTTGCTATACCTCTTATTATTCAGGAATAGTACGAGGCATCTCTAAAGTAATAATTTTAGATTTGATAAGGTGAATACACAAATGTGCTGGAATAGTATCTCATAAGAAAAACGATCTCCCTTTTTCTCAGTTTGCTAAAATGGCATCTAAACACCCAGAGCAATTTTGTGAAGAAGCGATGCCAGTTTGGAAAATTAGGCTACCTTTCACAAGCACCAGAGGATTCTCTTAAGACTTCAAATCAATCTGTGCGCATAAGCTTTTTAATGATCTATTCAACCCAGTGTACTCTATGTTGACAGCCGCTATTGAGGATGATTTTCCCCAAAAGCTTTCACTTTCCATCTGCTTTAACCCTCCTTCAGATAACCGACTTGTACAAGCACAGTCAGCCTTGCTTTTACCAACATCAGAGATCAAATGTTTCTTTCAAGGACACGATTGCTGGTAAGGGAGGAAAGCCCAGTCATCATTCATGTTCCCTATCCTGATTTCACAGGTGATGCACCAGGCATAAGCTCATCTCTCTCACATTGAGGCTACCACTGCCCCCTGCTGTGTTCATCATGGCAAGCTCGGCGCAGTTTGTCCTTGTTTTCTCAGGCCATGAATCTTGAATGTAGTAGATATTTTGATCCATGACAGTGCGTATTCCTCAGGCAGCTGTGCTCCATCTCGTCAGATACAGATGTCTGCTTCTCCGCCAGTGCTGATGGGGGAAAGTCTTTGGCATCTCATTATTAATTGAATTAAGGGAGGTATTTCTGGAGCAAGGTGAGTTCTGAGCCTGGTAACAAAGAATTATTTATGGTGTGCTTTAAAATTCCCAGGCACTAATGGGACAGAGCCCATCACTGTCCGTACGGATAAGAACGTTGATGCTCACACACAGACACAATCTCCTGCTTCCACTTAAATACAAACCGGCCTGGACAGAGTAGCTTTGAGTTAGCAGCAGACAGCGTATGAAATATAACAACACCGTTGACACATAAAATAGACAGTAGGTGACTAATGTCTAACAGGGACTGGCTTTTTAGATAGAACAGTAGTAGGGAGTAATTAGCATCCTAATGACCATTTAGAAAGATTCTTAGAAACCAAAATGTCAATTGTGCAGTTCCCTAAAATCCAAATGTAGACAGGCTCTAAAAGGAATCTCTTGGAAAATGGCAGGGCATAAAATTGCTGAAAATCTCCATATTTGGCGACTGTGATAAAAAAGAAAATTCACATGTGCTGCAAGTGAAGCTCAGCATATCCGGTTTAATCACGCCTACCCTTCTCCACTGATCCTTTATTCTGTACTGGTATACTGAATTAACCTCGGTGCTAATGAGCTGCAAGAGATACAGAATAGCTGGTATAGCCCCGAGGTCAAACTAGGGACACTAGAAAAGGAAACATGGCCGTACAGGGATGAAGCTCTCGCACTTATCATGCAGTAGTCATGTATAGTTTGTATGATATTCTTTCTCAGAGGTTTAAGACCTTTCCACCCTAGATTGGGAAATGCTCTTTCAGTAATATAAAAGGCATGCCATTATTTTATTAGGTCTATGTACACTAATACTGAATGATCAATAACACAGAACATACAGTATTAGTTGCATGGGAAATACACCTAGAGCACACAGCATAATCTTACTTGTATAATATTGGGACCCATGTCTAAATTTATCTTTCAATTAAAACAATTTGCAAAAAACAAATGAGATTATAAGATAAGATATTAGTTTGCCTGTGTCACATTACATATAAGGATTGAAAGCCATCAATGTTGGAAGGAAAAGGAACTAGTACTATCAGAAAAGTGAGAATGATATTTTTTTGCTGTAATGTCAGATAAGGCCCAGTTGCCATCAGCTTGGGTACACCCTGCTCTCCAAAATCAGGTATGATTACAGCATTGAGAACTGAGGAAAAAGAGGGTAAGAGGGGTCGTGGGTGTGCGAAGATGGAAAGAAGGGCTGGGTCATTAGTCTTTCATGTTTTTTCTTCTTTTTTTTCTTTCCTCTGATGTGACCTGTGACTGTATCGCCTTCACATGTCTTACATAAAGTGTGTCTGTGCAGTACTTAATAATCTATGAACATATTAAAACATCCATTTATCAGTGCTTTATTTTGTTTATGTCCTCTAATAACGTCAGGTCACACTCACTGCATTTATAACCTCAGACCCATGGCAACTGCATGCTACACATCAGTTTCAAGGTTGACTATGCTGTGTAAAAGAATCCCTCACTAATCCAGACTTTAGCCTCCTACCTCACTGCCCCATCCATCCAGAAAATCTCCTGGGACATGCCTTTGGCTCACATGCATGAATCTATCATTAGGAATTATGTAGAAAAGTGGTTGCTTCTAGCAAGTAAATATAACTGATATCCACCCTCCCCCAAAGTACCTATGACTTTTAGGTCATGGCGAGAAGCTCATTTTAACAGTGTATTGGAATTCATGTGGGATCATGCACAGGGTCCTTGTCAGATGTGTGACTTTTAATCAAAGTACAGAGGAGGAGGGTGATCCAATGTAGAAGCCTTTACATGATCACTTTACCTCACCTCATTCAGTACTCATTCTTACCCTGTGGTAATGGTAAATAATGACCTGCCATTGAAACAGGATAAAAAGTGTAAGTGATCTGAACAAGACAACAGCAAAAGGACAGAAGAGGAATGAAAATAACAAATAATAAGGAAGACAGAACTAAATGATCCCTGTCACCCTCTAGTTTCTTTTTACTTGGTCATCCACTCCACTTATTATAGCTGCTATTATTCAGACCACAAAGTACTGTAGAGTGAAATGGTCCTGCTATGCTCAGTGATTTCACGGTGCACAAAAACACTTGACATTCAAGAACTCTCAGGGGGAACTTTAGTCTTGTGGATAAAAACTCCAAATCAGTAAAGAAAAATCAGTTGATCAAAACAGCATTTATTTTTTCTTTTTGGTTTCCAAGAATGAGTAAACCATTTTAAAATGTTATATGTCATCTTTTTACCTCAGGGGATACATGATGGTGTTATGACTGTTAACTTGGCAATAGTTTCTCCATATGAATGGCAACACCAGATATGAACATGCTGTGACAGAAACAGAAGGAAGAAGAGATGATCAGAAACAAGAAGGTAAATAACATAAAAAGAGATATTCATTTAACTTCAAAGTTTCTCTCTTAATACTGAAATATTTTCATATGTTTGAGTCAATCAATCAATCAAACTTAATTTGTATACAAGCTTTCATACAGGTCAGTGAAATTCAAAGGTATCAGGTAAATGAACTTGAAGAAAAACAAAAATGCACCTTTTCCAAGGGGTACTCCAACATTTTAGTATGGGGGACTTTCAGGAGTCTGAAGCAGCAGAGGTTTGTTGGAAGGTTTTGGTGTTTGAAAACCACTTGATCATGTATTTAATGGAACTGGATCATGTTATTTGTTAGACTCATTGTGTCTGGTAAGTCTTTCAAACTCCATGCCCTCAGTTAGTAACAGTGATTCTGTAACAAGATAACCTACAGTCTCAGATGAACAGAACAACTGCAAACATCTGTTTAAATCAGCTTTAACACTTTAACACATGTTCTGTGTTTAGGTGTGTGCAAGTGTACAGTGTATTGCAACAGGAAAGTGTTGATGCTTTGATTGGTTGAGCAGGCTATTTGCTTTATGAGTAGAATAATCAAGAAAAAAAGAAAAAGAAAAAAGAAGAAAAGTTTCTCTCATTGGCCTTGTGTGTTGCCAGGAAGTGCATCGCCATCACATGGAAGTCTGACTCCCAACTTTCAGAAATGAATAGCTGTGTTCCACTTGAAATAATTACATATACACTCAGAAAAGACTATAATACTTTTACAGAGATGTGGCAACCCTATTTGGTATATATTGACACATTGTCAGCCTCTATGATGGACGGGTTGTAGATTTAAAAGCTTCTGTCTACCTTGCCTCTCATTGTTATTATTTCTCTTTTTTATTTTTTTATTTTATTTTTTCTTTCAATTTGTTGGTGGGTGGGTTGGGGAGGAGGAGTTTGGAGTTCTGTGTTTGTGTTTTCATGTATATCTTAAAAAATGCTGAAAATAAAATAGAGTAGAATAATCATGCAACAGCTGTTAAAAGTATGTGCAGTACGCCTCTTTTTATTAAGTTTGTCTCATTGTATTATCAGACCGGATCTCCACTCTGCATCTGTTACTGTGCAGGCTGACTTCATTATTATAGTCTCATCTTCATTATAGTCCCATTAGAACAGTCCATGATTGTTTGTTTGGTAACCTGGGAGCTGCTCCAGTGAAATCAAAGCACTGGCCACTGTAGTGGAGTCACTGGGAAAAGCAGTAGACATGAGATCAATAACCCTCATGCAAAAATGTAGGTAATACAAAACTGTTATTGATTTGCACTTTCTCACTTACCTGAAGATACTTTAATGTATCCCAATATGACTGGCTCATTGAGTTTTAGCACCAATACAAAAATGCTTTCTCCATCCTCATTTCTCTAAATGTATGCACAGTTTATTTCTACAACATAGCTTTATTCCATCTTAAAAGTTGATAAGTCTACTGAATATGACGTCAACTTAACATCTGTAGCGGTGTGTTTGGTGTAAAGTCTCTTATGACAGGTCTGTATCAACTATGCTTTATTGTGGGGTCGACTAAATCAGACCAGCTGTTTCACACTCATGTTTGACCCACATATGTCAAAGGTGACTCTTCTAACGGGAAAGAGGCAAGTCACCCCATCTGCAGTGGCAGAGATAGGCTATTCAGTCAGTGTTGATCTCCTCTCAGTGCTTTGCCAGAATCCTTCCAGCTCTCTGTGAAACACGATCTGTCACATGGGGTCCGTTGCCTGGGGGCTCTCATCCTCTTTCACTACCCATATGCCCGCACACTGCCAGTGCCACATCACTGCTGCAAAGTGTATTTAATTGACATGCTTTTATGCAGCATAACTGTCCTATCACATCTGCTCATTCCCTCCTTCCACCAAGAAGCTGGACACCCCCACTTTCACTGTTTCTTATGCACGCACTTTTTTCTCTCTTCTCCCTCTTTTGTCAGCACTTTGGCAGTAATTCCTGCTTCAGTGAACCTGGGCATACAGTGCATGACTTGATCTGACATGAAAGCTGAAGGCTAGCTATTATAACCCAGTATTTAAGCCCATGAGTGGGGGAGAGAGGGAAAGAGAGGCAGGTCAGTATGGCGTAATTCAACAACAACAATAACAGCATCCCCAGTAGCCTATCCTCAGATCCTGAGAGAGGGAGAGAGCGAAAGAGAGAGAGAAAGAGAGAGAGAGAGGGAGAGAGACGAGGCTATAGTCGCATCACTCAAGAGGAGTAGGCGTGCTCTTGTGCGCTGCATCGTTTGATGATCACCGGTTCCCCCTCTAAACCTCCACTCTTTGCTCTGTGCGGGTGAGGTTGGTCAAACAAAGCGACTGAGCGGACTTTCACTGCCGTAGGAGTCGAGCTTGACTTTCCACCGAGCAGCACAGCCGTGTGCGCCGCACCGGTCAGCGGGGCCACGCCGCAGCACTTTGGATAACTCACACAGCTGCCGTTTGTCAAGGCGCATCGCTCATCCGCGTCCCGCACCAAGAATAGCCTAAACACCTTGCCATGAATCATTCTGTCAGTCATCTTAGGTGACTTTTGATCTCCTTACTGTTTTTTCTTTTCTTTTAATTTTTGGATTTTCTGAAGGGAGAACATTCACGGTGGCAGCATAAATCCAAAACTCGCACAGTGCGTGTAGGGAGGGTATTTTTTTGCCCAAGATGCAGGTGGATCGGAGCTGTGTGGTATCAAGTGCGTGTCTGTTTTTACTTTTCTCCACTATAAGCACCAGGGTCAGTGGAGTGGGAGGCTCTCACCAAAGCATCCCTCCGTCCGTGTAAGTAGAAGCTCTTTGATGCAAAAGTGCCGCGCATCACTTGATTCTCCTAAGTTTTAAACCAGAACTTGTTACCGTAGTTGTCTAAGTCCACAAAATATATGTAATGGCATATTATGAACTGTCATAGAATGATTTCGTCTGCTAATGAATGGTATCTTCATTTTGTTTGATACTTGCTCTTTTTCCACGTTTCTCTCTTTTTGGTTTACCCAATCAGTGTTACCCAAACATTCAATACTCTGGGTCACAAATGAATGAACACAAAGCTGACGTTACTATGTTAACTGCTTGAAGTTGGAACCTATACTGTACATATTCTTTTATAAACTGTTCCCCTGTTGTGCATATGTGTGCTATCTGCAGGGTGAAGCTGTGGGCTTCAGCTTTTGGTGGGGAGATGAAGTCCATCTCTGCAAAGTACTCTGGCTCCCAGCTGCTGCAGAAGGTGAGCAGGTTTATTGTCTGAATTTGTACATCCTGGAGCAGCAGTACTCTTAAAATATTATCCAGATGTCCGCATGATTGAACCTGAGCAGGATTTTCTTGTAGCCAGTTTTTACTCTTAAAGCACATTGTGTAAAATATGAGAGGAGAGATTTTCTTTTAAAAGCTCTTCCATCCTAGAAATATGCAAAATGGTTCACATTTTTCAAAGATGTTTTCCAGTACCTCAGTGTGTAAGCACACACAGGGTCACACACTGTTTAACATTATTTAGAGAAGCAGAAAATTATGTGACGTGCAAGTGATTGTTTCTTTAAAAGCTTTACCTTTTTGAGAGCTTTTTTAAATTACTGTGCGGATGTGAAAGAGCAGCTTATGAGCGGAAATGAATGGTGTTGAGTAATTTTTGAGTTGAGAGAAATGTCACTCTTTATCTCTTAAACTGCAGGACCTTTTTTCTTTTTTTGAACCCACTTGAGAATCGGTAATGCATGTCGACTACGTAGGCACAGATTTAAAAGCTTATTCAGAACATGTGCCTTTTTAAATGGATGTCCAAATCTCAAGCACTCCAGCAGATGCATTCTCACACAGACACACACACACACGCACATACATACACACACAGATACTCTTTGGAAAGCACAAGGTTTATGCCGAGCGACAGAATGTTCCTCCCATTTCTAACATCCCCTCTTTTCGTACCTCTCTGCAGTCTTTTCCTATCCCTCTCCCACTCTGCTTTGTGACATTAATGCAAAATTTGAGTGTGATGGAATGCAAATTTTCCAAATGGAGGATCAGTTGATGAAGCATGAGTTAAAACTGGCTAATGGATAGCCAGTAGATAAAGGGCCATGCTGAAGCTAACCTCTCACTGGGCACACAAACACAATATTGTGCGTTGGGCCAGAAGTTCAGGGCTCTGGTGGATGCAGGGACCCACTTTGATGTGTGACTGCTGTTATGTGTCGCACATGACATCTGATATAATGCACAGCTAGGACCTATGTGCACATTTAAAGAATTACACACACACACACACACACACAAATGTAAGCACATGACCACACACTGCATATTCACATGCACAGTCACATAGACGCAAACAGGCCTATAGCGGGGATTTCATCAGCTACTGATAAGGCAGAGTAGTGGTGTTATCTTTTTGACAGGATAAAAACTGTTCCCCCTTCTCATCTTTTTCTGCCTCCAAAAAGAAGATAACCCTCCCACAGAGTGACGACCTCTTTATGAAATGCAAATGAAAGCCGCAGGGTTAATTGAGAAAAGAAAAGACTGGAGACCTCTTTGTCAGAAAAGTGTATCTTTTCACACCTATCTGGTATGTTGCACCTTATTTGGCAAGTGCAGTGTTATTCACCATGCCCCCCATCACTGAGTCTCGTCAGATGTTCAGGATGTATAATGCACACATGCATGCACATGAAGGCTATAGCACCATGTCACAGTGTCCTGTATATTTGTTATTGTGTGTCCGGTACAGTCCAGCAGTTCTTGTCCACGGATGCTAAGGAGGCATCACAGATCCCCTGAGGGCACATATGCTTTTAAATAGGCAGAAAGAATGAGTTGGGGTATACACTGTTGTACATAGAGAGGAGGATGGTACTGAAGAGAAAAGATTCGTATGTGTGTATGTGTGTGTTTCCCCTGGGCAGGGGACAGATGGACTCAGTCGCTCTTCAGTTATCTCTCTGACCCTAGCGTAACAAAACTCCCTTGGAAATAACTATACCTCACTGACACACACACACACACGCACACACGCACACTATGCGTGCAACATGATCTGTATTGTACACAGTGTCTTAATATACAGACACACATGTCATCAAAACCTTGAAATTATTTAATGTATATAAAATATGCTTAATTTTTTTTGTCTAACCCAAACTAAGAAGGACATGGACCATAAGCTGTTACTTTGTGTTCCAAGCTGAAATGCTACAACTTAAATTTCATACTTCCTTAATGTTGACTTGGCATTAATTTGATGCTTGATTTGACTTCCAATTTAATCATCTTTCATCAGAGAAATTCTTAAAAAAATGTGCAAAAGTGTGATTAATCTATATTAATAACATAAATCCGCGCAATAAATTGCAGAATTAATTTTAGTTGAGTGACAGCACTAATCTAAATACATTAGCGGCTTCATTTAATATTTCATAGGTAATTCATAAAGATATAAGGAATATTGAATACAAGATCAGTTCTGAATGTAAATAAATAAATAAATGATTGCATGACTGCAAAGTCAGCAAACAGCAAGATGATTCCCAGAAGGACTTAGGTTACTGAAATAATCAAAATCAAAATATTTTTAGATAATGAGAGTTTGGCAGCTTTGTTTCTTGCTGTTTTCAGTTTCCAAATTTGACATCTTAATTTTTTGTTTTATCCAGCTGTAGCAGATTTAGTTGTTCATCCTCTCCCCAAATCTCCCTCTCCCCTTTTCTCTCCTGTCCTGATCTGTCCTCCCTTTCGATGCCACAGCCCGCTTCCTGTATCCATCGGAAACAGCTCTTGTTTCAAGGTTATATAAGTCAGGGCGCGCGTGTGTGTGTGAGTGTGTGTGACAGAGAGAGGGAGTGTGTGTGTGTGTATGTGTGTGTGTGTGTGTGTGTGTGTGTGTGTGTCCCTGTAGGAGAAAAAATTATAATCAATAACCCCGTCAAGTAAAAAAAAAAAAAGAATCATAGGTTAGCAGTGTACTCATCAGTGTATGTGCGAATACAATACATATTACCTTTGTTCACTGTACATAGAGACTTTCACACACCCATATCAAGCATGCAGACTTCTGTTTGAGACGCACTAAACATCTCCCACTGAGAATTAGCTCTGTGTGTTTTACCCTCTTCGCTACTATTCTGTTGAAATCTTTAATTTCATGTATCATTGAGCAACCTGTCTATATGAGCCTGTGTGTGTGTGTGTGTGTGTGTGTGTGTGTGTGTGTGTGTGTGCGTGTGCGTGTGTTGTTGGCTCGACTAGTTGTCACCTCACTGATGTTATGGCTCTCTGGAATCAAAATAGTGGGACATTATTCCACGCCGAAATAACTTCAAGTCTCTTGGTAATGGAACATACAAGACAAATGATTAGTCTTTGTGATCGCCTCCGTAGCCTGTCTTGAAAGTTATCCGTGCACGCGTGCTTTCCTATTTTTAAAAGCATAAGCTGCATCTGAGGGCGAGGAATAGGCGGCAGCTGTATGTTTGTGTGTTTTTGCAGTCCGTGTGTTAAGTTTGCATACCTACTTAAAGGATGCTCAACCACACATACACATACACACCATCTCTCTCACATTCAAGAGGCGCATATGCTGAGCAAAAGAGCAGAGGACGATATCAAAGTGTAATGATGTGTGACAAGAATATGCTGAAATCGATTTGCCTGGATGGGGAAGAGCTGCGAGTGTGTGTCTGGTTGTGTGTGTGTGTGTGTGTGTGTGTGTACTGTAGGTGCCATACCATTCGGCCTTAACATCAAGCACAGGAAGCCACAGATATGTCTGCTGACAGTATTCCTAAAGAATGAGTGAAAGAAGACAGAATGGAGTGGTTCCTCAAAAAGAAGCGGGGGATAAAAAAAAACAAAACACTAATATTCCAGTGAAGTGAAGAGACATAAGATTTACAGAGACACGCAACATGCACACGCTGGGGTTATGGCTTATAGAGAGGAAGCGTTATACAGAGGTAGGAGAAGAAAAGGAGGAACATTTGTCAGTGATTAACTTTAAGTCAAATAAATGTATCAGTTGAAATATGAAATAAATATGTATTTTAAATACTACGTTCATACACTTTACAGCAGCTGTACAATAGCTCTTCGGGGATGAAAACCCTCAAAATAAAAACTGAAAGTGTCACATTTTCAGAAAAATAAAGCTTTCAAAGACTCAAAATCCAATAGGTCAAAGAATTTTGTCAAACATGATGGATTAAGTTATTTCCACTCAATAGCATTATGTTTTGGTCTGTTGGGGATTTCTCTTTGAGACTGGTTTCACACAGAATTCACATATCTACAGAAGGCAGTTTCATGTTTGTCTATTCTGTAAAAAGTCTGTTTTTGTTCTGAATATGTATGACTAGATTTAAGAGCATGACTAATTGTCTAATGTTGAAGTGGAAATGATAATGCTTTTAATTTTTTTTCACATTCATTTAAAATTTAATCATACATTCCAATGACATCAATGGATGAATGACCCTTGTTTTTGCTGTGTGGGGAACGGTATTATGTAGCTGATGAAATGTTTTATATTTTACACTTGTGATAAACAGCACTTAAAAGTTTTAATTTGATTTAGGAGTCCTTTTTATAACATAAATATTGCATTATCACACTTGTTAAAAAGGAAATTGATTTAAGTGCCAAACATTTTTTGGACATTTTGGAATAAAATGTTTTATTTATGTTTTATTTATTTATATGACATTGGTTATTGTGCTATAGATACTCAATACTACAATGATTTCTGTGTTATATTGCGCATGTATGGAGGACACTGAACGTATTGAGATCATGTTAATGAGGAGGAGGTTTTATTTCCAATACACACATACTGTATTAGACATGGTGTTTTTTACGATGATTCTGTGCTTTTTTAGCCCATTGTCTTTAAATGTGATCATGACTTTTAAGGCAAATAAATACAAAAGGGCATTCAGGGATGTGGTAATTCTCCTCTGTATTACATACATTAAGAAGACAGCGTTCAGAAAATCATGGAAGGAGATATATTGTCAGAAAACTTTACAGTTAGTGAATTTTTTTAAATTATTCTTATTTTAGAGGGATAGGATTGTGTTTTAGACCCATGACCTCAGTATTTATAAAATCCCGGCTGCTATTTATAGTATGACCCGGCCAATACTAGATTTTTGGGGACGATATTGGGGAGTAAAAAAATCTATCGATCTATTGGCCAATAATCTTATTTATGCAGAATATATACATAAACAGACATGTTTGTGGTCATCAAACACTTGTGACAAAAATATGTATTGGAGGCACAATATTTTAAACTATTAACTTTATTTTATAAAATGACAGCAGTGCACTGAAACAGCAAACTTTACTGGTACTTTAATAATTATAAATAACTATAAAAAGCACAGAACATAAAAAACACAAGTAGTGTCTATATATATGCAGTTTGACCACAATTTTGTTTTTTTGTGAACACAATAACCAACCTAATTTTCTCTGTGCCCTGATGAAATGCATGTTGGAATTGAAAGAATATATCAAATGATAAATGAATTCATTAATTCAGGATTGTCTACTGTTTGTAAACTGCTGCATTTGTGCCTGGTTGAAAAAAAGTGATATTGTTCAAATAATAGCTTTCATGTGAATTTCCAACATGCATTTCATCAGAGCGCTGAGAAAATTAGGTTGGTTATTACATTGTCTGATTTACATTTTTTTAATTCACTGTTTTAGGCTGCTAACGTAAAACAATATGTCCTTTTTTGTGTTCACAAAAAACAAAACATAAAACTAAATTGTGGTCAAACTGCATCACAGTTTTACATATTTGTCTTTTTGCCCTTTTATTTGCCTTTCTTGCCCCATGGATGACTTGGGGTATCTTTTTATATATATATATGTGTGTGTGTGTATGTGTCTGTGTTGAAGTGGCGGTGAAAGTATGTGTGATGGTGCCAATCTGCTGCCAAGGGTGGGTGATGGCTGAGGCGTTCCAGTGTAACAGTGTGTCAGTGAGGGGGAGACGGCAGCAGATTAGATTTAGCTTTGGGAAAATTGAATAGCTGTCAGGTTTGGTTCAGCACGACTGGCGATGAGGTGAAGGAAGGGGGTGTGTAGGGGTGTGTTCTGATGACTGTCCCTCTTTCCCTAACCTCCCCTAACCCTCCCATCTCTTTCTTGCTCCACTCTCCCTCCCTCTCTTGTTCTCATTGACCAAAGCATGATCTTGCTAAATTTGATTCCACCAACTGCTCATATGAGGAGATGGAGGAGGTGTGTGTGTGTGTGTGTGTGTGTGTGTGTGTGTGTGTGTGTGTGTGTGTGTGTGTGTGTGTGTGTGTGTGTGTGTGTGTGTGTGTGTGTGTGTGTGTGTGTGTGTGTGTGTGTGTGTGTGTGTGTGTGTAAAACAGAGAAAGAAAGAGCGTTAATTACAGAGTTAGCAGGCGGGAGTGCAGCCTGTGCTGCTATCCTTTCATCTACTAGCAGGCCAGCTTTAGCCAACACAGCCACTCACTCATACTGTAATTAGTGCTTTGTTGGTGAGAAAAAGCATGAGAAAAGCAACTGTGAATCAAACACCCTGCCTTTACTGTAGAGAGCTCAGGAGCAGGGGAGTGAGGCCCTTTGCTACCGGATTAAAGAACTTAAATTCTTAAAGAGCACAACTGCTGACGCTGTGTTTGTGGGCTCAGAAAATCAAGTGTCTTTTGATGACTTGTTGTGCGGTTTACCTCTTTGATTTATCCCCAACCTCTCTGACCAAGTTTATTTGCTAGTGTGAAAAGTGTTTGATTAAGTAGTTAATTTGTGTTTGTAAATAGGTTGATTTTTCTTTCCCAGTTTCTGAACTTCTTGCAGAATATGCACACGTTTGCATAAAGTGTAGCACCTCTGTGCTCTATGCTGCTCGGATGATGAATGTGAACACTGGAGATAAATATCCACTGTCATCTGTCATCTGCTGCTCAGGTTTGGCTCTGCCTCTGTTGGCCTGCAGATAAAGAGCATCTCACCGTGGCGACACTGGACATTAATGGCCACACATGCATACAAGCATACATACACACACCTATACACACAAACGCACACACATACACACAGATACACACACATTAATTATGACAGATTGTTCATCTGGTATGCTCCAGACTTGATTGCATGCAGAGTGTAAACATTAGCCAGCTTGCTAAAGGGGCAGGACTAGTACTATTAAGCACATTAACGTGTGCGGCAATGTGTGAAGGACTGTCTGTGACTTGCTGCTGTCCACATCAATCATGATGTCCGGTCTGCTGTAGGTAAAGATGGGCCTTATAAAGCAGTACACTGAATAGACAAAAGGCCCATTACTGCTACTTGGTCAATCACAAACCCATCCTGATATAACATATAATTCTGGTTTATACGCAATGCTCAGAATTAAAGATGAACTGGCACTCTAGCTCCTTCTGTCTTTCTTCATTAGCTTTTTTTTTTTCTGTATTACCTTCACCTTTCTGTCAACTCTTCCCTCTATCAACATTTTCACCCATGAGTTTTGTGCACTTTGTCTCTAAGTCTCTCCTGTTCTGTCTCCCTCCATCGCTCTGTTTTAATAATGGATAGAATGCAGCTATGGCACTAAAGAATACATGGGAGGGGATCTTGGGACACGCCAGGTTTTTTTTGAGCAAGCGTTGGTGCCCACACCCTTAAAAAAATAGTTTTGCTGTTCAAGCACAATGTCCTGCACTCACTGCTCTCTCAGTGGCCTCAGTCGGTGTCCCAAGTCACCCCCTCTGCCCCTCCATCAACTGTGTCAACATACACACACACTTGAACAAACACACCCTTAGTTTGACTGTACTTTATGGAGCCCTGCCCTGAGTCCCATTTGCACAACACATCTCAGCTATGAGAGTGCTGCCAAATCCAGCTCAGTGGGACAGCTGCCCCTCCTCCTGATGACCTTCACCTGCACTTGCTATCATCTAACAGAAACACACACTGACTAACACAGGGATGAAGGATGTGAAAACACACACACACACACACACATACTTTAGTTAGCCCTTCCTTGTTTCTCAAAAATGTTTTACTATACATTTGATCTATATGTGTATATTTTAATTTTCATCTGTCTCTGTCTGTGTCTCTTTACGTGAGTTAATTCTCGTCGAAGTGAATGTTGTCTCGCAAAGCTATAATTAAGGAGCACACCAAAAAAAATCTATCGCTCATTTGCACGTCATGTCTTCTTTTTATAATGTCAAGTGTGGATCATTAACCTTGTTACAGCTTCTACCTGCTGAGAAGATCTCAGTCAGAAGTATGAGATGAGGAGAGGAGCAGTGATAAGTTGACCTCGGGTCTCTACACTGAGAGCCTGAGGTAGGAGGAGCAGGGAATCTAGCGCAGCTATGGAAGCCTAATGATGCCAAAAGTAAAATGAGTCACACTACCAAATTATAACACAATTTATATGTTGTTCTACTTGTGTATTTATGTGATACAGGATTTGTGCAATTTATTTTTATTTCTGTTTTTTATTAGCAATATGTTATAATTTGTGAATTGGATTCTTTATTTAATTTATACGTATATATTATAATTTTTTCTACTCTTTATCATTTACTTTTTAGTATTTGTGATTGTAGCTAACTTTTGTATTTATGGTTGTTATTTCCATAAATACCAAAATTATCCATCTATAAAATATCTAGGAAACCTTTTACAGTGCTGCATACTGCATATGATAATTATATATTTAGAAAGTAGAACTGAAGTGACTCATTACAAGATGATTAGTTAAAACATTTCAAAATGCATTTGCATTATTTCCATTTTGTGAATTTCAAATAAAAGAACAGTCATATATTTCCTCATTGAAGTTTTCTTAAAAATATAGTTAAAATCTCGTCTGAGTGTATCGTCACACCGCTACATTGATGTAATGCTGAGCACTGAGTAAGTGATAAATGGTTACTTAGACACATAGGATCAGTATAGATCAATGTTGAGACATTGATTACATGGTGTTGTTGGGATGTGTAGTGAATAAAGACACATACTGTGTGTGGGAAATACAGTAAGAAGTCTAGATTTAGTCTGCAGAGATGAAATGTTGCTTTTCTAATCAGATTTACACCTGCTTTTTAGCTTCATACAAAGCAATATAATGTTTTAGTCCCCAGACATTTTCAGGTGACCTATACAGCGGTCAGAACATGGAGTTATTTTCTTCTTCTTGGTTATTAGTGGTGGTTGGCATCTAAAATGCTGCATTACCTCCATCTACTGGATTTAAACTAAAATCTTGACTCACTAAATACAATTATTAACCCTTCCCACCCATTTTCCACCTTTTCAGAGAAACAAAAAGCTTCTATCAACAGCTGCTGCACACCTTTTCCAGAAACTCTCACAACAATCAGGAATCTCCTCACTGCATCTACAATTATATCAATTTTCTCAGATTTCCTTTCTACTCCAGCAGTACAGTTAATTACAATTGCCAAAAAGGCCAAAAACGTTACCTGATCCTCACTATAACAAAACGCACCATGTTTTCTGACTGATTTGTCCTCTTTAGCATCTTGTCTCACATTATCACAATATTTCTTACCTACTTCTTAATGCTTAAGTCTCTTCTTAGATCTAACCCTGATTATTTTAGCCTTTCTTACTCACTTTGGACAGTCAGTCTCCCTCACTGCACGATTCCCTCCCCAAATTGGCAACATATGGCGAAATCCCTTCTGCATACAAACAAGTTATGACCAAGGGTCCAACAATTATTGCACTACAAAGGTTTGGGAACATACTGGGTATGACATGGGATGCAAGAACACTCTATCAGGCAAATACTCTAAATCAAAGTGAAGCATAACATTCAGTTTAATACTTTTCAGTAACTACTTCATCATATCACTTCATTCTATAGCTGTCTGTCACTTTTTACATCTCCTTGCGTCTACTCTGCATGAGACTCCATCAACGACACATTTTATGGGACCTTCCTTGCTGAGGAGAAAACATGTCATTGGATACCTATCCCAGAACCCAACACCGAGGCTTTTTCCATGTCTTTCATGTAATCTTTGATATACACTCCTGGCTATCAAAGCATTAAATGTTGATCAGTTTAAGTTTGCCCATTTCATTCTTAATCCATCTTGCCACAGTGTGCTTTCCTGGCAAAGCTTCACATCCAGCACCTTCTTTCAGACCCTGAAACTTTATTCCAACTATATAGGGTTTTTTCATCTTCATGGTCTAAAAGGGTCAGACTTAAGTCCCCTCATTAATCATAGGCATGTTTTGGGCGTAACATGCGGTAAACCAATCAGAGTGTCATCTCCACTTGGTGGTCATGAGCTTTGGGTAGTGACTGAAAGAACAAGATCGCGGGTACATGCGGCCGAAATGAGCTTCCTCCGTAGGGTAGCTGGGCTCTCCCTTAGAGATAGGGTGAGAAGGTCGGTCATCCAGATTAGACCTGCTACTCCTTCGCATTGAGAGGAGCCAGATGAGGTGGTTCGGGCATCTAGTTAGGATGCCCCCCGGACACCTCCCTGGTGAGGTGTTCAGGGCACGTCCCACCGGTAGGAGATCCCGGGGAAGAAGAGGATCTATTGCCCCAAAAACAGTTGAACTGTTGCAACATCAGATACAGGAGCTAGACTAATGAAATACTATGAATATTAAAAGGTAGTATATTGTCACATAATATAGCTAAATTCCTGGATACCAAAAATCTTAAAAAATGTCCCACCTACAGTGTGCAACAGGTTAGAATAACAGCGACTAATAACAGAACTGTTAAAGACCATCTCACTACTGACAACTCAGAGAGAAACAGAATTTCATTATTACATTTTTTAAATAGTCACAAAGCACAAATCTTCTTGATTGATTGTTACACGAGTGATAGATACTGTGATTTATTCCAGTGATTTGTACAGTCCACAGATTTCGGCCCAGTAAACTCCTGTGAGATGATGCGGAACAGGCATGGCATGAGCTTAACACTAAAAGATCGTGATCAGTTTTATCGTGTCAACATGGACTATGATACCTGTGAAATTTTTATTACCTTGAGCCTGAGCCTTCAAGAACTGAGGCTGCTCTGGTGGCAAAAGAATTCCTTATTGTTATCCTACAAAACCAGTCACAAGATGAAGGTATCAGATTAGTATCAGTTTTGTTGGATCAACAGCCTAAAACCCAAAGAGAACCACTTTTCACTTCACTTGAGAAGCTGGAATCATCAAAAGATTTGGTATTTTTGCTCAAACATGACGTGAGTGGTGAGGTTGCAAATTCCAACAAACTGAATGTCCCCCTCCCCTTCTAAGTGCATAGTATGACCTATGGTGGCCATGACTCTCACAAAAAAATGCAATACCCTATTTAGAGCCAGTGTTTGGTTTGTCCATTTTGTGCTACTGTAGAAACATGGTGTGCAACATGGTGGACCTGATGGAGGGGCACCCATGCGGTTTGTAAAGGTGACCAACCGGTTGAGGCAGATGGCCGCCCACTTTGAGTCTGGTTCTGCCCGAGGTTTCTCCTTTTAAAAGGGAGTTTTTTCTTGCCATGTTGCCAAGTGCTTGCTCATGTGGGAATGTTGGGTCTCCTTTAAAGTTAGAACCTGAAGAGTTCGGTTTAGAACCTGCTCTATGTGTAAAGCCCCTTGAGATGACTTTGTTGTAATTTGGCGCTATACAAATAAAGATTGATTGATTCATTCATTCATTCCAAGGTAATGAAGACCCAACAAATCTTATTTTCATTTGAAATACACTAATTGAAACATACTTATGAGTATTATTGTCCAAGTGTGCTCCACTAGACCCTACTAAATTCTACACACTACACCTTTAAAGTATTTCCCCCATTTCTTTGTGAGGCTTTTAAAAGCAAACTCAAATTAAACTGCAGTCCAAAAAGTTTAACTTCCTATAATAAATCTTCACTTGCAAGGATGAGTACTGCCTTTATATATCCACCACATTGTTTTGCTCTCTCCTTCTACTTTCACGCTGGCTGCTGCTAGAATCAATTTGCGACTGTGAGAATGTATGGAGTGGAATAGGGAAGCAGCAGGCCACATTGTACGTGCTGCTAAGCATGAAAAATGTTTTCTAGGACTCTGCTGAAACCAACTGAATGCAGGCAACTACAGATAGACTGTGGACTATTAATCAGTTCCATGTGAACAGATTAGACCTGCTATTATGTTTTTTGGTAAAGTGAATTATGGTGTGTGCAAGAAAAAGTGGAGTGCTGATGGTAGAGAGGCTACTTCTTGTCCTTGCTTCTTAAGTTGTGAAAGGAAAGTTTACCTTTACTTCAAAAAATACTTTTTTTAGTATAGATGTTTTCATGCTGGCATAGATTATGTCAGCTTCAGCCCTCTAGGAACTTCTGTGTGTGTGTGTACAGGTGGGGGGTACAACTAGATGGCATGGCATGGCATGTGAGGACATTGAAAGATGGTGGTCATTAGAGAGAGCAGGGATTTGGGTTCCACTCTGAGGGGCAATGATGCATACCCAACAGACGCAGTGCACCCTGGGAAAAACTCCATAAGGCTGTGTGTGTGTGTGTGTGTGTGTGTGTGTGTGTGTGTGTGTGTGTGTGTGTGTGTGTGTGTGTGTGTGTGTGTGTGTGTGTGTGTGTGTGTGTGTGTCTGTTCATGTTAGTGTACAGCTGTTATTCTACTGTTCTTTTCAATAGCCCTCAGGCAGCCTTTAAACACTCAATCACTACGGACACATACACACATGTACTCAGGAGCTGGATGAATTGTGTTGAGGAGCTAAATGGGTGAGGTGTGTAAGTGGTTTCAATTATGCTGAAATAAAAAGAGCAGCAGGGCCTTTGCTCACAGGGAGGATGGCTATGAAATGGGGATTTCTTGTAGTTTTCCACTTAGATTTTAAAGGTTCACATTTAATTATAAGAGCTTAATACAACGTCAGAGTTGTGTAATATGAATACTTATATTGTTTTCATCAGAGCTGTCTGAAGTCTTTTTTGGCAAGTGTCAAGTAATTTGAAACAAGTCAAAGTCAAGTCTCAAGTCCTAAAGAATGAGTCTAAATTAATTTGCATGTCTTCATAAACAAATTACAAGTCAATGGGCCCTATTTTAACGATCTATAGCGCATGGCGTGAAGCGAGTGGCCCAAGTGCCTTTGGGGCGTATCCAAATCCACTTTTGCTATTTTAATGGCGGAAAAATGGTCACTGCGCCAGGTGCATGGTCTAAAAGGGTTGGACTTAAGTCCCCTCATTAATCATAGGCGTGTTTTGGGCGTAACATGCGGTAAACCAATCAGAGTGTCATCTCCCATTCCCTTTAAAAGCCAGAAATGCTGTCACTTTGGCAGATTGCTATTATAATAAATAATAAAACAGGAGTTACTTTTGCGGAAAAGAAAGTTGGGTGATGAGCTGCTAACCTGACATTTAATTCATATAAAGGAAGAATACGGAGCTATAACTGACCAGTCTGATGAGTGTAGAGGTGTGTGTGGTTATACTGCAGCAGCCTGGTGTCATCAGCTGATTTAATAAACAGTGAGTTGCTGTGCATAATGGCACTGGGCTCTGTGCAGCATCTCAGAGGCTGCAGACTTATCAACATATCAGTCCTACAGTACAACCAGCTGTGGATAACAGACACTGTAAGAATCACCCATGTTCATTTACAGATTAATACAGATGTTTTAACCATAGATGTTCAGGTGATTTTCTTATTGATAAAGTCACTAAGTGGAAGCGGAGCAGCTTTCCTCCAGAAGCAGATGTTGTTCTGAGATCCATTCTCCACAAGAACACCAACAACTCACTCTGTGCTGCATATTTTCACGTCTTCACCCTTCAGGTCACCGTGCATGCGGCTGCACCACACAGACATCGTGGTGCTTTATTGTCATTTATTTATCATTTAATTACAATTTTGGTTCTCTTTAAAAATGGTGTTGTTCAGTCATGGAGTAAGAGGTAAACTCAGCAGGGTTTTAATTGTTGAAAGTATGTAAACCTGACCCATGCCATCTCAATAACATGTGTTAAGTACTGTTCATAAGCTGTTTTAATCATGTTAACCTTTCATACAGTTGTTAGGACTGCGGCACTCTCCAAGGTGCTGACCCCCCCCCCCCCCCCCCCCCCCAAAAAAAAAACAGTGGAAGGCTCATTCTCATTTCATTTGTTATTTTTTACAATGAATTAAGGTATGATATATATTATGACTAACTAATATGACATACAAATTCACATTGTGGTCCTTTTATTTGTAATGTTGTGCATGTTTGTGTGCTGCTGCGCGTCCGTGTACGTAACAAGCACAGTGTCTGCGTGCTGCACATCTGCCTATCTAGGAGTCCAGGTGCATATTGGACTCTTGATGATGCGCCCCTTAAATAACAGTGGCATATGTGCCAGTGACTTTAGACATGGTTTTCTTTGGTCAGTAGCACAATCGCTTTCCTCTGCCTCAAAATAGCAACGCGCCACCAATACTCATGACCACACCTCATTTTGAAACCAACACGTCCACAGAGGTCAGCTGGTCTATTTAATCCAGTTTGAAATATGTCAACAACTATTGAGTATTTTTGGTCCGTAGAGGATGAGTCTTACTGACTTTGGCTGATCCTTTGACTTTTCATCTAGCACCACCATTAGGTTGACATTTTTGTTTTTTAATGAAATATCCCATCTCAACAACTGGTACAGAACATTCATGGTCTCCAGAGGCCAGATTTGAAGGACTTTGGTAATCACCTGATATTTGTAAATTAGTTCTGAGCTCACCCTCAGGATGAATGGTAATAACTCTGGTGATCCCTTAACTTTTCATCTAGTGCCATCGTTAGATTAAATTTTTAATTTGACCAATAATTTGGTTTATTACAAAAAACCTGCAAAACTAAAATGATTACTATCAGCCCAAACTGTAGGACTACTTTGTGTTTAGAGCTATTCAGCAAATGTTTGCATGGTAACTTACAAACTAAGCTGCTGACCATGGTAAATATTATACAGTAATGCTAAAAATCAGCATCTTAGCATAATCATTCTGAGCTTGTTAGGATGCTGACTTTAGCATTTAGCTCAAAGGGCCGCTGTGTCTACCTGCAGCCTCACAGAGCTACTAGCTTGGCTTCAGAATCAAGGTCTTTTGGGGCAAATCTCAAATAATTTGAGACAAGTCTGTGTCAGCTAAAGTCTGTCACAGCAAGCACCACCATAAGAAAAGTGCAGGTCAATATATCCTCCATGTCCGAATGCTGAATATTGAAACACCATGTTGGAAATTTTTTTTTTCTGAGGTGTTAATAATGTTTTTAATTATACTTGTTGTTTTAGTTTGCGAAATACCCTTTGACCATTGGGGGCTCCCAGTACCGTGGGCAGTCCTGTACTTACAAAACAGAAAAGGCATATGTCTGCCAAAAGATCCAAGTAGCTTAACAAGAATAAGCACAGTTGTGTATTTTTGGCCTATTTATTAGCTTTTTCTATGACATGAGGATTGTTTCAGGCTATTTAAAATGTTTCTCTCAAGATAAATAAAAGAGTTTTATTTGACATATTAATTAGTTCACATTTATTGGAACGTTTTAAATATGCAGAGAGAACCAGCGCAAATTGCATTCAAAAGCGTTAAATGCTTTGTTTACAATATGTTTTTATTTCATCATTTATAAAGAATATACCTTACTGTCTAGATACATATTTATCTGATCAAAATATTAAAATAAGTAGGTACTTTTTTGAAATCCTCTTAAAATTTTGATTTTTAGGGGTGAACCAGCTGTCAATTAGTCCAAAACCTCCCAAGACCTCCACTGATGATAACACATGTGCTAGTTTTGAATGAATTCTGTAAATGGTCAACAGTATGTTCAACAGGTGCATCAGCTAAACAGAAATAAATACCACAACTATTTGTTGTTTTTTTTTTTTAAAAAGAAAGAAAAAAATGATACCAGAGTACCAACTGCTAGACATGTCACCATCTGGTTTCCTGCTCATGCCTTGTCCGAATTTATTGTGAGTCTGACCATGTGCTAGATAAGGGGCCCACAACTGACCACAATGAAACTGTTCCCAGCTTGTTTCTTACGGCACAGTCTATTTCCTATCAGGAGCTGCCTTCTTCTCACCATATGATTGAGTGGTCTGTCAGAGCTGTGTGTGTGTGCATGTGTTCTCACAATCCTCCTATTCATTCATAGTGCATTGATCCAACTTTGAGACACGTCCGTCCTGTTATCAATACTCCTCGCCCATACTGATAGATTATGTTATGGTGAATGGAGAAGTAGTGAAGGCGTGGTCGGTCAGGCAAGAAGAGTTTATGATTCCTGAGCTTTATTTGAGTTTAACAATGTCTTGTTTTAATGTCTATGTGATTAGCATTTGCACTCTGTCTAATTTACACTTTGTGTGTGTGTATGTGTGTGTGTTTTACAATCCGCTGGGAGTGTCTCTGTGCCACCAGATACGGGACCCAGACCAACATGCTTTTGAGGCAGGGAGGACAAGCGTGAAATTAATTGTTCCACTTCATCTCCGGCCAGCGCTCTTCTTTTGAGGGAACAATTTGTCGGTTGGCATACAAGGGAGGGTATGAAAGGAGGAGGGCATAGCAATGATTTTGTGTTCCTGGAAGATCCTGTGATCCAGCAGTGATTTCCTGCTGTGAATTTGGGCTGACGCTCCTGTCCCCGCCCAAGTAGCGGAGTGTTTCATGGGAGGCGGAATGCAACATCAGTCAAAGTGCAATTATTTCAGACAGTCTCTTACCCTCGCTCACTCCTTTTCTCTTGTTTCTGCTCAAACACGCACACACAGGCACACGTGCGGTAATGGCCTAGTGACATGGTGGCAGAAAACAGAATTAACTTCAACCAGATGATGCCTCTGGGTCCTACCTTTTCACTTTTTCTCTCCTCACCTCCCTTGTCTTTCCACCCCCGCTCCTCTCCTCCTCCCCCGAGAGCCATGTTGGCTGTAATTACAAACATGGCTTTGGGGAATCAGTGGTCCTTTTTAAGAAAAGATGACACTGCAAGACGTTTGTTCTCCTGAACATGTTTTAGGAGAATACATGCTCATACACACTGAAGGCACAAGGCTGTAGCTTGCATTAATTAACACATACAAGCACCTGGAATTATATAAACAAAGAAAGTGCACTCTGTGTTTCATCTAGAGGGAAATTACTTCCTAGTTGTGTATTTCTGTTCTGGGATCCAGTTAAATTATTCAGTGAGAACTATCTTTGACATATTTAACATTTTAACAACTAGTATTAAGTATTCTGTCTCATAAATATATAATATTCTCCACATGTTGGAAAAAATATAATTGATATAGATTAGGCTGTACATTTTTTATGCCAGATAAGGTTAACATTTTTCAGTTGTGAATGGTATCGTTGATATTGAGGGGTACTGTTAAGGTGCAGTGGTAGAAGATGTATTTAGATCCTTTAGTTAACAATACCACGATCTAAACTGCATCAATTTCAAGTAATATTTGTACATATAGAATTTTTACTTAAAGGGGAACTCCACTGATTGTTCATTTCAAAGTCTGCTTACAGGTCTTTGAGAGCACTCTGTAAAAAAAAGTTGTATATAGCCTTTTTATGGAGTAGCAGAAGGAGCTGCGTGAAACCTAATAAATTGCCTCAAGTGATGTCACTTGAGTCAGCCTCAAGTTGAAACTGAAGACAAGTGAAAAAAATGTAGGGAATTGAGGTCATCAGACCTCTTTAGGTCACTCAAGGCTACTTCAGCTGTTACTAACACAACACAACCGAACCTCTGATTGAACTGTGGGCGCTCATGTTGCATTGTGGTTTAGGTAGGTTTTGCCAGTGAAGAATAATCATATAAAGACAATGGGCCCCATCTCACGGGCATGGCGCATGTGTCTTTGTTAATTTCCCCCGGCGCAGTTGTCATTTTCTTGCCCTGCGCCCACGTTGTCTAAATAGCAAATGTACTTTCACCAGTCTGTGCACCTATGGGCGTGTTGGTCTCAAAATGAGGTGTGGTCAGGCGCGTTGGTGGCACGTTGCTATTTTGAGGCAGAGGAAAGCAATTGCGCTACTGATAAATGTGACCAATCCTGGTAAATCCGCCATTGTTTAGTTTAAATAACAATACAGCATATTTCATAATATGTCTTGTAGATAAAATCTTAAACTATTAACTACTGTATCATAAATTGCACAAGTATATTAACAGTATATTTCCCAATTGTAACTGCTTATTATTGTACATTCAAGTACAGTTATTAGAATCATACCATGGATCAAAATTATTTGGAAGAATTATGTATTTAATTTGTCTGTAAATATTTAATTCAATATCCAAATAACATTTTTGATGGAAAAATGAAAGAAGCATTTCTTTTGTGAAGAGTAGCAGTAAATAGCTGGCCCTTGATGATCCATGTTTTTCCTTCACCCTTTTCATTTTTCAAACCTTTAATTGTTTTGCACTTCCTTGTCATTAAGCATCAGTACTCTGGAGTGATGTTATTTACTTTTTTCCATTTCATGTTCACAAGGAACTTTCTAGCGTGCTCCAGATGTTTGCTTGTGTTGTGGACTCATCGAGAGTCTGTGAACTTATTGGTCTCTGTGTCATCTTGTTTTCTCTCTTGGCCTCCTCCAACACACACACACACACACACACACACACACACACACACACACACACACACACACACACTCACACTCACAGAGGTTTGTCTGAGCCTTGTCTCTTTTGTTCATCAAACCACTCATCAACTTGTAGCCAGACAAGCAGGAAGAAGCAAACAAAACAAACAGGGCTGTGCTTTTTTTGTGAATGAAAACCAAACAATGCAGATCAAACAAGATACTATAGCACACACAATTGTAATTCAGGGTATGCTTGGCTACTTGGTACATGTTTTTAAATTACTCTTTTTTGCTTTCTGCTTTGAATGCTCAGTTTAATTTAGTAAGCCAGAGAGCCAAGAAACATCTCAGCAACAAACAACAAAATCAATAACACTGTTTATATTATGACTTTTAGTCATTTACATTTACGATATATGTTTCATTTTCAACAGTTACTTACAAATTATGATTTGTCCATTTAACATTCTAACAAGTGCTGAAAAAATTCAATAACTAATGAGTCAAGAGTATTTATATGTGTGCCAGTGCACGGATGCTGGGGGATGAACATGCACATTTTAGCTTGTGTGTGTGTGTGTGTGTGTGTGCATGTGTGTATGTGTGTTTATGTGTGTGTGTGAGAGAGAGAGAGTGGGCCAAGATAAAGTGGGATCTGGTGGCGCGTAAAATGAGCTGGGATTTGGGGGACTGGGGTTCAGTCTTAGTGTGAAATGAAGTTTTTCCCCTTCATTAATCACTTTATTATCAAACCCAGAGGATTCAAACACATATTATGTCATCCACATGTCTACACTGTAATGGTCCATCATGGAGGCTGACCAACAGACTGACACAAAGTAAAACAGTTTGTGTACCTATCCTACCTACCACAGAGAAATGTTTCATATGAGTTGTCTTCCTCTGCATATATCTCTCTGATCCTTTATACCTCTCATATTTATTGAGTTTCATATGGGTGTTGGTCTGTGTGCGTGCATGCAGGCTTGCACATGTCACTTTTTCTGTTTGCTAAAGGAAAGCATGGATATAGAGATTGTGGCCTTTGATTTCTGTCCCACAGTCAGAGCACACTGTGCAGGAGAGATTAGCAGAATCAGCTCATTCATGTGATGCAGCACAGCAGAGGGATGATGGGGGAGAAAAAGAAAGGGATTGAGATAAAATAGACTGTCCAATGTGTGTCACCACTGTTTGTCTCTGTCTTCAACACAGTCGTGACTCCTTTCTGAAGTGGACACATGAGGTTGCCTACAGCAAATAGTTTTATTTTGTGCAGTAAAGCTGAAAAGTTGCTAGGGACTGGGTTGTCGTTTCAGAGGCAGAACTTTTTGTTGTTGGTGCAACAAAGTGAGGCACTGGTCAATGGCAAGCTGACAAAACCAGAAGTAAAATATAAACATTCAGACAAAAGTATGTTTACACTGTTAACAACTGTCTGTTCATGTGTGTTTGTACTAAAATGTAGTGGAATGAGTTGTGAAATTTGAAAGCAATATATCTTTCCAGAAATTGTTCTGGAAAGATATATTGATGTTGAGCTTTTACATTTTAATTGTTTAATGCAAAAGAAAAATACCATTCACTTTCATTGTACATGTGGGTGGCAGCGAGATGGATAACACTATCTGTAATGTAAGATACCATTGGAGGCGGTTTGTATGAACTGATTCTTAAAGTGAAATCCCCATGACCCCATGTCTGGGAATCTAAGCTTGTAACTAAAATGTTTTCAAAACCAATACCAATGATGGAAAAAATTGTGAAAAGTTTGAGCTGAAACCCTGTCTATATTATAGGTTAGTAGAAATCTCCCAGGTGAAATGAGCAGTACAAGTACATGAATGGGAATGTAATTTAGGGATGCTCGACATTGGCTTTTCTGCCAATATCCGATATTGTCCAACTCTTAATTTACGTTTCCGATATCACCCGATACCGATTTATGTAGGCTTTTTACACCACAACTGTTAGGTAACAACATAACATAACATAACATATCTCCTATTGTGGAATTAACACATTATGCCTAATTTTATTGTGATGCCCCGCTGGATGCATACATAAATGCAACATGGCTTTCCAAATGTAAACACTGTCTGTTCAAAATAAGAGAACAACTTCAACTTAAGTTATGGAAAAAAGTGCCAATATGGCACTAACATATTTATTATGCTGCTTTGCAGTCATTGCAAATTGCAAATTTACTATCCGTAGGACACACTTGGAAATAGGTCAAAACCACAGACATAACGTCATGCACTGGGCGAGCAAGCTCGTTAGCCACGGTTAGCGACCCACGAGTCTAGCGTGTTGTTGTTATTGTTATCATCAAGTGCGCGCCAGTAAACGTCCCATGCTGTGTTCATGCAGGCTCGGAAATGCTGAAGCCTACAAAACAAACATCAGTTATAAAAACTGATACCGATACTTCCCAATATTACATTTTTAAGTAAATATCGGCTGATAATATTGGAAGGCCAATATAATCGGACATCCCTAAATGTAATGAATGTCAGGCCAGCATCCAGACCAACCAGCAAACACAATCTTATAGCAAGTAGTTCAAAAGCATGTCATTCTTCTCAGTGGCATTTTATGTTGAAAAAATGGTGAGGAAATGACTACAAAGGCATGACCAGAAAATTACATGAATTTACAATTTGACTAGATAAAATATAGCAATGTGACTCTCAATACAAAAGCTGTTTTCAGGCTGAGGAATAGCAACAGGAGGAGGAGGGTGCCATTTGCCAGGGAACATGTGTTTTCAGTAAATGCAAGAGGTAGGTGAGCAAAAGATGACTGGAGGAAGAGTAGACACAAGGGTAGATGTCTGAATACTTAAATGCAAAAAATCACAACATTCACAGTTAAATGAAACAGTTAGGCAGCAGTGAGCTATACACCAAGCATTTGATTTACAATAAAATCCAACCCCAACCATTAAAAAAATGACCTAATAGAATCATATTACAAATACATACCACACTTAGATAAAAATAATTCTTTGACCCACCATTTCAAAGCTCACTTGATGAGAAAGGTGGCAAACTTTGGCAGTGGTGTAAAAACCTGTAGCTGCTAGTTATGTTGGCTCGGCTGAGCAAGTTGAACATTACCACACTGTATAGATGAATTCCACTGCTTTCATGTTTTGTAGTCTTCTCAAAAAGATGCTTGAGATCCTGAAAACCTTCTCTTGACCAGTGCCATCTCCTACAAAAGCAGGGTGATCAAAACTGTGCCTTCTTGGACAAGCTAACACCTAGCCATCTTTTCCTGGAGAGGCAATTCACATTAAATCTGCATTTTTATTTTTATTTATTTTTGCCTGCACTTTGGTTTCTGGTTTACAATGTCCCACAACTGGTGGGCACCAAGGTATTTAATCTCACACTTTCTTTTAAAAGACTATTACATTTTTGTTCTCACTTCTGCTCACTGCTAACTACAAGTGAACGACAAGTTACTAAACAAAAATAGCCAATAAAATAGCAGCGGGGCAACAGGCAATCAGCCCCCCTTGGCATCAAGTTTATACCATTTAGTTTTATTGCCAAAGGCTTTGGTCATGCTGTTGTGAGAGTGGGGCTAAACACACACAGTGGCTTCTATAGTCAAATGCAGTTAAAACACCCTATTAAAACGATTATATCAAACATTACATTTTACAAAAATAATAAATAAAGGCACCAAGCAAGTATTTTATGTCTTTACTTGATATGAAATACAAAGTAATTTATTTCTAATTTATTCAGTCTTACTGAAACCACTTTTTCCCCACCCAGTAGGTGTGACTTTTCCTCACTTTCCTCAAATGACCTATTGCCACTGATACCTCTGACACAGGGTGACTGCTCAGCAGAAGATCAGGCTCCAGGACTTTTGATGTACCTTTCAAGTGGCAAGGACCAAGGAGCTGTATTTTAATGAGCAAAATCTTGAAAGTCAATTACATAAAGCAACTCAATTTTAACATATAATTTGTTTATTGCATTAGAATAAGTCGGTTTTCTAGCCAGCCACACAAAATGTTTCTGAGGCAAGGAGATCAGAGCATACAAATGAGTACATACTGTAGCAACAACCCTGGATCGTTCTGCCTGTCTCAAAGACACTTCAGCTGGGCTCATCAACACAGATGCCTGAATCTGACTCCTTGGGTTGTCTTCTCATTCACTGCACCACTATCCTGCTGTTAAAGTTGGCACTGAAGCCCGTTACAGAAGCTTTGCTCTTCTCTCTCCTGGGAAATGGTGGTTCTGGATGTATGTCAGTTGGCTTTCCTGTGATGATGATGTGATGTGAAGAGGATAGCTTCAGGCTAATTGGGCCAGTTCTGCTCTGGTCAGCCTGACTGAACATTGTGCTGCAGACAGCCTGTGGTCAGCTGGACCCGCTTAGCCTCTCACAGACCACACAAACGTGATCACAAACATAAACAGTTCTGAAGTCTGTAATATCTGTCAGTTTTGGGTTTCAGTTTCATGGACAAGGATTTAGTGGAGCTGTAGACAAAAATAATTGGTTTCAATCGAAAAGACTTTGGAAATGTCTTTACAGAGAATAATCCTTATCTATGACTGCATCCATAAAGTCAGCCCATTCATTTTTATAATTATCAAGAAAGTGGGTGCAGTGCAGAAGAAGAGCAATGTGCAAGGAAAGCAAGGAGAAAATTGGTGAAGAAACCATTGGAGCCAGTTCAGGTTTGAGCCACCGCTGACCTGTCAGCTTTAACAGCCCACTACAGCCGGCCAGGAACCAGGATTGGCTTAAAACCTGTATTTTCTGTCCCTCTGACATACTGCGGTTGTCAGTCAGCCAGTGGGATTATCCCACTGCTTTTCATATGGTTGTGGTTGCTGTGATTTGGCTTCTGAGTCATGAGTCAGTCACTTTGATTTGCCACAGACAATGTTACTTGAGGCTGCAATTAATTAGCAGCACTGTTGGGTGAGGGACTAAAGTTTGTCAGAATATATGTAAAAGTTGAGATTGTGGTTATACAGAAAAGATTTGAAGATCTGTCTGTCTGTCTGTCTGTCTGTCTGTCTGTCTGTCTGTCTCCAATCTTTACCATATTGCTCCACGTGTCTTTAAATCTCTCTCCCAGCTCCCTGCTAAAACACGAGGTTAACCCCCCAACTTTTCATTATACTGTAAGTTGGACAGTTATCTCTTCTAAAAGTACCTTGATGAATCAGACCCTCTTTTCTCTAATCTCTGTAATTGCTATGAACCCCCCCCCTCTCTAACTTAGCTCTTATTTAAATTCTTTTCCAGGTAATTCTCTTACATGATCTCTATGGCATCACAGGAATATTCTGCCTTCAGACTCTGGCCTTTGCACTTGTTATAATTGGTTGCTTGTAATGAATTATGTAGTAATAAACTGATTTGAACTTAATCTGTTGCCTTGTGCAGTGTAAATCATTTAGCTTACTATTGACGCCATACTTTTTAAAACTCAATGCAAATTTAGTGATTTTATCATGCTGTCCTCCACGTGTGTCTACCTGCAACTCTTGAAATACAGATTACATTTCACACTACCCTCTGACCTCTCACTTCAGTATTATCTCTCCACACTCTCTGTTCATTCATCACCCTTAATGTCGCTCCACCTTCCCTTTCTTCCCCATCTAACCTGTCTTTGCATCGGCTGAATCTCTTTCCATGACACAGTGTTTGCTCTTGCTATCACAGTCTTTCTTATCTATCTCTCCCTGTTTCTTTTTGTTTCCCTTTATCACATTTTCCCTTTTTGATCTTTGTCTGGCTGTCTTTCTAATGGGATGGAGGAAATGCAAGGGTGCCCAGTTTGTCTTTGGCACAAAAGTAAACAAAGCAATATACCCATAATTCATAATTTTCTCAAAAGATAGCACTCTGAGCAGTGTCAACTGACAATGTCCTTTTTTGTGCTTGATTGTTTCCGTTAAGGACGTTTTAATTAATTGACATGCACAATACAATGACTTGTCTTAGTTGTTCACTCAAGCACAGAAGAACATTTTGCTCAGCCTCTCTGCCTTTACCTGCCACCAACCAAGAATTCACCATAGGCGTTGCTGATAAGGGACTAGGTAAGGCTATACTCCCCAAAATTGTCATGGAAATATTATACTGAAGCTTTTTGTGAATTATTTGGCTTGTTGATTGTTATTTGGATGCAATAGCTAACAGGGTATTTTGGTGAGGAAGAGCAAACATGCGAGAAAGACGGCTCAGAGACCAAATGGGAGAGACAGAAGCCTCTTGTTAATGATCATAACGACCAACACAAGCAGTAGTCTGACTGTTCCCTGAATTGTTTTGCCTGTCTTTGCCATTTGGTGCCAAGCGCAGCATGCATGGTTTATTCAGATGAAGCAGTGCAAATCGAGTTGTTGGTGTTGCTGTGCTGAGGAATAAATGTCTCAAAACCACATCTGCTTCTGGAGCAATGTCACTCCACTGGCACCTCAGTGATTTAATCAATAAGAGCAAAATTTAATTCTTTCAGCAAATGCACAGAAATAACAGCATAATGCTCATAATATGAATAAGGTATATTTAATCAAACACTCCCCAGCCAATAGATGGGTTTACACTTTATATTTACAACAAATATAACATTTAATGTGATGAATCTGAAAGCAGTAAAGTAGCCTGCATTGATTTATAAATTAATATGATCGATTCTGACAGTATCTTTTGTCCACAGATGCTTCATGAAAAGCACCTTCAGGTCATTAAATCCCTGCAGCCATCTGAAGGCAGCAGGACACATTTAATCTGCTGCCTCTATACACTTCAGACTGGTCAGTTAGAGCTCAGCATTCCGCCTGTCATGCCGGACACATCGGATTAACTAAACTCTTTAATCCTCTGGGTCATGAAACTTCTCTTTAACTTTGTTTGCAGTTTTTCAGCGCATCATTAATACTGTTGCATCACATTTTGCGTTATGATATGACAATGTTCCAAATGAGTGAGAGTGTTACATTGATATCATCATATAAACAGCTTCACCAAAGTATTTTTCATTATGTATTTATTTAATGAATTGTTAAAAAACAGTAATACATTATGTGTTGTGTCTTCACTTTGTGCTGCTCTCCATCCCCATCACTGACTTTTAGCATCTCCAAGTATGATTTCCTGGTGCCGCTTGTGGAATTCACCCATATCAAAAGTTTTCATATGAAGCAGAAAAATATTCTCCCTGTTTTGATGATGTCCTACCGTTTTTCAGATGATCGCCTAAATCCAAAAGCTGCTGCCTGAGTGTCTGATGCTGTACCCATTTCCCTCCTCCTACCGTGATCTCTCTCTCTTCACCCCACTCCTCATGTGTGTTGGTGCACAGGAACAGCTATATGAGCATGTGTCTAAGCAGTTTGGCATAACATTAGAGAGGGCATACCATTTGATATGGCGGTAATCTTCTGTTAAATCCCCCAAGAGTGAAACATAGCCGCCTCCAGCTTTGCGCAGATTTCAAAAATGGTTTTCTTTTCTTCTTCCTTTTTTTTTGTACAAGTGTTCTCCCTTGCTTAGATCATCTGCTTGTATGTGTGTGTGTGTGTGTGTGTGTGTGTGTGTGTGTGTGTGTGTGTGTGTGTGTGTGTGTGTGTGTGTGTGTGTGTGTGTGTGTGTGTGTGTGTGTGTGGCATGTATGGGTGGGGTATTAGCGAGACTTAATGTCACTGTCCCCAGTTAAGGCGCTGGTTATACTAAGAACCCAAGAGTTGGTTTATAGCAGAATAATGTGATTTAGTGTAGTACAGATACCAAGGGCAGTGGTGTGTCATCAATGCTTAATGTGTTTTTGGTAAAAACTTGAAGGTGGCTGATAATACTCTTGGCTGAGCTGAATAGTTTCGTTTATATGCAGATTAGTATGGAGAAGTAACTCTTACTAAGCTATATTCCACTTTTTAACCACTTATAATATATTCGTAGTACTTTGTAGAATAGTTGTGTGTTTATGATGTAACTCTGCTTTTCTATATTGTAATTTTATTCCTATTACATCTGTCTAATCTGTGTACACAGAGTTTATTGTGTGCCTGTTCATCCTGGAACAGGAATTCCCCCTCTGATGCTCTTCCTCAGTTTTCTCTAAGGGGAGATCATCCAATGCTCTACACAGCCCGTTGACACCAATTTGTGATTTTGGTTTATATAAATAATGTGACTTGACTTGGTATTTATGTATGTAGAGTTTGTAGAATTCTGTTTTTATAGTTTGCCTCCAGAAAATCCCTACACATTATGAATGTTTTCACAACATAATTATAAGACATGTTTTAAGACATTAAACTCATGATTTAAGCAGTTATATGGCATGATTTTCACCTTGCTAGGGCTGAGAAATGTTATTTTTCAGATTTGAGCAAAACAATACTTGTTATATAATTTATATGGACACTGAACATCAGTGCACACTTGGAAATGAATCCCATAAACTATTACATACAGTTTTTAACAAAGTAAAATGTGCCTTTTTTTGTGAAGCAAGTGTAACCTGATAATATGGATGTGTGGTTTTCTTTCAGAAATACAAGGAGTTTGAGCGGGCAGTGCGGGTGCAGGAGATTGATGGGCTGCGGCTGGTAAAGAGGCTGGCAGAAGACATGGAGGAGATGTTCCACAAGAAAGCCCAGGCGATGAAGGTACTTGTTTCTACCTGAATCTTCATCCATCACACTACCCATAACCTTCCTTAGAATTAGTGTTCACATTATAAACACACTCATAAAAGAAATACAACATATAAGTATAAGAAAACGTAAAAACCAAACAAAAACAATTTAATTATGTTACGTATAATCTGTACATTACATATAACAAATGATTAACTATTTTGGGGGGAATTCTGTTATCAGAGAGGCTGGAATTGAAAAAGCAAAGGTACCAGACTGAGCTCAGTGAAGCCACTTTATTGGTATTGGATGTCTGAGGAAATGCGTAGTGTCACATTGCTACACTGAAACCAGACACATTATGTGTCTGGTGTGTGTGAGAGAGAGATATGTGAAAGAGAGGGTGTCAGGGTTGAGATGACAGACAGAGAGAGGCTATGATGCACTCATCGGTGTCTGTGTCACTTCATTGATCTGCTCAGTCTAAACATTACTATCTAAGAGGCCACTTTAGGACAAGGCCCTAAACCAAAACTAAATCCATTAATTTTTTTGTGTGTGGTTAGCCCATTTGGCCCATTGTGGATGTTGATCTGGCTGTATGTAATTGTCAGTGGTGTGTTTTGTTTTTAAAAGATTAGTGGACTGAAGCAGTACTACAGTAAAAAAGCACCAACTTTAATTGATACATACAGTAAGTACATTTCAGGTGGAATATTGGAATAATATGGAAATTGTACTTTTTAATCTACAACATTTATTTGACAACTGTAGTCACTAGTTATCTTGTAGGTTAAGCTTTTACATACAAAACATATAATCTGCATATCAAATATGCATAGTTATATTTAATGTAACATTAGAGTAGCATTCACATTAGACATAATGGTTCATGTGATAAAATATACTTAACTTTTGATACTTAACTCCATTTTGTTGACAATAGTTCAATGCAGGACTTTCACTCATAATGGTGTATTTTACATAGTGGTATTTTTATTATCTGTGTGTGTGAACAGGTCTGTGGAAGCGTGCACATTGTAACAGGTGCAGTTCAGGAAGTGTCCACAGTGGACTGCCTCTCTGGCTGCAGCTTTAGCTCCAGGTGATAGATCCTATCACGACAACATGGTGCTGTTAACAGAAATTGGATTTCTCTCTGAGAGCCTGGTCCAAGGATACAGGCTGAAAGGGGAATGAGGCAGAGAGAGAGCGGGCACAGATAGTGACAACCCATTTCCATGCTTTAGCTTTGCTTGTACCTGTGTTCCTTATTTTTACATATGATACCTTGCCTGCTTGGACTGCGTGACCATGACTGTTTCACAGTGCTTCATCCACTTTGAAAGTGTTCACATCTCCATCCGTCCACATGCATAACAGTCTTAACTGAGCACACAGAGAAGAGGAAGTATTCATGCTAATATGAGTCATCTGACATTTCAAAAATATGACTCCTACTCTTACACAATAATTGCTGGCACGGAAGCAAGGTTCTAATTGAATATTGGTACTGGTTATGTTGTTAGCTCCTGTAATAGAAAATGGAGGACTTAATCATTTTTCTAATAATAATGAACATTGTTTCAGAATTAAACCACTGCTATATGCTTTCCAAACCAAGATTAACTGTATTAATTTACGTAACTGTCATTTTCTCATTACAGAGAGACATGTCTCAACTGGCTGATAAACCTACTTGTTGACAAGAGTAATTTTCTTTGAGCTGCGAGATTAGATGTATTGAATCTAGTAACATAGTTATCTGAGTGCGCCATCTCATTGTGAGTGTGTTAAACCCCTGGAGATATGAGGACTCTGTTAGGTAATGGCTTCTCTAAAGCCGACTGCCCAGATGCTGGATGCCTGATAATTGTTCATCTCAGGGGGTTGTGTGTGCTTGTGTGTGTTTGTGTGTGTATCAAGCAAAGATGATGGGGGTTGATGAGAAGATGAGAGGGGATACTGGTCATTGGGTTGATGGAATTGCACTTCAGCAAAGACAGATGGAAGTTGTAGGACGAGGAGGAAGGCTAACTGCTAGAAAAGAAAAAAATGAAGATAATGGACGAGTGAAAGACAGGCGGCATGGACATGTCCATTGAGAATTTAACCCTTGTCCGCTGTTATCATGATTCCTCTTCACCTCCACCTTTCCCATTTTCTGACAGGTGGCCTTGTGATGAATTGTCAGTCTGAAACACACAATGGAAGTGTCCATAAATCCTTTTTGCTCTTCTTCTTCATCTTTCTCCAATTTCTCTCTGCCTTTATTACCAAAACTCATCTGTCTGGCTTGTGTGCACACCCACAGCTGTCCTTAAGCATTCCTCTCTCCTTTGTCTGTCTCTCCCCTCGCTGTGCCACCTCTTCCCATCTCTCTGCTTTTTGCTAAAGTATATGTGGCGCTTCAGCGATTCAATTTCCGTGCAGGCGCTCTGCCCTGTCCGTCAGCGTGGTTTTATCTCCCCGTCAACACGTCGATTCCCCCTCTTTATCGTTCGCCGCCACCTGCTGAGAGACAGCAGCCTCTGCTTCTGTAAAAGGGTGCACCTGTAAATGTGTGTGTATGGTAGTTGATGTCATTATTTTAAAGTGTGTTTAAGTGAAAGAAGGTTTTTGCTTTATTCTTGTTTGTTATGATAATTCTTTTGATTTGAAGAAAGGGAGATGATATAGTGAAACATGGTCATAGTATTCATAGTATTTAAGCTTCCTACAGGTGTGGTATTGTGTGTACATGTGTGAATGAGAGAGTATTTATGTGTATATAATTGCATTTAGACTTTTTGTTTGTATTCATGTCCCTAATCTCTCTCCATTATCATCTTCACATTATTGTGGTGGGCATAGCCTTCCCATTGTCTGACAGACACACACAAAAAAAACTTTAGGCAGGAGTAGTTGTGTTGTGTAGTTGTTTCAGCTAATTTAATTGTAGGTCCACTGCCATAGATTAGATAAAAAGGCCAATTAAACAATATTTCAAAGTCAACATGCTTGCAAGGATGTTGTGTGTGTTCTTTTGTGCAGCTTTTGTGTGTTAATCCATAGGCATGTGTTTATTCCTAGGCTCAGCAAGCATCTTAGCTTGCCATTGTTACTTTTTTAATTACTATTAACTTCATCAGTTCCTGAGTATGCGGGATATTATCACTATCTAGCAGACAACAGCTCCTCTCCTCTCCTCTCCTCTCCTCTCCGCTACCTATCTCTCCTCTCCTCTCTCTCCTCTTCTGAATAAAGCTTGTCCGCTGGCTGGAAATGGCCACAACAGCAGACGGTTAAAAACAGTGAACATGTTGTTATCGAAGTTGAAAGGCATGGAGCTATTGTAATGCCCTCTTTGAAGTCAAGCACGGCTGTGTTTCATGTGACAAATGCACTTCAAAGCAGAGTGGATACCTTGCTGCTAGGGCTGTTTCTCCTGTAATGGCATTTGGTCTCTGCTCTGTACCTGCTGATATCATTTACCTGTGGCAGCTACGCCTCTGTAGTCTTCAACATGATTACCAGTGTAGAGCAGAGGATGTCTACATGGGTGTATGTAAAAAATAAAAGGCATACACAGGACTTAAAATGAAATTTCTCTGCCAGCAAAACCTCATATGAACTTTAATTTCCATTTGCTGACATGCACAGTGAATTTAAAATAGAAATATGGCATTTCAACAAAACCATCCCCTGTAGTAGATGATTTGAATAAAGATGTGTTTTCTCTTATTAGCAGCAAAGCATTTAATGGGAAAAATCTTGTTAATTATAATTTTCTAGTTTTAGTTTTTGTCCTATCAACAACATTGTACCCGAGATGTTAATTGCTGAGAACATGAAAACATCGCTAAAAAAAGTCAGATGATAATACAGGTTTTGAACAAACCTCTAGGGTTAACGTAAATGTAAACATCCACATGACAATTAATAAACTTAACATCCTGTTTCAAATTTGGCCTGCTGTATCTCCCAGAGTAGTATGACAGGCATGTTTTTCCTGTACAATAAAACTTTTGATTTCACCTCCTAATAAAGTGGCTTGGAAATAAGATCCAAGTTATAAAGAATTTACCACAATAGAGCTGCAACTATTTATCAAAATCTATTTGTTGACTGACAAAATTATTCGGCAGCTATTTTGATAATTAATTAATTCATTCAGATGTTTTTCAAGCAAAAATACCCCAAATTCTCTAATTCTGCCCTCTTAAATGTGGGAATTTACTTATTTTCTACAACATATATAACAATTAACAGAGTATCTTATAGTTCTGGGCTGTTGGTTGGACAAAACAAACAAATCAAAGACATCCCTGTTCTCTCTAACAAAATGGTAAATAGCCTGTTCCATCTTTTTACATTTCACAGACTTGCTTTTTCAGTATTTGACCTGATAAGTTATCTCCCCTAAAAACATTTTAGAATTTTTTTTTTTATTCCTCATAGCACACATATGAGAGCTAAAGTAGCTTATTGCTGATTTTGCCAGTTTAACTGTTGTATAGTTCTGACAGGGATTATAATGGTGTGGTCCAGCCCTGCAGGCTTGTCTTGCCCTTTTCGCCTGTCTGTCCTCCTCCCTGACACACAACACTGCCACGCTGAGCTCATATCACTGCTCTCCTCATTTCCTTCATTTCATTAGTTGTCCTCATTTTCAGATCATTGTGTCATGCCTATCTCTTTTCCTCTCTCAGTGCATGTGTGTAAATGTCTGTGGAGAGTGATGGCCAGTAATGACAAGGCAGAGCCAGCCAGTAGATGTCAGGACAGAGACAATCGCTTCCTTCTCCTTTTCTCTGGTTGTTTTTCTGTCACCACGAACTGGAGGGATGGAATTGTTTTCTAGAATGATGAAATGAGGATGTCGGAAAGAAGGATGGGAAAAGTAAATGTCAAGAAAAAATGTTCAGTCACAAGTTCAGTCTAAGCATTAAATGAAGGTGGAGAAAGTTTAAGGAATGGGGAAATACACAGCAAAAACAGAGGGATGGCAGGGCTGTGTTAGACACCTCATATTCCCTTTCAGTCAGCAGAACTGCTGAGAACTTGTCAAGTATTGATTATTGTGACCTGAAGTTACAAAGCACACTACTCCCCCCCCTTTATCTGTCCTTCCTTCTCTCTTTCACTTGTATATGTCTCTCTACCATGCCCCCTCTTGGCTTGTACCCAATCTAAATGTGCAGAACAGAGGAAGCAAAGTGTCACAGTGCACTTTTCCATATTGTTGATGCTGCAACTTGCCTCTGGCTGGTTTGACAATATTAATTGCCGTCCCCAGTGCTATTGATGGGCTGACCTGAGCCGATTCAGCTCAGCCAAGCTCAGGCCTCGAAGGATCAGGCCCCTGGCAGAACCAAGACCCGCAGGACCTGCCCTGATCCAGTAGGCCAAGGCTTAGTTTGCATTTCTTCTTACAGCTGAGGAACACATCTTTACATCTGGACAAGCAGGAGCCTGCCAAGCTATTCAAGTGCAATAACTTGCTGTACTTTATTCACATAAGGTCACGTCAACATTGTTGGTAGGATAGGGACTAACAAATGGGGTCTTTGGGGACCCCAAGAATAAACTACTGTAAGAAACCACCAACATAGCAACATTTATATCAAAACCTATTTCTCCTCAAAACATTATTAGTTATGTAATTGATGTCATCTGAAAAAACAGGTCCTTATCATTTTAGGAAAGTTAAATAGTAAATTGTGTAAAATGAAAATGAAGTATCTTGACAGAGCACATGAGGAAATTTGTGTCTGCTGCATCTATGTCTGTCTCCTTCAAAATTACTAACAGAGTGCCCCTACACCCCCTGATAATGTGTAATACTTAGGACTGATAGCAAACATGAACTCAATACATACCTCCATCTATTAAAACTGCATAGGCATCATTGAGTGCTTTTGCCTAGGGTCCCGCAGGACCCTACCTTGATTTTTTAGCACTAAGTCAAACAGAAACAGAAAACTATTTTATTAACTCATTAGGAACTAATTAATTGACAGAGACAGAAAACAATTTTAAATGATAGAATAAAGAACCTGTGAGATATGACAAAAAATATACCTCTGGGGTCTGCAATTACTCCAGTCAGTGGGATTAGGGTTAAAACATATTTAGATGTGAGGAAAAGTGCCAAAGCTACTATTAGTGTCGCTTTAGGTTTAGACACAGTTTTTCTTGATTAATTTGGGTTGTTGAGTTATTTATTGAAAAATAGCTCCTTGAGGCAAAATGTTCAGATCTCTTCAACAAATTGTAACTCCAAAAGGTGATTATACAGAAAAAAATAAAGTTGAACTTAAAACCCAAAGTACAAACACATGCTGAGCCAACAGCATGCAGCACCTCTGGGAGTCATTGACTGTCGTCTTGTTCTCTGCATCCTCAGTAGAACTTTTAGAATCAGGCCACTGCCCTCCCCTCCTCTTGGTGGAGAGAATGTGCCAAGGCGAGGCTTAATGTACTGCTCAAACTTTCGCTACCAGTCAATAATGTATGTGACTCCCCCGTCTACCCCACTTCTGCTTCTCTGACTGCGGCAGTTAGCATAGCTCAGCTATATATGACAGCCTTAGCTAACTTTCACGGCTTTAGTGTTGCATTCATAATGGATAGGCATTTGTTAAGGTCAGTGCTTTCAACCATCAGGAAATCTACCACACAGCAAGCGTAGCATAAGAACAATAAGCCAATCAAGTTGACAGCTAAATGAGGGGGATCGTTTATGAACTTTTGAAAGTGTAAACAAGCTGAATCCTTTGTCAGGCAAATCATAATCACAGGATGACAGATAATGAAAGGGGGTAGATGAGTGCAAATGTCAGTGTGTGTATGTGAATTTGTGTGTGAATGGGTGAATGTTGGCATGTAGTGTAAAGTACTTTGAGTGGTCTGAAGACTAGAAAAAATGTAAATGCATTCAACTTACACTAGGGAACTGGGGTAGCATTAGGGAGTTTTTCAGGTTCAAAACTTCAGTCCAAACTGGTCAGAATCAAGAGTGGACCCGGTCCTGATTGATTTTGCATTTTTAACATGACATATGAGTCTAATTCTAAGTAGATGTTCACATTGTTATACATTCAAAGTTCAAGATCAAAGTACTTTATTGTCATTGCTACAAGAACAATGAGACCGCACAGCATCTCTTGAAAATCTAATTGTAATTTTTTATTCCTCTCTCTGTGGGTCTGAGATAACATACTGGGACAAACCAGGAGACATTGTAGTGTGTTGTGTTGTTTTTAGATTGGTTGTCCTTTCTTATTTTTTTTTCTGCGGTATGAAGTGGTGCTACGGTTTGTTTGACACTAACCCTCGGACCACCAATCATCAAACTGCGCCCCCCCCCCCAAACATTTTTGTCACCAGCCACCACTGGGAGGGAGAACAATAGAATAAGAGAATACATCTTGTCATGGCTGAAATAAATGCCATTCCTCAGACTTTTCCTTTTGTTAGGATACAGTAACTTATCTTGATGCTAATTTCACCCTCGTATGTGTAGCCTATTTTCTTTGCTCAAAAAATATCATAGAAAGTGCTGGCAAGGCAGGGTGGCTAGATGTCAACACAGCATATTTGTTCTGTGTTCTGATTTAAGGAATAAAAACAAAACATTGGCAAATAAAATGAATGTGAGAGAATTAAAAAAAATGGAGCATGACTCGGCCGAGACCAGTCAGGTCGAGTCTAATCAGGTTTGTGCTGAAAATCAAAGCTCTGTGAATACAAGAGACCGGCAGAAGCACATCAGGGATCTGCAATCAGGTGGAGATGCCAGACTCATCCTCTAGCACAACCAAATCTAATACAGTTACCACAGCAAGTCTTGTTAGCTCTGTGTGTTCAGTCTTTACCCTGTCAACTACAGTGAAGGCTTGTGAATGTGTAAGTTTGAGTGTGTGACAACAGGGCCTGCCTCTCTCACTGTGTCACTTTAATTACTGCTGTCATTTCGTAGCAAGCCCGAGTCTCGACAGAATGATTTGAGAAGAAAAATCATTTCCTCTCTCTTTTTAAACTGCATCATACACTTTGGCAGGACCACCTATTGACAGAAAAGACATGGCAGGCTGATTTGAATATATGCGAGACACACACAAACACAGGCACCACACACAGTTGCGTGTGCCTTGAGCAACACGACGTGCACTCAAAGACATACACACCACCTGGAGTGCTCATCCTGGTGACATGGTGGAATTGAAATTCACAGGAGTGAGTAGAACCTACTTATCTCTAATCTGTTTTTCCAATTGAAAAACTCCCTACCACTATGGAAGTTATTTTTTCTCCAGAGCTTTAACTCCCATCTTCTTGCATGGTAAGTTACGCTACATGAATAATGTGCCAGAATAGATTATACGCAGGTGGGATTCAAGAGTTTAAATGTTTTGTAGAGTGCAGCAGAAATGAAATTATCATTGGCCGTGTAGTATATCTGAATGTATTCCACAGGATGATGCTGTGTAACAGGGCACACCCACCAAGAGATTCATGTGTAGCAGCGGGTGCTCTGCTGCCAGCCCGAGAGGGGGTGGGTCGTTCAGGCAGTGCTGCAGATATCATGTTCGGATGTTGCCAGTATTAAGTTTTTAGTTGTTTGGTAGGTCAACCATAAACTTAACAAGGATAATAAAATATACAAGTTTTTGTTTCCACTATATATTATTTGTAAAAAAAAATGTGCCCAGTCTATATTTCTTTCATTAAAAAAAAGAAAAAAAAATCTATTTTACTTTCAAAATCATGTTGTGGCGGAGTAGTAGTATAGACAACAAACAAACAATGATGAATTGTAAGCTACGGGAAACCAGAGACTGTGGTGATCAATTTCACTTCCATTGCAAATATAGAATGGAACAGATGTTTGCCAGGAACTTCAATACAGCGGTTGCTGAGGGAAGAAAATCCAATCCTCATCTGTAATTGGTTGCTGCTTCAGCGGCGTTGCTGCTAATTTGCATAAAGTTAAACTCTGTGTAAGCCACCCCCTCCACTGCAACTTTGAGACTCTTTAGAGATTTAGAGTTCCACTTTACAAATGTAGCAGGACCAGAAACTCCTTTGTCCCCAGAGTGATAACCCTGCTAAATTTGCACAATACTGATTCACAGTCTTAATTTCTGTCTTTAGTGGTTTTAATTCAGCCAGACTTGATTGTTGTCTGTGATTTGTCTGTCTTGTTTTTTACATGTGATTATGTTATGTTTTTGATAATCAAGTTTCCCTTAGGGGACAATAAAACAATAAAAGCAACTGAACTGAACTGAACTGAACACTGCTCGTTGCTGCCAAAGCATCTTTTGTGGCCAGCTTTCATTGGAAATGAATGATTGCCAGCTTTTGTCACTTATGAACCTTTGGGTGTGAGTGCATAGTAATGATATAACATAATTATATAATACTTAAAGCTCTTTGTTGTTTTTTTGAGTACATATGAGATTAATAGACTGAGTCACAGATGGGTTTCTTTTACAATAGAGTAAAAAGTTTTACAATGTAACAACAACGTTTTCAGGCCATCCCAAAACTGTACATTGATAGATTCACACATACAGTATGCACTCTAATTCAATCTGATTTCATCACGTGCACAGTGAGTTGCATACTATCACATTTAGTGATTGACATTTACAAAAGTGACTGCAAGACAGAATAGGTCAAAGGGCTAATATCTGAACACGTGTCAACTGAGAAAAATATTATCACTCACATGTGTGCAGGCAAACACACACACACACACACACACACACACACACACACACACACACACACACACACACACACATACACCATCACCCACTCACATGTTGAAAATTGTCTTTCTATCGACACTGGCTTCACAGGCAGCGTCTGACATTTTGCCGGGAGTGTGAGGCTAAGCGTTCAGACCTTTAAAGAATGTTATTCTCTCATTCCTTTCTCATCCTCCCTTTATTCCACCGTCCTCATCTCTGTTCGTGTGCTTTGTTGTGGATTTTCTGGTAGATGCACCTGCATAAGGTTTTGTGGTGCCTCTTGATGCCCAAATGCGCACATGCCCTCACATAGTGTCTTGCTCAATTCTTTGGACTTCGCTCACAGCCTATCAGAGAGTAGGAGGGAAGCAGAGCAAATTTATACATTAATCGATAGCCGAACGGTACCAAGCAAAGAATGATATGCAATGCTATGCGATGGTCAGGTGTGTTGCTATGGTGAAGAAAATGATTGGCCTGGCTCTAGATTACAGTGTACGCTTCCCAAAACAGCCTGCCTGCACACAGCAGAAACACATCGCACACACACATCCCCCCCCCCCCCCACACACACACACGGCTCAGCTGAAATAAGCTGGCTGATTGCAGTAGTTTCTACGGGTAAAGCCATTTGAATGGAAATGTGAAATGGAAGTGCATCACCAAAACTCATAGACACCAGAGCCAGCTGTGAATGAGAGAAATTACTTGCTATGAGAACATACCATGCATATCACAGTTGGACGGAGAAAGAAGTGCTTGTGCGTGCGTGCGTGCGTGCGTGCGTGCGTGCGTGCGTGCGTGTGTGTGTGTGTGTGTGTGTGTGTGCTCGTGTGTGTGCTCGTGTGTGTGTGTGCTCGTCTGTGTGTGTGTTCGTCTGTGTGTGATCCCTCAGAGTCAGGTTGTTACTCAGGGCTCAGAACCATTACCCTTTACCTTTAGGCTGTATGCCAGCCATTATTACCTAAGACTTCTTTATGATATCCCACGCACAAGCACATTTGTTAATTAGCTGATTATTTGATAATTAAAATTTGAGTTTGTTTATTTGTATAAATAAATAAGATTATTAACAGCAAAATTAAAGGCTGTTTAAGAATATGCTTTAAAGGACTTTTAAGAACAAACAAATTTGAACCTGATGTGAATTGTAGTTTCATAAATTTGGCCCTGTATCTGGTTGAAAATTGATTTACAGATATTTAGCAAGAAAAAGATTGACAATTGTCTGGTTGAGTGAGGGTGAATCTGAGTTAGTTTAAAAATGAGATCTGTTGATTCCAATGATTTGGAATATTTATCTCCTTGAATTGTATCTTATATATAAAAGTGCATATTTGGAAATCATTTTCAGTCACTTAAACCTAACACACACTTACTGTTTGCACTCATAACCCTCACCTACTCCTTGTGTGTCTACATGCAAAAACTGCCACCTGAACAACAGAAAGACTGTACATCTTACATTTCTCCATGATTAAGTTTTATATTCATTATAGAATGATGACAGTGACATCATGTTTCCCTCCTTCTAACAAAATGCCATTTTCAAAAGATGATAGTTCCCATAAGAGTGAAAGAGAGAGAAAGAGAGAGCATAACATGACTTAAAGGTACACAGATACCCAAAACACCCTGCAGGCACACACAGCAGACAGTAGCAACAAGAGGGTGAAGATAGAGTGTGTGAGTGTGTGAGTGTGTGAGAGAGAGAGAGAGAGAGAGAGAGAGAGAGAGAGAGAGAGAGAGAGAGAGAGAGAGAGAGAGAGAGAGAGAGAGAGAGAGAGAGAGAGAGAGAGAGAGAGAGAGAGAGAGAGAGAGAGAGAGAGAGAGAGAGAGAGAGAGAGAGAGAGAGAGAGAGAGAGAGAGAGAGAAGCATGACCTGATGATGGAGTTTGTTGTGATAGTGTCCAAAGAACCTAAGGCAGCCATTACCTCTACTGCTGAACCATTTAGGAAAATAGCCTCTTTTCACTTGATGACCAAATGCCTGTCCGCTATCTGTGTCTGTATGTGTGTGTATGTGTGTTCTGTGTGTTCTGTGTGTCCTCAGTGTTGATGTAGTGCTGAGGCTGCCCAGTATCACGTCACAATGTGTAATACACTCACCAATCCACTAGAAGGATAAAGTGATAGGCAAAAAGTGGACTCACTTCCCGCTTCCGACCCTAATCCTCTGTTGCCATAACAACAACAGTGGCCTAAATTAAAGGACGTAACCCACGCCACATTTCAAGTGATCATTTTAAACCAAACCATGATCTTTCCCCAACCTTTTTCTGTCTAAACTTTACCAGTCCTAAACCACAAGATTGTCACATCATAATAAAATAAAAACACTGATTTGAAATGATTTTGTAAAACACAGATAAATTATGTTGTCCTACTCAATACTGCTGACTGAGACACCATATTAGAAAATGTTCCTTACTTACATGTGTTTTTTTAGTTTTTATGCCACTTAGCCAACCTGGTATCACACCGGGTTGGCTAAGGGGTACCTGTAAGGCTACTTTCTGTATGGCTATTTCTCTACCAATTATTTTTTGACTCATTAATCAGATCAGTTTTATACTAAAGCTGTGATTGTTTCTCCTCACCATCCTTTCCCACACTTTGTCCCCTTCTCTAGCGACTAGTAGAGGCAGCAGAGGAAGCCCACCTACAGCACGAGGAGGATCCAAACCTTCAGGTGTGTGTGTGTATGTTTCTTCTGGATCTACAATGTATTCTGTCCACACAAACATCATTACAGTCAACATGTTCATTCATTGTTCTTGTAAGCTTAATAATTAATTCATGCCAAAAATAATTAACCCTACATGCCAGTGTGTCTGTGATTGGTGCTCAGTGAAAGAAAAGGCCCAGCACATGACAGGGGTCTCAACAGAGGGGAGAAGGCATCTTACAGTCTTTTCTCTTTTAAAAGGGTGTGTTAGTCCACGTCTCTCTACGGTCATATTGCCAGGAATGTCTCAGTCTCAGGTATTCACAGTCCCGTAGGAGCGCCCATGCCTGTAAACTCACACAATACACACACAACTATACTGTGCATTCATGGCTCCATCTACTTTTTTCAGTTTAGTAAGGGGTTTACATTCTGTGAATAATTAGTAAAAATTTCTAATTAAACAATTAGATGTAATTTCAGACAATCTAAAACATTGTGCTTTAGTGTTCAGTGATTTTTGGCAGGACAGAAGTTGAATGGCCAGAGATTGTAGCAGTTATCCCTAAGGTTACTTACTTTACCCTGGTACACTATTCACAGTCTCAGTCTAGTTTACTGCTATACATTGTAATCTGTCATGATGAAGTAATAATAATAATAATAATAATTATAATGATAATGCATTTTGTTTAAAAGGCGCCTTTCAAAGCAAGGACACCTTACAAGGCACATATAACCCAACAACAGTACATCAAACAATATAAATCAGGTCACATTTAGTGTAAAGATTAAAAAAAGTAACTAGTGAACCAGCTGTAAGTATTAATATTATGACAAAAACAATAGTAATGTAGGCCTGAATCTGAGTGTAACCCAAAGTATGCCTGTGGAAATGTGTTTGGATGTAGCTCACTTGAATTGAGCCTACAGATGGTTCAGTTAAGGCATTACAACTGCACTTAAATGTTTAATAGTAGTAACAAAGATTGAATTGCGTGTTGAAAGCATCACATCTATTTTGTCAGAGGTGAAGCAATTAATACTCATGTTTTTGTGTCTAAATTTACATAAATCATGAATTATTTATAGTATTATATCACTGCTAAAGTCCTACTCAAAACTGAACACATTTTAAATTATGCCCTGGGAGTTCCACCCTCAGTTCTGCAGACTTTGGCAAATGCATTCAGCTAATCATATCTGCATACACACCCCCAAACCCAGCCTCTGCTCTCATGGTTCTGCCTCAAATCCATTTGAGCAGCATTAATTTTTAGAGTGCAGCCTTGTATTGTTTGTGTCTGTGTGTGTCTGTGTGTGTGTGTGTGTGCGTGTGCGTGAGCCAGATAGAGAGAGTGAAAGAGAGACAATGTGTCGTTATGTTTTTGCCTAAGTTTGTGTGAATCATGCACATCTTAAAATTGAGTTTATTGCAGTAGGAGGAGCAACAGCAGGAACTTGAGTTTTAAAGAGAAAATATGATGCTAAGCCGACTTGGGAGTATTTGCTGCTAAACTACTTATGAAGTCTGTGGTGTGTGTGTTATGTGTGCCCATGGCGGTGAGTATTTGTTTACTTTGTCAGCTCTTTAAGGCATTACAGTGAATGCCCTGTGGTTTGTTGCTGTCATGGGCCATTAAAGAGGATCAATTACTAAATTTAACCACTGACTGCTGTCCTGCTCTGAACCTCACAAAATGTTCCTTTCATTTCTCTATGTTTGATCACCTGTTTGATTCTTCACTCGCTGTGCAATGTCCTCATTTGCACCTGAAGGATTATTCCACCCTCTTAACAATGCTTAAAGGAAGAGCACGACCTCGCTATTTGGATTTGGATCAGGATTTGTTGTCCTTTTTGGTTTGGATGGTGTATGGTTTTTAGCATTTAACATGGACATCTCAAACTATTGATCATGAATAATAATCAGCAACTTTTTTGATAATTAGTTCATAATTTAACTCATTTTTAAAGAAACAACTCTAAGCCTTCTCTGGTTTCATCATCTAATGTGTTTTATGTCATGATTGAGTATGACTGCAACTAATGATTGTTTTCATTATCGATTAGTCTGACAATTATTTTCTCAATTAATTAATTCATTGTTTGGTCTATAAAATTTCAGAAAATAGTGAAAAGAGTCTAAGGTGACCTCTTCAGATGTTTTGATATCACATATGAAAAGCAAATGCATCCAATCATGACATCAGCAAGTGCTTCTCTCTAGATTTATAGTTTAATATTAGCACTTAGCATAGAACCAAACATGGACCATAATACAATGCGGGCACAAAATGTTATGGTTATAGGTTATATGTTTTCTTTCTTTCTACTGTCTGTCAGTCATGTTTTGCAATCAATTTCAACAAGTTAATTCCAGTTTGAACACCATTTATGAAAAACGTAGGACATTAGCACAAGATGAAGCATCAGGTACAGCATCTGGAGATCAGCCAAAATGTGTGTGTGTTCCAGGAAGAGTACCACACACTTCTCTTTACCTGCAGTACACACATACATTCTATCTCTTTTTTTAGTTTAAAGATACATCTCATATGCACCATAAAACACCATCATAAAACAACAATTGATTGGTCACTGAAGAATACATTGTGAAATCAGTTTGTGGTACTCTGTTTTACGCTACGTCTTCATAAACACATACTTATACAGTAAGTGTAAAGTATGTAACTATGAAGGCAGTTTTGCATGATTGTGTGGACGTGTGAATGTGCATGTATGCATGCATGTGTCACTTGTCGACACTTGCCTTTGTGTGTTTGTATTTTCATATTCTGCTTGAGGGGCAGTAACACTCTGTGGGCTCACAGCAGTGCTTTATGCCAGTAATTACTTGGAGATGATGAGATGAGCCCAGTATAGTCAGTTCCTCTTGTTTCTGCATTAATAACACAGCGGCAAAGCTGATAATGGCTGATATAGAGCTTATAGTGTAATGCAGACTTTCACAATGTCTAGGACCAAGTGGTAGGTAAATTACTTCTACAGAGGAGGTTATAGTACACTAGCATACCTCTATTACTGTATGTAGATAGTGAATGAAAGAGTGGGAAACAAAATCGGGAGAGGGAAGGGAAATTGAGGGGAAAAGGAAAGCAGGATGAAGGAGGAGGGAAATAAAAGGTAAAAGTTAGATTAATATGATGTTGGAGTTTCTTATTTGAAACTCCAACATCAGGTACAGACCACTGTTGAATTTACGAATTATCTAATATTACCCTAAATTATCTAATGCTATACTTTTCATCAGTAAATTGCACTAGCTAGATGTTTGTTGCTGTGGTGTGAGAACCACAGAAATGGCATTTACTTTTACAGAGCTTAGTTTCTATAGCAGGAGGAGAAAAGAAAAAAGTAATGGAACACATTGAACCACGGACCTAATCAAACCAGACCTACAGGTTGTATTTACTCATTGCAGCACACAGCACAGGTGCATACTTTCTTAATTGAGTACCTCAATAACATAACATTAAATATGATTTACTACATGCTGGTATTGTGGAAATATCATCATTAATGTCATCATCATTACTACAGTCATACCACGCACCAGCCCTCCACCAATTATCTATCAGTCATTAACAGAACACAGTAGAGAATGGTCAATTTAAAAAAAAGTGTTAACAAGGGATGTCCCCATCAAGATTTTTGGCCTGGATCTCAATTAAAGCCTTTAAATATTGGGTATGTTCTAAAACTAAAGCAGATCCAATAACTACCTTTACCTAAATGACACAGCTGTCCAATGCGAACTCAAGCTACAACCAGACAGAAATTCCTCCTGAAATAGTTTTTGTGACAAGTCATCCTTATTATTATTATCTATTTTCTTTTTTCTTGGTTATGTCTGTGACTTGGTGCCACTAAGCTAACATCAATGTTAATCCCTCCTCCAGTCCGCATGTCAAAGTGTACGTGGGCAAGATACTGAACCCAACATTGCTCCTGAAGCCATCAGGAGCAATGTTGGGCACCAGCGATGTGTGAGTGTATGTTAGATATGATCTCCTGATGAGCAGGTTGGGACCATGCATGGCAGCCATCAGTGTATGAATTTCTGTGTGAATGGGTGAATGTTTACATGTATTGCAAAAAGTCAGAAGACTAGAAAGCTGCTATATAAATGCAGTCTATTTACCGGAGCTTCTGCTGTCGCCTCCCCGCTGATCCACTGAGATTAGCTTAGTTAAAGTCTGACTGACTTACTCTATTACTATTCTGATTTAAGCTGTTAACAAGTAACTTCAATGGGAAATAATGGAATGACAGAACATTTTACATCAAATATTACAGAAAATGTAGTGAAAGATCTTGATAGCCACAGAGGAGATGCCAGATCAGACAAAATATGTCAAAATGCAGGCGGTTCTGCATCGTGCTCCGACATGCGGCACAAATTGAATCCCTGCTTGACTTGCTTGCTCATCATAGTAATAATAACTGTCTGATTTTCTTTGCCTGGCTATCGTTCTGCGTCCACATTAGCGTGCCCATGTTGGCGTCAGTGTGTATCTCCATGTGCATGAGCGTGTGTGTTCATGTTAATCCTTAGTCAAGCAGGTTTTTCAGTAAGTCTTGGCAAATTATGACACAGCCATTAATTTTTTCATTGCTAATTGTGTTTTGAATTGCCTGAGCATAGAATAAAATGGTTGAGCATTCTTTAGTTGTGATCACAAGCTGCTGTCTACATGCATGTGCAGTGTATGTGTACACCTGCGTCGGTGTGAATGTATGTATATGTATGTTTGTGTCTGCACCGCTCTGATGGTGGCATTTCTAATAGGGCTTTTTACTGCAGAACATGGTGAATAGATGGTAATTATCAACAGCTGTGCTAAAAATACCACATCCATGCTGTAGGGTGAAACCTCCTCCATCACTATTTGGGGTTTATTATAAAATGTTTGTGTGTTTTTTTTGCTATTGGATACATATTTGGCTGGCAGCGGTTTGTTAGGAATTTCCTTATCTATCCTTTCCAGAGCTCTTCTGCTTCCATGTGAAATTGGCACGGTAATCTGCTGCGATTTTCCTCCCTCGCTCTTTTACCCGCAATGCTCATGTATTGTAAATAGGAAGGCAAAGAGCAGTCTCCCATGCCCTCTGCAGCCAATGAAATCCTTCCTTGGAGGTTGGAGACAAACAGCCAATTGCCAAACCTGATGTTGACTGAAAATGTAGCCCCAGTCTGGAGGGAGGAAAGTGCTTAATCTTTTTTTCCCCTCTTGTTGTCGTACTCTTCTGTCTAGGGTATTATCATAGAGTGCAGAGAGGTGGCCACATGCTTGTTGATCTGCCAATTTAATCGTTTTTTATTACTGGCAAAAATTATTTGACCTGAGTATGTGTGCCTGTGTATCCAGAATATCCTCTGCTTCGCTGTCATATCAATAATTCAATTTTAAATCCATTTATTCAATATTTGGCCTTGTCTGTCCAACATGTAATACACATACACACTACTTTTCCCTTATCCATACACATTGTATGTCTCACCCACTTGCTCACTCCAGGCACAAAGCACTTCAAGGTACCATCATCTACAATCTCATAGAGAAAGGTACAAAATAGTTTCCTGCAGAGAGATAGGATGCCGGAATCTAAAAGATTTAATTGTTCTCTTTTGAACCTGATAAAGATCCGAAATGAGTATGGTCCCATACACTGTCCCCACCAGTTAAAAAAACAAAAAAAACAAAAGATTTCTACAAATAACCTTTATTCTTCAGATTCCATGCCCAAACACTAATTTTTTCAGAAAAATATTATGGGCATTCAGCTCTAATTGAACAGCATCAAATGATTATGGTGCAACATTATGTATGTGTAATACAAGCAAATTCCACTTAACTAACTAGCCATCCTTGGTTCTGCATAAACCGAGAAGCACATGCATGAATGGGTCTACCATCTTGGAGCTAGGAATGGCAACACCATTTGAAAAAACAAAAACCTTGCACTTGTTTATTCATTGAGGAAAATGATCCAATGTTACATATTTGTGCATGGAAACGTATGCAAACCTCTAGGATTATTAGTTCATTTGAAGGGGAAATTAATGTTGGGAGTTTCAATCAATGGGATGACAATTACATGTGAGTGGAAGGTCCTGCCTTACAAAAGAAAGTTGCTGATGAGCCTGGAAAGGCGTACACACCATTTCTGAAGAGTTTTAGTCCACCAGTCAACTATCAGACAGATTGTGTGCTAATGGAAGACATTCAACACCATTGTTATGCTTCCTAGGAGTGGTCGAACAACCTAGATCACACCAAGAGCAAGGCATGTAATAGTCTGGGAGGCCACAAGGGACTAAGGTAACATCTAGGAAGGTAAAGGCCTTTTTTACAGTAGCTAGAGTCATCATTAATTAGTTGAACAGCAATTGTGTGACTGGTAGGATTGTAAGGAGAAAGCTAGTACTCTCCAAAATATTGCTGCAGTCTCGGATTTGCTCAAGACAACATGCATAAGATGGATAAAAGTTCTGTGGATGGAGGAGGCCAAAATTGAACATTTTGTCTTGCATATAAAGCATTTTGTTTGGCAATGAGCAAACACTGCATTCAAATATAAGAACCTCAGCCCATCTGTGACACAAAGGGCCTCATTTTAACGACCTATAGCGCATGACGTGAAGTGCCTTTGGGTCTGATCCAAATCCACTTTTGCTATTTTAACGGCGGAAAAATGGTCACTGCGCCAGCCGCATCGTCTAGAAGGGTTGGATTTAAGTCCCCTCATTAATCATAGGCGTGTTTTGGGGCGTAACACGCGGTAAACCAATCAGAGTGTCATCTCCCATTCCCTTTAATATCATGCAGCAAGAGAACAATCTTAAACATACAAGTTGTTCTACCAAAGAATGGTCTGAGCAGTTTTGGAATGGCAGAGTCAGAGTCTAGATCTTAATCTTACAGAAATACTGTGGAAGGGCCCAAAGCTGGCAGTTCATGCCAAGAAACCCACCAACATCCCACGAGTTGAGACTGCTCTGTGAGAATGGATGAAAATCCTCCAAGTCAATGTGCAGGGCTGATAACAGTTACGAGACACATTTGGTTGAAGGTAAGGTAAGGTGAAAGGAGGTCACACCAGTAATTGAAAGTAAGGGTATGTACATATACATACATACATATACTTTTGCTTCACACAAATATGTAAGGTTGGATAATTTCCCTCAATAGATAAATTCATACATTTAAAGTTTGTTACTGCTCTAGTGTACTGTCCAAATATTTGGACAGAAGCCTCTTTAAATTTAATTTAATTGGATTGAATTTTTAAAAAATGGCAAAATAATAATTAGCAAATGTAATGTAATCATAATCATAACTAATTACCATTAATATCATGTGTGACCAAGTGGTGTTGGTTTTGTTTTCACTTCTGTCTGTTTCTTTACTTTTACTTTTTTAATTTTGTAAGTTTTTTTAATTAATATGCACACAGACACACTCCACTCTGCAGAATTGTTTTGGGGTGTGTAATTAGTGTTGTAGCCTCACATGGCATCAGACATAAGTCATTTTTTTAGTCATCATTTAATTCTTAAAGTGGGTGAGCACAAGATTTAAGATGCATTAAGAAGGATTTTAAGCCCAGCATCTGAACCCCTACATGGTCTTTCCTCTGAGTTATTTACTCAATCTGCTGTCTTGTTTACTCAGTGCTTACCTGTTTCCATGCCCCCTGGTTGTTTTCCAGTCACATTTCCACACTCTGGGAGTGGTGTTTTCCTCTTTTCCAACCGTGAAGAAAAAGGGTAGGGCGGTGGATGAGGAGAAAAGTAGAATTGAAGTAGAGATGAGAGTTAAAAGTGAACACCAGAGGGTGGAGCGTCACGGTCAACCCACTGCTTCACAAGCACTTTTCTCTCTGTCTCTCTATCTCTTCCCTCCTTGGGGCTGTTGACTGACTGTTATGCTTTTTGCAGCAGGAACTATTTATCAAAATCAACAGTGAGTGTTTTTATTTGTTAGTGTGAAAGTGGGTCATGCACTTATATATGGGGGATAGTAAACTGCATAGGTGCTAGCCTTTAAGGCAAATATGACCCATGGCGGAATATTGCATTGTGAGCAAGTGTGTCTTTTTACCATACTATCACTAACAAACACAATTTCGTCTATTATAACCTGGCTATAATTTAAAGAAATTGCACAAATACTTGAAAGGAAGCGTATAATAAATGAGTTTTACTGCAGCAGCTTAAAAGCATTGTGCAGCAATGACAAAACAAAAAACAACAAAAAAGCTAAAAAGGTAGCCACTCAACTCTGTGATTGCAGGTAAATAGCAGTATAGCAGTAAAACGGAAAAAAAAGAAAGTGATTGAAATTACTGAAGTGATTGAAATGATTACTTTATCAACTGTTCTTCATGTGGTAAGTTGGCCACTCTTTAAGATCTTGACCTGATAAAACTTTTTCAGGTAAGGGCATTCAGACCTGATTAAACAAAACAGAAGACTTCTTTGAAATCCGCTTTTAATACACATAATTACTATGTAAATTAATATACAGTATATTGCCATCCATCGATCCATTGATCCATTGATTGACCGGGTCGCAGTGGCATCAGACTGAGTAAAGACGCCCAGACATCCTTCAAACTGGCAACACCCTCAAGGTCCTCCTCGGGAATCTCGGAAATATTTCAGGCTAAAAGAGATATGTAGTCCCTCCAGCGTTTTCTGGGTCTCTGAGGTGCACAGCAGGCATCCTAACTGGGTGCACAAACCACCTCAGCTGGCTCCTTTCAATGTGAATGAGCAGCAGCCCTATTCTGAGCTCCTCACCCTATCTCTAAGGCTGAGCCCAGACATCCTCTGATCCCATACAGGAAACTTTTTTCAGCTGCTTGTATCTGCCATTTCAGTCTATTGCATACAGTATAAACATACACATCCACCAGAAAACAAAGACAGAGAACAGAGATAAGTCATGAAGAAATAAAATTAAAATTTATACTCAATAAAAAGTAAATACCTGAGAGTTAGAGGCAGAAAGTGATATAACTCCTTAGTGTTATTGTGCTAACATATGTAGGCAGTGTACATGCAGTATATCTTCAGGCTTGCATTTTGAAACCGAGAACTGAGATATTATCTGCTGTTTACCTCCACTTACCCCTCCTCTTCCTCTCCTTCTCTGTCTGTCCCACACTGAGTGGGTGCTGATGGTACATGTGCGATCTCTCCTCAGCGTAATGCACTGCAGCGTTAAAGATCAGGTTGTTAACACCATGATCAGGGACTGCATTAGTGGCACTGGGCACTCCTTCACTGTAATGCTGGAATGGCATAATTGACTTACTCAACACATACACCCACACTTAGACACACACGCACATGAATGCACACACACATACAAATACACACATACACACAAAGAGCCTCAAATGATGCTCAAGGCCATGCATGGATGCACACACACAACCCAACAACATGGTTTGCCCCTGCCACCATTCATACACCCACATTCACTCCCACACTATTGAAACTCCAAAGCTGATGGGTGCAATTTTAATCAAAATTAAAGCCCACATGCTGTGATTTTAAATACCTCTATTAGCAAACTCATTAACCATTGTTTTTGTTTTAGTTTTTTTCCATGTTTTTCACTTTATATTTTCTATACTTTCCACGTTTAATGCCTCTGGTGGTGTTTTCCTCGTGTCTTTACCCTTTCTCTCACTGTCTTTCAAGCCACTTATTTAGGGTATATAGCCAGAGTGTCTGCACAACTTTTTCACTGTTATACATTATACAACTTTGTGTGTGTGTGTGTGTGTGTGTGTGTTTGTGTCCACATGTGGCTGCCCAGTGTACATGTATGAATGTTTTTCTTTTACATTGTCCTATCCTTCTGTCTGTCTTTTAACAATAAAACTACAGCCATTTGACATTACTTTTATTTAGGGATTAAGCATTTATCTAATTTTCATATTCAGCATCTATCTCATGTAAGCAGGGAAGAAAGATGTAGCACAGCCAGCAAGATGTGAGAGACACAAACAGATAGAAAGGAGGACTAGACAGAGGCAACATGGCAATTACAACAATGGTCTCACAGATAGAGCTGATAGCAGCCAAACTTTGCCAGTGAGAGCTGTATGCAAAAGAGAGCACATGGGAGTTGAACACTGGAAAGACACAGGGTGGTGAAGAGCTTGACGAGGACTGCATTCAGCCAGTGAACAATGGGTAGGAAGAAACGGGCTGAGCCAGAAAAGGAAAGGAATGAATCAGATTGGGAGAGAGAGACAGAAAAAGGAAGCGAGAGAATGATAGAACAGGTATAAACAAGACAATGGCAGAAAGGGAACAGAGTGGAGACTCAATGAGGCCTTGTTGCAGGTGCAGTTGGCACCGTGTGTGAAGTGTGTGTGAACATGTGTGTGAACATGTGTGTGTGTGTGTGTTTATTTCTCAGTATCCTAATTATGGCTTCAGACATTCAAGATGTTACTCTGAGGTATAATCTTTGTCATTTGAAAATAAAGCTCTGTAGAATTGGCATGACCTTATACTGTTTGAACATGTGTTTTGTATTGATATCTTTTTGACAAACTGGAATGCGTTTGTAAAAGTGATAATCAGATTTAATTAAGCCTGGCTTTAGACACCATGGCCCCCTTTGGCAGGAGATAAAGATTTTGTTGCCAAAACAGGAGAGGTCAGGTGCAAAGGAAGCAATAGATGGGTGAATAGGACAGAAACAATTCTCTGCATTGAGAAACTGTGCCAGCATCCCACTGCCTGATGCTCATCATTCCTGCAACCCCACCATATTTTGTGCCATGGGACACTTATCTGTGTCAATGGCAGCAGCTTTTTGATCAAAGTTTAAGTAAGTGTGGACTACTACAAAAATTGCATACAGTATTGTGAATCAACTTAAAATGTATAGCAGGGCTTCTCAAAATCCAGACAGAAGTTCAAATCAATTTGGACAGAACCATGTGTCACTTATTACATTAATATGCAACAATATATTTTCCCATGTTTGAACATTGCACGCATGATTGAAATGCTGATTCATATTAGTGTATGTTTGTATATGAAACAGATTTGAAGACTGTAAGACTACACAGAGCAGTCTGTGTGTGCTCACTGGCCCAGTCACAAGAAAAATAATGTCATTACCATGACAACAAATTGTTTGAATGTTGTTGCTAATGCAGCATCCTCTCAAAGTTTGAAAAATGGACAAAGAGAACAGAGATTTCAGAGTAAGAGTATTACAGAGATACATTTATTATCCTGTAGTTTCACACTAATGCGCCAATCAGGCAGAGTGCTTTTTAGCAGCATTGCTATGCACCTTACATTTTTGCAGGAGTGCCCTGAATGTGAGTTGAGTTGAAAAAACTTCAACTCTCATTGTCCAATCAGATTACATGAGATGCGAGCTTTCTGTGGTGGTGACGACAACAAGTGCAGACAACAATCACTGAGAACAAACTAGTGATGGCTGTTGTTGGATATCTGGAGCTATATGACTTTACCAACTGTAGTTATCATGATCAATAACTATCCAAAAAAAAAAAAGGGAGTGAGGTGTGCCTTGCATTTTGCAATCTGCAAAAAGTACTCAGGCCCTAAACATTCTCATACTTCAACTTATTGACAAATAAACACACATGTATTAGTGCATCTGATCTGTCACGCCTTTTGTGCCCAGTCTCAGACAAAGAATACAGGTAAAGACTGCCATGTCTCCCATCAAGTCAAGACATCCATCCTGTATTGTTGAAAGGGATGTTGAATGTATGAAGTCATTATTACATTATGGATACATCATTCATGTTGGTGCATTGTACTTGATAGTGATTTTAATTATGCAGCCCATACATCAATGGAGAGAGTAGACAGGAGTCCAGGATGTCTTGTATTGAAAAGGTTTATTTACTTGATGAAGGAGAAGTGAATGCATGATCAGTACACGTTACACGTCACTCACTGCTTACCACTATCTCAAGGGGAGACAGAGTCTAACCCTATCATTTGGTGAGGCCTTGCTATGACCGCAAAGCCTAGTTTGACCCAGTGCATACTAATGATGGAAAATTCCCTAACAGTACTGAGATTGTTTTGGGCCCCTGACATCACGTAAAATTCATGTGCTATGAGCTCCAATCATTTATATGCACAGGTCCGTCCTATCCCCATCCTGTTGCATCCTTTCTTTTTGTCCAGTCCTGTCTATCATATTCTATAATTTCCTACCCTGCTGTGTCCATTTACCATATTGTATTTTATCATAGCGTATCATATATCATATTGCCCTACCCTGTTTTGTCTTAATGTATCGTTCTCTTCTGTCCTCTGCCTTCTATCTATCTCTCTTATCCTGTCATCTTCTCTCTTTTATTGATCTCTTTGCTTCTTTTTTCTTCTCATGACACTTTTTATATGTGTTTTTTACGTGTTTTTAAGATTTCTTGCTTTTTCTTTTTTTCCTCTTCTTTTTCCATTTTAATTCTCTTGTGTTTGTTACTATCCTGAATTTTGCAACTTGTTTTGAAACATGATACACAAACCTTTACTTACTTGTTCGCTAGAAGTTGTACCGCCACAGCTGACTTGTCAGGGTTTAATATTCACATTCTTGGTTTTGATTTTTTTTCTTTAAACCACAAAGTTGACAAGATTCTGAAAAGCAAACTCAGATAAAAAACCAAAAAAAAAAAACCCTGTCGTTGTCAAAATGATCTTATTTGCAGTCTGCACTCTATTGCACTGGGGAAAAAAGGTACTATGCTAGTCATAGAAAATGGCTTGTGTCCCAAACATTTTAAAGGTCAGTGTGGATCAAATTTTTTACAATTGGTGGGTCAAGATCCAAAAGTGAGTTGCATATTAATGTCTGTACTGACAAAGTTAAATGCTGACTGAAGAAACCTATGACCTACACCGGGTGACACTGTATGAACGGTTGCCATCCTAAAATCACTCATACACTTGTTTATCGATAACATAGAGTGAAAGAATGACTAGAGTAAGAGACAATGCCATTAACAGGATGAACCTTTTCAAAGCATATTTTAGAGTAGTAAAGGAGAAGAGAAAATATAGGCAGAAACACACAATGCTGTGCTCCTTCACCTTGAATGGCAGTGTTCCCCTTGATAAAAGGCTAATAAGCCTAATCAGGGCTGATTAATTACACTGATAGGCGCTACGTTTGCAAGCCTAATTGATGGCTTTATCATTGTTTTGCACCGGGCTGAGGGGATGATGGTGTTCCCCAGGAGAAACTGGAAAGATTTAGCCCAAAATGAAGGTGCTAGAATAGAGAAGGTGGTGGATTGAGTGTTTTTCTCTTGGCATACAAAGGAGAGAGTCTACTGAAGTGAACAGCAGAGTATGTAAGTTTTTGTTAGAATAATTTAATGGGGAATAGGCAAAATATGCTCTTTTCTCTGTACAGACTCACGTTTTACTTGGACCTGCAGTACTTCAAGTCCCACCCTGCTCATCTTTCTAAAATCAAAGTTCAGAGTGTCTGTCCCCCCTTCTCAATGATAACACATGTATTGAGACTATGTATTGGACTCTTGGGAATGGCAATTCATTCTCCTCAGAGGGCCTGTCCAAATGCTATTCTCTTGGTCATTACCAAAGAAATCAATGTGACCTTAAGCTACTGTATGTAATCACCACCTGCACGATAGATTGGGCCACTGCTGCTACCATTGATATTGACAGTAAAATAAAATATAGATGACATTTTAGACATTTTATCAGAAATGTCCATCTATATTTCTGTGTGAAATAAGTGTGCAAGTTAACATCTTAGTATTCATTATAATGTTTAAAGCAAATTTCAGTGTAATGAATCAAGACCTGGTTCAAATTTCAGATATAGTAAATATGATTGCACTGCACATGTGCTTCTATAATGATGCACTGAGAAACCTATCTTTGCAAGAGCCATTTTTTCAAGACTGAAATCCCAAAGATTAACAACCATAGATTGTTAATAGGTCCTTCACTTATTTCAGATTTAATTGACATAAGTTAATACCTAGCATTACTGCCTCTGCTTGGGTCTGTAACATGTAAACATAAATTGATATGCATGCTTTTGGGTTTTTATACTAAAATGTTGAATTTACTTTTTACTTAATCTTTTATCTTTATCTCTTTGCTGTTTTTTGTTCGGCTATAGTCTTTGCAGGCTGTGCCCCTGTGCAGAGTCTCAGACTTCACAGCCTTTGGGATGCAGGGAGCCATGTGCTCTATATTTGTCTAGCTCTATGATTTATTAATAGTCTCCCAAGTATGCGCAGTACTAAAAATACAGTGGAGGCAGAGCACCACATGCAGCATCTAGCTAGTCAACTCAGCAACTTTCCGCTGTAACATCATGCACGTCTGGGATGATCCAGGGATTCAGGTTACCTCAGTACACAATCTACTGTCTGACTCAGCATTTAAGTGACCCAGTCATCCTATACATTGAAAACACTATTCAGCATGTCACACTGTAGAAACTGAGATACAGGATTCTAAATAAGTTAAATTAAATATTCAGTAAATGCCAGTATTTGGATGTATTTAATTGTATGTGCAACCTCATCTCTGTGCCTCATTCTCTTTTTCTCTCTCCCCTCTTATCTGCAGTATGAATACTTCAATGCCGTATTGATCAATGAGGTGGATGAGGAGGGGAACAGTGTAGAGCTAGGGGGAGAATTCATCCTGCAACCCAATGACCACTTTAACAACCTGTCAGTCAACCTCAGCCTCAGCGTGGTCCAGGTTCCCACCAACATGTACAACAAAGGTATGTTTATTACCTCCAATGTACAGTAAACAGACTGTACCCTATGTACCTACTGTACCAGAACACTGTGCTCCTAGCATGCAGGCCTACTTGTGGTTACCAGTATCCCTAAAAGTAGAAGCCTTCAGCTATCAGGCTCCTCCCCTGTGGGACCATCTTCCAGATTTGGTCCGGGGGGCAGACACCCTCTCTACATTTAAGAGTAGGCTTAAAACTTTCCTTTTTGATAAAGCCTATAGTTAGGGCTCTTAGAGCTCCTAGCTTATGCTGCTATAGACTTAGACTGCTGGGGGACTCCCACGATGCACTGAGTTCCTCTCTCCTCCTCTCTCTCTCTCTGTCTATCCATCCATCTATATCCATTAACATTTGCATACTATTAATGCATTCAATAACCTAAACTTCTTCCCTGGAGTTGTCTGTGCTTTCTCGTCTCACAGGTCATCTGGGCCTATAGATGTCCGGATGACAGATTCCAGTCCTGGACCTACTAGCTTCATTGTTGTTTTTCATTGTGCTTCTCTCTCCTATCCCTCCTCTCTCTCCTCTCTACCCCAACCGGTCAAGGCCCACTTTGAGTCTGGTTCTGCCTGAGGTTTCTTCCTGTTAAAAGGGAGTTTTTTCTTGCCACTGTTGCCAAGTGCTTGCTCATGTGGGAATGTTGGGTCTCTTTGAAATGAAAACCGGTGAGTTCGGTTTAGAACCTGCTCTATGTGTAAAGTGCCTTGAGATGACTTTGTTGTGATTTGGCACTATACAAATAAAGATTGATTGATTGATTGATTGACTGTATGCTCAAAATTACAAGTATGCAGACTAGGTTATGTTTAACACCTTAAACATAAAAAGCCATGTGCATCTTAGCCTCTCACGAGCTGGTTTAATTTGGGATAATTGAAACACCAGTCTTAAAATGAACAACAATCAGTATAACAGTTAATATGTGCTGCTGCACAGAAATTTGTGCCAGTGTCAGGAGGAGGATTTCAGTTCATTAACTGTAACTCTGGATCATCCATGCCACACACTGACTTAATTAGCAGTTAAATAATCAGACATTCTGCTAATTTACCATCCTCTCAAGTCCAACCAATGAAGTCGTGGCTTTGTACAATGCTCAGTGGACAGAGTGAACGTCATGTCAGCTTAACCCAGCTGCCATAGGCAAGGAAATTATATGGAAAGAGAGTGAAAGAGAGGAGGGGGGAGAGGGAGAAAGTAAACGAGAAAGAAAGTAGGTTAAGTCAGACTGATGGAAGGTCTGAGCAACAGATTAATTACAGCTAGGTGGAAAAAATAGAAAAAGCAAGTGAGAGTGACAGAAAGAGAGTGAATGAAATGGAAAGGAATTGAATGAAAGTGCTCGGAGAGTGAGGCTGGCAGGCTGGCAGACCGATACAAGGAGAGGAAGGGTAATTTTGATTTGATTCACAGGCAAATGAGTAGAATAACGCACACAGACGTATGAGGGGCAGTTAGGGACATAATTCTGAATTTATATTCGCATACACATACTTTTCCTCTCATATACACATATGAAACCAAAAATACTCACATACTATACTGAAATTCACACACACATACAAGTGAAATGCTTTCATGTACACAACTGAAAAACTCACAAACACTACTGAAACATACTCACACATACTAATGAAACACACTCACACATACTACTGAAATGCTCTCATACACACTACTGAAACACTGTCATTAAAACTTCTGAAAAGCTTTCACACATATTAGTAAAATGTGTTCATATACTCAGCTGAAATGCTCTCATATAATAAGAGATGGGTTGGGTAGAGTAGCCACAAATTGTAGTAAAAGTAAAAGTACTGTTATTTCAGAATAATATGACTCAAGTAAAAGTAAAAAGTAGTCATCCAAATAATTACTTGAGTAAGAGTAAAAAAGTGCTTGGTGAAAAAACTACTCAAGTACCGAGTAACTGTTGAGTAACGTCTGGTTTATTTGTTAACACAAGCATTCAATCAGATAGAGAAAAATACAAAATAATCATCTTTAGGCAAATTAGAGTTAATCCAATCAATAAAATAATCAAATTAATTAATTAATTACAAAATAGCTTAAATTAAAATAATCCAGGTTAATTCAGGTACTTCAATAAAAAATTAAATCAATAAAATAATAATAAATAAAAAATAAATGTAGCTGCTGTTTTGCACTTTTTGTAAGGTAAACATGCTTTCAGTATGAGGCCAGGGGTGTTCCTCCTCGTCTGTGTCTGCATTGCCGACTGTTGATTCTGGCAATTTTTAATCTGTTTCTCTTTTTTGTTTGCTACGACTGTAAATTGTAAAGCTAACTCGTCCCGCCGCTGAGATTGAGTATGGTCACGTGACGAGACTGCACGGCTACGTTTGATTGGTGAAACACAGTCACGGGGTAAAGTCTTTGGCGGAAGTCTCTCTCTGTCAAAATAAAACATTAAAATCAGGTGTACGCGAGGGAGATAAATGTAATGATGCGTAGAATACCAAAGAGGTAAAAAGAAAAGTAACAAGCTCAATGTAACCTAATGTAGCGGAGTAAGAGTACAGTTTCTTCTTCACAAATCTACTCAAGTAAAAGTAGAAAGTATAGTGATTTAAAACTACTCCTAGAAGTATAATTTTTTCAAAAACGTACTCAAGTAAATGTAACGGAGTAAATGTAACTCGTTACTACCCACCTCTGCATATAACATTGTGAAATATAACAATTCAGTAGTGAATATTACCATTACAGTTAAAAAGGAAGGCCTTCCTGTCATGTGAAGTAAACAGGAAGACTTCCCACTATGTTCATGTGCTCCTGCTGAACAACAATGAATCTTTGTCTGATTCTATTTGTTTTTAAAATCCAAACCTTATTTATTCGGGTGAGAGGCAATGAAGAGGATGTTGTACAATTTTTTACTAGTGCTCTGCAATGCATTGAGTCTCTGCAAGAAGATTCCAGCAATTTCAGTCAGGAGAGGCTTTATAGAGTGCTTGAGGATCATACACAAACTCTATCTGCATTTCTTGCTGTGTCTAGAGATGATTATCATGTCAGTAACACTAGGATCACTGTAAAGATGCTTTTGCAACTTGCTGTATGACCATGAGGCCAGGCAAAGATCTATTGATGTAACCAACAATTTGATACCTCCAACAACCTTGACTGGCCCTGATACAGCATAACAACCAAACAGATTTCTCACTGTGTCCCTTGGTATGACATGGCAAAGAATTGCATCATGTTTCAGAATCACTCTGTATAGACACAGACAAACTCTGGGGATTGAGCCATTAAGATATGCAGTTTTTCAAATCAACACCTGGACAGTATTGTGACTGATATACTAGAGAACACTCCAAATGAATGAATTATGTCCCTAACGGCCCCTCATACGGACGCACGCACGCGCACACACACATGCACATACACACACACAAGCACACAGAGAGAAAGAGAGAGAGAGCTCTGAGAGTTTTAGATCTGCAGGCTTTGTTCACTAGTGGTAGTGACAACGTGGATGTATTGGTTGAGACTGCGATGAGCTTGTTGGTGGGCAAAGTCTCACTGTTCTTCAAGAAGTGCCTGACAGGCTTGGCTTGAGGGAAGGAATGATTCTTTCAAACATTTGGAAACATATTTTACTGAAATTGTGAATGAAATTGTAACAGTTTTGTCAGCAAATACAACATCATCATAATGATGAACATACCATCCGAATATTTCTATATAACAGTTTCTCTTGTAGTTTCATGCAATATTGTATACAATATTGTAGTCACATACATAAGTAACACTTGAATGAATCGCAAAAGACTGACTTAATATGGGTATGTTGCTACAGGTGCAGGTTAGAAGATGAAATATGACCCAGGAAATAACATTTTAGTAACACATTCATAGATATGAAGGCCTATCAGATGCCAAAATACTGCACAACGATAATAATATAAGACTTAACAACACAACCACTGATTGACCGATGCTATGATACTGTATTGTCTCGCAGCAAAGGTTGAGCAAAGTTCAACTTTTTTCAAGGACAACTTGTTAGTTTGTTTTTTTGCCAGAGCTCTCTATGGTGAAACTCTCAATGTACCAGCACAGTCTCATTAAAATAAAATAAGAGACTGTATTTTTTGACGCAGCACCATTCTTCGTCTTATTACACCACACATAGAAGCCAATCACTGTCAACCGAACCTGTTCTTTATGCTGCTGAACAGCTGGCTGTTGCCTGTGCGCTTCATAAAATGGTTTGGTGGCAGCAATGATGAATTGGAGGTTAAGTCCATTGATAGCAGAGAGCTGTATGGCCCTGGAGATTAATCGCAGAAGCATCACGCCACATTCAACATCCAACATCCATCTTCCAAACTCATGCTGCAACCCAAACACAACCCACACCATCATACTTTATGAGGGGACATGACAGGGACATAGGATGGATGCAGCGATGTCATGCACATATTTACCGCATTTACCATACTCTCTGAAATAGGAATATGTTCACATCCACGTGAGCACATGCGCACACCAATTGCTTCTTAGTCACTCTTCTTCTTAAATCTCTCCTTCCTAATCATCATAAGTAACTTAATAATGTGAAGTTGATTTCAGCTCATAATGCTCAGACAGGTGCAGTGGGTAACCTACACTATTCTACTTTTTAATCTGAGCACACGTGCAAGTGTGAATATATAGAATCATGGGAGCTCCTTTGATCAAATTGAATTAAAGAGTGCATTAGTTGAGAAGAATTTAGATGACAGCTTAAAGGGAAAGTAGAACCCATACCCTCTCCCTCATCATGACGAGTTAAGATCATAATAGACACTCAAACTGCACCAGAAGTGACTGTATTGTTGTGTAAATGGAGCCTGGATCAAATCCAGCCTTCTTTCCACTCCACTCCATAGAGGTGGATGAGTGTTTACTATCAAGAGAGGGTTTTAGTGTGCTAGCTTCCAGAAGACTAATTCAATCATGGCTTATTGGCATGACTGTTGACAGCAGAACAATGTTGCCAGCATAGGAGATGATGGGAAATCTGTTATCTGCTTTTCTTTCTCTCTGTCCATTAGGTACTTGTTTGTCTATCTGTCTTTCCCTCACCATAATTTTCTGCCTGCCTTTCTGTCTGCCATCCTGGCTTTCTTTTTTTTTTTTTTTTAAATCTCTCTCTACGCCTTTTGTATATCTGTCTTACTTTATGATTGTGTCTGTCTGTCTGCTTCCATCTTACCTGCCCTGCTTCTGAACCAAGAAAGATTGTGGTAATGAGTAGCTGTAATGAACTTGGCTGCTTGGCTTGCTAACCAGTTACATTCATGATCTTCTCAGACTGTAAATAGAAGCATCAAAGATTGATATGCTTCATCATTTATTTAGTCAGTTTGGGTTGAATTATGAACAAATGCAACAGCACTGTCCATATTGTATATTTATCTCTTGTCCTTTTTCTGTGTTCACAACTTTTCATTCAGTTTTTCTGCTAACATTTTTTCTCTGTATCCCTGTGTAATGAATAGTTCCTGATAGCAATCTGTGGAGGACTGCATGATATGATATGATAGGATGAGCAGGCACTAGAGAATATGTTCCAGCATCCTGGAGTGTAAAACAATGTTAACCTTTTTGCTCAAATTGTGTTTTTTCTTTGTCTCTCCCTTCAATCCTTAGACTCTGCAATTGTCAATGGGGTGTTCTGGTCTGAGGCCTTGAATAAAGTGTTTGTGGATAACTTTGAGAGAGACCCATCACTTATATGGCAGTACTTCGGCAGTGCCAAGGGCTTTTTCAGGCAGTATCCAGGTAGGTGTGTGTTTGTTTGTGTTGGTGGATGTGTTATATCTGTGTTTGTAATTAAGTTGCTTTATCCCTAAAGCAAAATGAGGGGAGTGTGGGAATGCTCAGTGACTGATAGCTAGACACTGTAGGCTAGCAGAGGGGGAAGAGCAGATAAAAGAAGAGAGAGGGGGGAGGTTAAGGTGAGAGAGTGTGGAGAGATTAGAGAGTGGCTGAAGAAGATATATTAAAATTAACATTTTCAGGTGAAGTGGAATGAATAAGAACAGAAGCATGATAAAGAAAAGCAGCCTACTAAATCACATTAGCAAATACATACTTTATTCTATGTGGCACCTACTATGAGATAATCGATAGAAAGACTTCTGTTTTTTATTTCTATTTTTTGACCTCTTGAACCAACATATAGGTGTTCTCTAATAATAGTTTTTAATATCATATGCCTCAGTCCACATTTGATGTGTATATTCTGTGCTGCTCCGTCTTTCAAAAGGCCTCCTCCACTGTCTATTGTTAGTGTTCTGACCACCCAACAGTATAGGTCTAAAATTACTTTCTCAGGGATTCATGAGATCACGATATTGTCACACCATGAAATGTAATTCTTCATTAACAGTTATTTGTAATGGTTTTGGAAAGCCTGAGTGCATTACTACAGCTGCTAGATAACGTAAATGTAACTATAGGTTGTTTTTTAAGGCCTGAATTTTGGATCTATACTGTCATTTTGTTGTTTTGTTTTCTGTTCTTTTATGAGGATATGTTGGCCCACCTGGAGATCATTGCTGCTATCCTTTATCTTAAATATCTGGTTAATTCAAATTGCAAATAAAAATCACATTTTCTGTCTATTGAAAAATAATCCCTATGCACAGAGTTAACAGTGTCCCCTGTGGATTATTAAGTGGGACATGGGAGGAATTTCTAAAATGAGAAATTGCTGCTGAAGTTTTCAGTGTAATTTAATGCTGTTGGAACCACAAATACAATTCCATTCATCATCATTGTATTAGGGTAGCAGCAACAATCTCAGAGATAGATATCTCAAAACCACAGCAAATAAAATTGGAGCTATCTGCGTGGCTAGATAGCACGACAGCTAAGTGTAAAAAAATAGGTATTTTCTAAAAGAGCGTCAGGGCAGAGCCAGTTTAATAAGCAGACAATGAATGTTTTAGATAAATTCTGTTGTGACAGTGTGCTTTGGCAGAATGCCTTTAGGGCTCCATAGAGCATATTTCCTGGCCACCTCTTTTATGTTTCATGCACCTTACAAGCCGAGGTAACAATTGGTTTTCCTTCTGCACAAATGATGCAACTCTAACACTATTGCAATTCATCGTGTATTGTTTGTCTGACTTTTGATGTTGACTTTGTCTCTTAAAGGGATCAAATGGAAGCCAGATGAACACGGGGTGATAGCTTTTGACTGTCGTAACCGGAAGTGGTACATCCAGGCTGCCACTTCTCCAAAGGATGTGGTGATCCTGGTGGATGTCAGTGGCAGCATGAAAGGCCTGAGGCTGACCATCGCCAGGCAAACTGTCTCCTCTATACTGGACACTCTTGGAGATGACGACTTCTTCAACATCATCGCTGTAAGTTGACACAGATGTGCATGCAGCTGTAAAGAGGTTACATAAACTACTAAGACTAATTCAGATAGACACACACAAATACTCAGGCCCACATCCTCTCCTCCTCAGATCAGAGGAAATGCTGGAACAAATCAGCTTTCTCTCCTGTCACGCTCACAACCAATTAGCAGTCAGCTGAATGAAGATTTGAATTGCAAAAAAGACAGTTGTGATTGGATCCCGCCTTAGGCACCCAAACCATTGTTATCGCATCTCTGTCTGCTGACACAGTGTAGAAGTGTGTGTGTGTGTGTGTGTGTGTGTGTGTGTGTGCGTGTGTTTGCGTGGCCATACACACGTGTGTGTCTGATGCTATTTCACATCAAAACATAGTTAGTCACTTTGCCAGCCTCCATTCTCTCTCTTTCCACAGAACAAAGTCTTCATTATCATTTGATATCCTAATCATGTTATTTTGAAAATTATTCTTTTGAAAAATTAAAGAAAAGAGGATTTATAAAATTAGGCAGAAACATATTGTTTTCCCTGAGCACTCTTAAAAAGATGTCATTTTGACTCATTCACTCTTCCTCTTTTTATTGTGTTGCTTATTACTGTGTTACTTTTACAGTGTTGCATTGTATAAACATAGAAAACACACACATGAATGAAAGTCACACACACCCTATTATGGAAAGTATTCATTATTTCTACTACAGTATATGCAGTGATGTAACAAATGATGTGCACACATGAAAAGTTACTTCTTTTCATGCTACAGTGTACACACACAGAGATGCATATGCACATCCACCGATTAGGGCAAAATGGCTGGCTTTGGAAGAACACATTTCAATTCTCTTTCTTGGACTTTGAAGTTTAATTCATACTCATGCATTAAATGGTGAATATTATCACAGAATGGCAGGCAGTGGGTACATTGTGTACTGCACTGTGTGCTTTTCATCATGATGAGTGAAGTTTCCTAACATTTTCACATTTTACATTTTTTGACATTAAATTAAACATGTCTATATAAACAGCACAATTGATTAAAGTGATCCATTTTTGTTCTTCCAGTACAATGAAGAATTGCATTATGTGGAGCCGTGCCTGAATGGAACTCTGGTCCAAGCAGACGTCACCAATAAAGATGTGAGTTTATAATTGTTTTCATTCTTTCTCCTATTGCTTGTCTTACATTGCTTTAACTAATTGAGGCTTGGCACGTTCAGAAAATATAAATCTCTAATTATCTGTGAATAAAAAATATATAATGGAGGCATGATATTTTACAGCTTAACAATAACATTTATTTCATGAAATTACATCAGTGCACTGAAACAGTAAATGTCACTGGGAGTTTAATAATTATAAATTCTTATGAAGGAAAAAAAAACATGTAAATATATATTAAACTCAAATAAAAAATGCTGCCTGTATAACTAATACATAAATATATTTAAAAATTAAACTTAATATAACTGTTCTGATTGAGTTACCTCACCTGAGAAGGAACAGTCTGGTTTCTGGTTGTCTGGTTTTTCTGCTGGATTCATAATTATGCTGGATTTAGCATCATCATCTAATGGCCGGTAATGGAAAACAAGATAGCACATTTCCTGATCTGCATGACCAATGTCAGACTTCCTTTTCAATGTGTTGAATCATCATTACATCATTTACCAGCAAATTATTAGTATTACTGATTAACTACTGAGTGACTTGAATTAATGACGCCTGCCAACATAGATAGGCAGAGAATGTTAAGCTGGTGTTGGCATGCCACACTATCCTGGTTTTCTATCAAGAATTCTAGCTGGTGTATACAAGTATAGTGATAGCTGTAGTGTAGAGTATAGAGTGTGTAGTGTAGTATAGATACAGTGTTTACATCAGGACACTCCAAAAACCAGAATCCTTGTGCAAATATAAGCACACTATGTGAATTTATACTTGTTGGACAGTTCATACGATATGTTTTCATTTCATTCATAAGGTGGCACAAGTGATAATTCCCTGATTCTATTCTTCATCCCTAATCCTCTGGCCCTCTCCAGTGACAATATAGGCTCCATCTCCAGGTGCACACTAAAAATTCCATCCCTTCTGAATTCTTTTCAATTGCTAACCTTTATTAGTCCAGTCCATACTTTCAGGATGCAGCTGTTTACTTGCAAAGGCATGGACCACTTTCTATGTGCAAGTGCTGTAGAATTATGTATGTGTGTTTGTGTGTGTTTGTGTGTGTGTGTGTGTGCATGCACACGCCCGGTGTGCCTGTTGGTGTTTAAGTTAGTTTCTGTTTATATATACTTATGCATATGGATTAGTATTATGTGTTTAATTCCAGATGGTAGTTTAATGTACTGTGAGTCAGCCAGCTAAGAGAGGAAGGCAGTCTGCACTGGTAGATAAGGCTAATGTCTTTTACTTCAGCCGGGGGCAGAAAGTCACTGTCACACTGGAGACTTAAACAGACTGATCTGTCTTTCCAAAATCAGTTATTTCATGCCCAAACTTAAACTGGGTCATAAATACCAGTTGTCAAGCTGTCACAGCTATGGCTCTCACTCTCACATTTATCTGGCTATATTAGCAGGAGTTAGTTATTTGTCTACTGACTAATTATTACTCACATGCACGTCAGTTCCAGGCTAATATTTAGATCCATTAACCTAGACTTCTTTTCAAATGCAGATTTTTCACTGGGCAGAATGTTTTTGAATGGATGCAACAACTAAGCCTGGATTTGACTTCAAGAAAAACTGCTAACCATTACCAACAGAATGGGTGGTTGTATGTATGAGTCAGAATGTTATGCTAATATGATGATGAACTATATGATTGACATCATATTTTATCATTGCAAACCTGTAATGTTGAAACATCCTATCCTCATGTCACAGTACTTACAGTTTTTATTCAGCAAAATCAACTCTTTTTCTGCCTCTCTTTTTCATGCTTTTATCACAATTGTGTATCAAAACTTATGATATTTGTATTCATTCATTATTCTGTCCCTGTAGCCAGGCGTCATTAAGCTGACTGCTGTGATAATTTTTGAGTATGAAAGGTGTCTTCAGCACTGAAGGGTTTGATGTCCAGGTTACATTTCAGAGCCTCGTGGTGAAGCACAAAAGGTTGAGCACATTCAGCATAGCATGACACACAGACACACACATTCTGACTCTGCCACTTTAGTGCACTGCTGTGCCAGGGATTGAACATAGCCCGCTGTGCTGAGACAAATTACTTCGATCTTACCTCACATACACACAAGTGCAAGCACTCGCTCACACACGCACTTGCACACGCGCACACACACTCAAACTCACTAGGTAAAGTTTGCTGTGCTCCAGGGTATTTGATGGAACCGATTAACCTTTTTATCCACATCAAAGGAAAGGTTGTGTCTTTTTGCCATATGGGGGTATTTTCAGGGATGCTTGAGGTTGTTTTTGTGCACATTTTTGTTTGTGTGTTGCTGGTGTTTTATGTGTGTGTTTGTGTGTTTGTGTTTGTGTGTGCGTGTTCGTGTTCGTGTGTTTTTGCTCCCAAGTGAGAAAACCCCTGCTATGTCTTTACACTGTTTGGGTCCCCTACTATGTGTTGAGAGAATTTCCTCCTCCCATTAGTAAGGAGCAGAAGACTGGAGGAGATGAATGTAGAGGGAGTGAAAAGAAGGGTGGATGAACATAATAGCCTGGGAGGATCCTGTTTTAGGTTTGGTAACTTACTACATCCTATAAAGAGTGAGAGACAATTATATCTTATTTGTAAAACCTTTGTTGCCACTGATATTATATCAGTGTGTTAGAGTGTTGCTCACCTCCATTGATGGGAATGGTTTTTGCAGGTTGTTGGAGAGCCAGATTTCACAGGAAATGTTCCAAATGCCAACAACTGGATCTAAATAGCTATAAATAGGTTTAACTGGATAATGGGCTCTGTGTGTCCATCTGTGTGTGTGTGTATATGTCCATCCATCTTTGCGTGTGTGTGTAGGCGCATGTGCGTACCTGCATGTTTGTGTGTATTAGTTAACCTCCAGGCTGTTGCAGATAATTAGACATGCACATGAGACCTGTTAGACAACATTAAACTCATCATTAATTGCCGGAGAGGTAATGTACCCTTTGTGGCATGATCACACCTATGATCAGACAGACAGACAAACAAGTAGGCACACACACACACACACTAGACTGAATGGTTGTCAGTTAAAGTGAGGTAGAGGGAAAACAGGGTATATTTTAGTTCTCTTAGTCAGTATGTGACATTTCAGACCAAGATAATGTGACAGTTTGCTGCAAACACTGGCCTGGAGCCCATTTGACCATTGGTGCTATCTCTATTCACAAATAAATTATGGTAAATTAAATTCAGTGAAACATTATGTCTCTCTGTGTTATGAGTAAATGAAACCAATACCTTTATATTTGTTATCTTTTTATTGTTGCTGGCTCCTGTTTGTCCCTCATTTTTATTTCTTCTCCATAAAAATCAGTAATGACCTCCAATTCTGTCACCTTCTGATGATTGTAATGTTTCTCCCCAAACTTTATTTCCCTAGCATTTCCGTGAGCACCTCGACAAGCTGTTTGCTCAAGGCATTGGTATGTTAGACATAGCTCTGACTGAGGCCTTCAATCTTCTCAGTGACGTAAGTATTTTGCTCATGCATGATCACACACACCTACGCGCACATGCACACAACCACATACACACAGAACACAAACTGCTTGATGCACAACATTAATTAGCACTCTGTAATTAATAGCTAAATCAACAAAATCATCATGCAAAACCAAGTAAACAAGGCACTTGATGACTCAGGTTACTGGGTCGACATCTTCTCATTATGAATGAGCAATTAATCAAACACTCAAACACATGTACCATTACTTTCTAAATGCTCATATTTCAACAACATGTACTGTCTATCTAAGTGGACACTACGATGACAAATGTTTCCATTCTGGTTAATGACTCCTCTTTGTAATCTCACGGTGGTAATGCACTCTTACACTAGATTTCCTTGTAGCTTGTGTGCATGCACGTGCATAGGAGAAGGCATGCTATTATTATTCCATTAGCTTGATGTTATAACACAGTTAGCTTCCATGTCTTGATGGTAAGTGATGTAAAGATAAATTACATGCTAATGTAATGAACTACATTAAATGTTTGGAAAGTAGATTTTGTACAGGTTAAATTAGCATTCTGATGGAAGAGGAGCTGAATTGTGTTTCTGCTCACCTGCAGTAACAGTAACAGCCCCCCCTCTCTCTTTCTCTTTCCAGTTCAACGAGACTGGAAGAGGTAGTGAGTGTAGCCAGGCCATTATGTTGGTGACAGATGGAGCAGTGGATACATATGATGCCATCTTTGCCAAGTATAACTGGCCAGAGAGGAAGGTAGTGTATGAAACACAAAGCACACACACAGCACATTATTCTGTGAGGTCAGTTGATCTCAGTTTCCCATTATGCCTTGTTCACAACTTCATGAAACTGAAACCATGTATTCTAATGGAGAATGGGAACCAGAGAGCAGTGGACTAATGCCCTCCTGTGGCTATGAATGACTATTATGTTGGATTTTTTAAATAGTTGAGAATGGGTTGTCAGCATAAGCAGAATTAGGAAGTAGATGCAGTTGACACAATTTGACACAAGGGATCTTTTTAATGTAGCAATCAACAAAAAAGGGAGAAGGATGATATTTTGTAGTGTTATTACCAATTACTTACAATTATTATGACTACAAAAGCAACAACATTTCTAGATAAATACCACACTGCTCACAGAACTGCAATACATCATATGGATACACATTTGTTTTGTTGCCACAGTATTGCACAGCATGTTTTTGCAAAGTATTAGTATTTTGTTGAGTTGTTAGAGAAAGTTTTTGACAAGCAAAATGTACTGAGTGGGCCCAGTATGGGGTCCTTTCAGAGGGCTTTAAAACAGAGTTAAGTATGGCCCTGTCTCTGAGGACTGAGCTGAGCTCTGCTGTCCTGCAAGGTAATTGTGGTGCTCTTCTGACAAGCCATGAAATGAAATGGGAGTAGAGAATGAGCGAGGAGATGGAGGGGAAGAAAAGGGGTTATTCCTAGGTCATTTTCCTCTGTAAAAGAAAGCCCACAGGGTATCCACCCTGTAATAGTGCAGCACTCAATAATACATGCATACACCCCAAATTCACACTCCATATGCGTGCAAAAATGAATGTGACCATGAGGGTACACATATAGTAAAAAAAACTTTCATTGTCTCAGGTAAATCTTTTAACAGCCTTGACAACAAATGTGCTAATGAAGAAATTTGAATGTGGAATATTTTGTGTGTGTGGGAGTCGGTAGTGAATTGATCTCATGTTAGACACATTATTGTCATTATAGAATTTGTTTGAGTATATGTTTGCATTGAAAATAAGGTGTCTGTTACAGTCAATGTATTCCCATGTGTTGTGTGTATCTGGTGGTCCCTGAAACTGCTTGAATCCCCATCCCCCAACACACACACCCTCCCCTTCCAAAAATACACACACAAACACACACACACACACAGAGACACACACACACAGTTCTGTCTCAAGGCAGTGAACAGAGAGGGGACAAGGCTGCTAGATAGTTCCATTTAGAAGAAGCCCCGCTGATAATAGAAGTCTTCAGTCTCTGTCACTCTCTCGAGTCTTGCTCTCTCCCTTTCTCTCCCTCTGCTGCTGGTTTTTAATGGCTTCCTTCCAACGTGCCATACAGCTTCACCACTGTATAGTCTCACACTGAGTATGTAGACATGCAAATAAGTTGCTGAATAAATATGACTATGCAGATGGCATTCATTCCAAATATCAATGGAAAAAAATGTTAGCTAGTTATTCACTAAATGAGATTATAAATAAAGCATTGCCATGAATAACAGTATCTACTGATGAAAAGTCTAAAACACCCGACAACTTCAAATACATTCCATAATGAGTTTTCTTTCATGTAAAACTAGTGATTATTTTCAGAGAGATACTGTCACAATTTTCAGATAACTGCTGTTTGTAGATAAAGAATATTTAAGAAGCAATTTTGCATTTGTCTTTTTTGAAGCATAACCTCGAAAAGCATAACGTAAATTAAAAGAGCTGAATTTTTAAAATTCCAAATTCCATTGTGAAGTCTAGTTTAAACCTTGTACATATAAATTAACATACATTTCATTCAAGCCCTTACCAAAATAGTTCATGCAATGGTGATTAAACCCATCACTGAGAGATGAATCTGTCTGTATTTCACAGTATACAGAGTTTATAAATCTGGTGTCAGGTCTGACATTTCCACACTGACCAGATAAATGCACTACATGCATGCTCAATGTGCAGAGCATCCACAAGAGAAACTTCCACCGACTGAGCCTCCAAACTTATAGTTAGCTCTCTGCTAACTTAAATTGGGATAAAATAATTCTGATAGTAAAATGAGTCATTTCGTGGGGTTTGTGTGATGCTCTAAACAGCTTTGATTAACTAGCCAAGAACAGAAATTAATTCATTTAAGAAAGAAAAATAGAAAATGCACACGTGAGTGATCAAGAGAGTGGAGGTGTGAAGATGGACAGAGAAGTGAATCTGAACATTTATCTATTAGCTATTTGATGTAATTCAGTGGTGGATCTTCCAGGTGTAATTTCAACAAGTATGCACTCCACTGATCCCATCTTTCAGCCTAGTCTATAACAAGTTCATAAGTTGTTTGATGTTATACTATGTTGAAATAAAATAACAAAATGTTCTGTCTTCTTGCTGCTTGTTCCGACACATTGAGAAACATTACCACTTTTGCTGTTAGTATTGTCTTTAACAGGGAGCTCGCTTCATGTGGGCTCTTGTAAAAATGATATTTTAAAAGCTCAGTATTACGGATTTGTATTTCTCTATAATGTAGCACAGTGTTAACAATGTGACTTATATCATCTTTCTTAGCCCCAGAACTCAAACCATTTTCTGTTGCCCCAAAATATATATATTTAAATACTTAATATCATAAACGTACAACAATTACTTGACTAATGGCTTGAACTAACAACTACTAGTCGATTAAGAAAATCTTTGGTTAGGGGCAACCCCAGTGTAATTAAAGGCTTGTGTGGATGACTGATCACACAAATGTCTCTGACTTAAAGCAAGGGACAAAAGTATCAGACATGAACTACTATACTCACATCCATAAACTCCATGTGAATGTTTATGCATTTCACTTGATTCAAAAAGGCCATTTAATGTAGCTGATATCAGCTGTGTCTGATTTTGAGTTTATTACTATTTATAGTCACAGTTAACAACTGAATAGAAGCAACATATAAATTAATAAAACATAGAAATACATCTACATTTCTGTACATCATAAAAATATAAAACTATACATATCTATATACACACATGTACTCATACATTCATACTCACAGATATGCATTCATAAATACAACCATACACTTACATACAACCATCCATACATTTTAAAATGCCTTATACAACACAGACAAACCAAAACAGACCCCAAAGATTTCTGCTATCCATATAATATGTGCCATTCAGTTCTATGCTGCACAGTCTGACTGCTCTATGCAGGGTTGCTGCTTTCAGCCTGTTTGTTCTGTACTGGATATGTGTAAAATTGTCTGTTTGTATTGTCTGCTCTTGTCTGTGGAAGAAAATCATTGATTGGATGCTGTGCGTGTTTCATCTCTTTGACCAGCTGAATGGTTGCCTTTTCTCTCCTGCTCTGGGAGTTACAGTGCTGGGGTGCAGTTTCTGGAGATGATACTAAGGGCCTTTTTTTGCACCCTCTCCAGTAGTACAGCTTGACTTTTATTGCACTCCACCAGACGGACACTGTCATACTCAAGACATGGCCTGACCGCAGCAGCGCAGGTGGTGACAAGCCCCTCGCACGGTGGGCTGTGCTTGGCGAGAAGTCAGAAAGTGGAGCTGTTCAGAGGCTTACCTTATTACTTTTTCAATGTGGGTGTCTCTGCTGAGGTACCGTAGGTACATGGTGGTGGTCATGACTGGGACTTTCTGTCCTCAAAGAAACATATTCTCAGTTGCACTGATTTTTCTCCATTGAGGAGCATGTTGTTTGATGTAGCCCATTTAAGCAGCTGCTGGGCTTCTGTGTCATTATGAATATTTGATATTTAACTTAACTCTGGCACATGGGCTTCCCACAGGGACAGAAACTTGGGATGTCCAATTATCTATTATGAGAAATGGTTTCTGTATTCCAAGATAGAGCCCAGATAAATTCCAGTTAAAACTAATCATCAAACACTAATATTGACAAAGTTCTAGTCAAGTTCTAGCTCTAGCCACTCCCTCTGTAATGGTTATGTATGGCAAAAAGTTTTTAAGTACCAGGGGTAGTCATGTAATCTGCAATTTAGATGGTGGGTAATCACTAATACTGCCACACAGGCTACCCTTCAGAGACCAAGAAAAGCTAGACCACCCTGCCCATCCTTATCAGCATTGGGTTGACCTTGATGTTTTAGGAAAAAATGGGAATGGGATAAATGTACTTCCCAGAGCTTCAGAACTTTGATAGGCTGTGCAACACACAACCCTACCCATGCCAGTTTGTGCCCTTTTCTTTGTGCACTGCCCATACCTTATCTGTCACAACTATTTGGCAGTGCATCACGAGGCCCCAGTGCATGTCCTCTGCCAGTATTGCCTCTGTTGTCCCTCTAGCCAAGGGCTAACCATAACAGTCTGGAGACTACACTGTAGCTCTTCAGTCTGTAGTGGGGACTCCTTGGGCTAAGTCCCACAAATGAGAGGCACAGTTGCATCAGGCACATGTGCAGTATGGCCTACAGAACAGTTACACTGATGGTACCGTGCAAGTAAAATGAGTCTTAGCAAACAGAGACATAGTCTGCATGTGGCCCTCATTTCCAATCTGAATTGTCATAGGCACTCCCTGAGTAATATCTGTCTCTTCCTTGTGAGAGTCAGTAGTTCAGGCTGGGAATCCACCTCTGAGAAGATTCCAACCTGCTCCTGACCTAGTTGAGGACAGTTAAGTACAAACTAATTTTACCCAAGCAGTGCACTCCTTTGTGAATGGGTCCTCAGACTTGCAAACTCAACAAAGAAGAATCAGCCAAAAACATCCAAGTCTTTGACTCAAAGAGGAGCAGTCTATCCTTAAAAACTTTAAAAGTGATTAGAAATGAGCAATTCCTGAATCCAGGAAGTCAGTATTGATTAGAGTTGGGCCTGTAATCATTTAGAAGTGTTGGGTCACCAGCTTTTAGTAATGGTAAAACAAAAGCAGACATCAAGATAAGGAATTTCATTAGAGGCAAAAGATAGATTAAAAGATGTGTTAGTGAAGGAGACATAAAATTAGCTGCTAACTTTAGAAAGTGTGTCACAAGGTTATCAAGGTCTGCTGATTTGCTAATGTTCAGAAGTGTGAGTGCTTTGTGTACTGCTATGGTAGTAACAATGGAAATTAAAAAGAGATCTTGTTCTTATTGATATAAGTTGCCAGCTGTGCTGAGGCATTGTTTTTGTCTATAATTCTATGCCATATTAGCTGTTTTACGTGAATCTTCATGATCTTTAAACATTAGGAATCAGCCTTATATTGTCCAAATCAAAACAACTAGGATCAGGAGAAAACAAAACTAAATAAAAGCACACTCCACTAAATACTTTATTATACTTCTTTAAAACATCAGGTTTAGCTTTAGGATATGGGATTATAAACTGCAGGAATATTGAATTATTACAGTATAGACATCTGTTAATCCAAAATAGGTTTACTCTTATTACACAGATGCAATAGTCATCAGCAACAGTAGATAATGTTGAAATCATCACTTGGTACATTAATGGCTATGGTTTTGCTTTCAAAAACCTACATTTGAAATCAGCTGGGGTTTTATAACCAACACTAACCCTGTCTGGGTTAGATTATGCTCAGAATGCATGCAAGCCCTTTAACAGTAAAACAATTAGCTCACTGTTACTTTAATAGTGTGAGTGTTAACATTGTGTGACTTTATGTTTTGTACATTAAAACACATGTCTCCATACAGTAGTACTTTTACACATACTTACAGTCTTAAATGTTTGAGTGAATGTTTACACAGGAGAACTGAATACATTATAGTGTTAAGTGCTGAGTGCATAACTCAAGTGCAAGAACAAATGTGTTTTTGCAAGCAAGTATATTTATGTTTGAAATGACTGAACATGCCTGAGAACATGTGTTACTCTTGTACATGAGTGTGTCTGTGGATGTGTGCGTTTATGGATACATATACAGATGTGTACACTTGTATGTTTGTGCATTTTCTTACATATATGTGGATTTGTATTCCTTCCTATATAAATTTGTGCAGTCAGGTAGGTTGAAGATTGCATGCTGTGGTTAGAGCTCCTTCTCCTTTTTATCTCGACTGTACTTAACTCAGCTGTAAACCTCCTTCATATTTAATAACCAGCCTGCTGTAGTTTGACCTCTGTCTAGGCTACCAGTGAAGAAAAGCACATTACCACAAACAAAAAATACCAGTGAGACACCTCTTACCCTTAGCCCTACATCAAGCGGTTATGAGCATATCGGCTATGCTGTGTTTTGCTGTCACTCTGGCAATTTCATTCAAATGGCTGAGGTTTGTATGAATAGGGGATGATTATGGTCTTGACAATGGGGGCTGCTTAAAAATGACAGTCTGACAACTCTACTTATTCACAGTGAAACTCATTATAGTTGACAATAGACCAACAATATCCATACTAGAAAATTAGAGCCTAGAATTAGCTGTCTGTAGTTTATATCTTTGCCTGCTAAATCTATTATAATCACAATTGAATGTATAAGGAGTTTATTTATGACACATTGCTGTAACAATTAACTAAAAAAATTAATATGCAAGTATTTCTCATAAAGGAAATGCGTTTTATACGTAAACTGTGTTTTTGCCATTTTCAGGCCCTTCTATTTAGTGCAGTCATCCAAAATCAGATAAAGCCTACACATACCCACATCAAGCCATTTGTGTGCATGCATACACATACAATACACGCACAAACACAAACAGACATGCTGTCAGGGTAAAGGCAGGCAGTGAAAAATGCAGGCATGGGAGCTATGGCAGCTGTGCCCCCAGAGGCTTGCATCTGGTCCAATCTGGCAACCTGGTCTACACACACACTCACACACATACACACATAAACACACACACACACACACCTGCCAACTACACCTGCTGTTAGACCCAACTAAGCACTGCCGGGCAAAAATGGGTTTGGCAGCATAGAGTTTAGAAGATTCTCTAGATTGAGCACGTCAAGCTTGGGCTCTGCTTTTTCAACTCAAAATATTTACATCATGGCTTATCATTTGTAGTCATTCTAATTGCACATTCTTGATACATTTATCTAATTTTAAAACCCTTATCAATTAATCCTTGATTAGTTTCTTGGGTTGATAAAAAAATTATATGAATTATTTAAACTTTAAATAATATCTAAAAGACACATTTAAAACTTTCAGAAGTCCATAATTGACTCTATTAAACAAGGAGAAAGGGCCAGAATCACTGGCAGATAAAGAATGAACCTTCTGCCTGGCTTTGACAGTGTTATCATCTATATGGTGGTGTGGTGGGCCCTATCGAAATGCGATTAAAATGACTGACAGAAGCTATCTACTTTCTCTCTGCAGGTCCGCATATTCCCTTACCTGATTGGTCGAGAGTCGGCCTTCGCAGATAATCTGAAATGGATGGCATGTGCTAACAAAGGTGGGATCTTACAACACATGCACCACCTGCTGTACTTTTTTTTCGCTTATAATCTGTTTCCCGCAGAAAAATAGTTGCTGCATGTTGCTGTCAGCTGGGTGAAAATGAATACATTATGTAGCTCAGGATTTGTTTGGGGTGTTTGGCATATGTGTGTGTGTGCGTGCACGTAGTTGCGTAGACATGTGTTTGTCAGTGCTCATCAGTATTAGCACGTGTATGTGACAGCAGGCAGCTGGTTCCAGTTGCACAGAGCAGATATGTCACATTACATCTTCCTCTAAGCCTAAAGTCCAAACTATCTTGGTGATACACCACTTTCCAGCTGCTTTGTGTGTGGTCATGGTTGTCTCAGTGTGTAGAGCACTTTCCTTCAGGTTCTATATTTAGCTGGGAGGTGGGTGACAGAGACAGTCTGGCTCCATTTCCTCAGGCTGGCGTAGATAAGACAGGCAAGCCATAGGTCACACAAGGGATGTGTTTGTGCGTTTTTAAGTGTGTGTAGATAACAGGACAAGGGCATCCATAGTTTTGCTTGGGAATTATATCAGAGAACCCATCCAGTCACTTCGAGGGTGTTAGTGGTAATGATGAGACCTGTGTGTATGTGCGTCATTGTATGCTGGATGAAGATTTAGACTCCTGACAGTGACATCCTCTCCAGCCTGCAGGAGCTGTGCAGAACAGTCATCTTTTTGCACCAAACACACAACATCTCTAGTGCAAACTAGAGCAGAAAATCTTCTGTAATTTCTCCTGTTTTACTTTAAGTAGTTTTACAGGGGAAAAAGTGCCACTGTAAATCTATACTTCACATTAGTGCTAAGAGGTTCTAATATATAGCATGTTCATGATGGTATGCATACTACAATAAATAAATAAATCATTTTGGTGGTAAGAGAAATGGAGGACCCTGCTCACAACTGAAAAAATTATAACTAATTGTGTATTGTGGTGAAATGGCTATAGAAACACCTCATAAAACAAAAAGATAGCAATTGCATTATTTAGAAATGTTTTACTGTATCTTTGTGAAGTTTAATTGACAGTGCTATTTTAAAGTTGCAATTAGTTTTGACTTGTCCCCTTAGTTCCAATTAAGAAACGTGTGTTGTCTTGTTGCTGGAGCATACAATAATATTTAATACAATAGCATGTTTCCAAATTTCTGTCAACAGGAGACCCTTTCTAGTTTCAACACGGCAATACCCCTACTCAGAAAGCAGGCCTTATTGCCCAGCATCAGTGCCTGATCCTCCAAGTGCTCTTCTGCTGCTGAATTGGAGCAAAGCCCTGCAGCCAGGTTCCAAAATCTTTTGTAAAGCCTTCCCCAGGGGAATGGAGGGTATTATAGCAGCATATTAATTGCCATGTTCAATCACATATGGGTTTAATGTAAAGTTGTCCGCATACTTTTGCACTATACTATAGCCCTGCGTCACTTCATGACATCCTTTGCCTCCATGTCATCCAATATTCTTGTGCATCAGGACACCTTGCGTTTTTAGATTACATATCACCCAAACCAAGGTCCTTTAAAATGTATTTATTGCCCTCATCCTGACCACACCATGCTGTGGCTGTCCTGTCCTATATGTACGACAGGTGTACCATGTCACCGAAAGCAGGGAGGATTCATTTTTTCTCTCTCCAGCTCATCTCACTGGCCCCGGTGGCTCAGCCCGAAGGACGCCCTCAGCCCTCCAGAGAGACTAGTCATTCTTCACACACTACTGTGATGAATGATGCCGTTACACTGAGGCAGCTTGCTTTGTGTGTGATGTGAGTCTGTATGTGTGTGTTGTCATTGCACTGTCTGGTGAAATAATAGCCAGATCCGCGTGTCTCTGAGGATGAAAAGCAGGAATCTGTCAACTTCTAGGTAAAGTTCAGAGTCAAGTGCATTCTTGTTACTTTAGTATTTACAGTAGTCATGTGACTTTAATGCTCCCAGTGCTCTTGTATAAAATATGATTTTAGCATTTTTTTAAGATTTAGAATTAAGATTTTAAGTTTTTTTTAAGAAATGTTTCAGGTGTATTAATGTGGTTCAGCTCCCAGACACTCCAGTTGGCCTGTGGACAAACAGCAGTTTTTAATGTAAGACTGTTTTATTCAGTATTGTTGCTGATTATGATCAGGGGGTCTGGCTGTCTGAGTGAGGAGAATTCCTCCTGAACAACGATTGCTAAAGGTGTGCTAGCCGGGGGACTAACTGCAGAATGCCATCTACCTTAGTGAAACTACACCTGTGATCATTGTGGGAGCTGTCTAGCTGTCTGTCACCACCAAGCTGGAGGAAACCATGGCCTATTAATCTGCTTACAAGAGGCTGATCCATCACAGCAGGCCCAGTTTTTGGGCCTGTGTCACGACACTGAACGAACTCTATAAGCAAGTCTTGTCATTTTACCGTCTCAACATTGAAGAAAGGCATTTTTTGCCTTGAAGTCGAGATCAGAGAAAAAACAAGCCAATCCTGGAGTTTTCCACTGTTGCCAAGGCCTTAGCAACAGTGGACAAATCCAGAGAGCCCCAGTGACCTCAACTCTATGTAAACCGGAGCACTGGTCTATAGCCTGCAAGGGTAAACATGCTGCAAAGCACCCATCTCCCCCTCCTCCACTTATTAGACCTCCAGCTGGCCAACAAGTTTAACATATTGAGGATGTAGGAGTTTCCTCCACTGGAGGGATGCTCCCACTTTCCACCATCCTCTCTGCCTTCAACCAGCTTTGGTTGTATGTGGACCAAATGCCAGGACACCCAGCCCGGTCCCTTTCAATCACCTGCACTTCCAGAAGCAGCTAATATCCAGCAACATATTTTTTAGGGCCAGGCTCCATCTCACCACCACTCTCTCCTCAACTAACAAAACTTTCTTGCTGTCAGAAGTTCGACTGACGGTTTTGTGACTAGCACCTAGATGAGGAATATGGAACTCTGAGCTGTGCCTGAAGGACTGCTCTTTTATCAGCTTGTCTTGAATTTCAGGCTGTGGTGGAGAACTTGCTGCCATGTTCAGAAGCTGTTTTTCTTGTTGGTCAGTTAGCACTGGATTTTCCTCTTTTTTCCTCTTTACCTCTTTTTAACTACAAATGATTCAAGTTGTTAGTAATAATACCTTTTATGGTTTTTTTAATTTACCAGGGCTAAGCTTAATAGTCAGAACATGTGAGGACAGTATGCGGGTGTCCCTTCTTCCTCTAAGTACCTGTCTTAGCAAGACATCCCTGAACTGAACAAGTGGTCCAAAATGCTACTACCAAACTTCTAAACAAATTTCTCAAAAGGTCTTATGTAACAACAATCCTGGTGTCTTTACACTGGTTTCCCATCAGATTCAAAATCCAGTTCAAGGTCCTTGTAATCAAGTTCATGGTCAGGCACCTGCCGACATTAAAGAGCCATTGCAGGCAGCAGCTTGATCAGGGTTTATTTGTTGTCCTTCGCGCCAGGCTCAAGACAGGAGCTTTTGTGCTTTTGAGGTTGTAGTTCCTAAACATTGGAACTCTGTCCCATTGGACATAAGACTTATGGATACTGTGGGCACATTTAACTGGATACATATTTGTTTAGACTTGCTTTTGTTTAATTTGTACTGTGAATTTCAGTTTTTGCCTTGAATATTTAGGTGTATGTCCGCATTTAATGTCTGTTGCTGTTGTTGTTTTTATTGTGAAGAACTTTGTGAGGTCTGCCTTTGAAATATGCCAGAAAAATAAATGTATTATCATTATTATATATTTAAAATGAGATGACCTTTAGAAATTGGAAGGATATATGGCATCCCTCATAGTCTGTGTATTGTATCTAGATTCATCAGGCTCTGGCTCTGGCTCTGGCTCTGGCTCTGGCTCTGGCTCTGGCTCTGGCTCTGGCTCTGGCTCTGGCTCTGGCTCTGGCTTTTTTCTCCCCATGGAGTAAAAGTCCTTGTCAGGAACTATGACCCCAAAATCTATTTCTTCCAGCTATGATTTACTCCATGACCGCCTCACGGTGACAGAGGCAGTTTGCTGTTTTTACGGATGGGTGGAAATGTGGTGGTCTCCCTCTCTTCCCTTATTTTCTGTGTCACCCCCCCCCCCTTTCTCTCGCCCTCTCTCAGTTTTACTGCAGTCCTGATTCCCTCCCTTCTTCTCCCCCATTCGGTCCCCCTGCTGAGATAACAGTGTATTCCCTCCTGCACATGCACATTAGCATCATAATGGTGGCATTACCATCAATGGAAATGGCATCACATTTGGTTTAACTGAGATAGTTTCCCTATTACATTTACATACCACATACCCATTCACAAACCCATGCTGGTTTGCTCTCACTTTTACGTGCCTACAAGGAATTCTTCAACTATTACTCATACATTTGTCCCGATATCTGCTGCCTGTTGTACTGTATTCCATATGTAATGTCTCTGCTGTGGTATTAAGGTAAATAGAATGGAAGAGATACTTTGAAAAACATTTTCTCGCTCTACATAGCCATGCAGATATTAGATGTGCTGCAATGTGGAACAGTTTGGGAGACACAGTGACTGTTCTTCTGTTTGGGGTTAGGGGATCAGCACAGTGAGTAAGGGGACTGAAGCTACTGGCAAGCATCTAAACTAAATGACTCCATTTATCCACTCTAATTTAAGTTAAATTATTCCTCTCTTTCTCTGCTCAATAGGCTACTTCACTCAGATTTCCACATTGGCTGATGTGCAAGAGAATGTGATGGAGTATCTCCATGTGCTGAGTCGGCCTAAGGTGATCGACCGGGAGCATGATACTGTGTGGACTGAGGCCTACATCGACAGCACCGTGAGTTGATTTTATTCTCACATGTCTCTTTCTGGTTCCTACCGTCTAACTTAACCTCACTGAGATTTCAACATTTTTGTACAAACTTAATCCATAATGTACTCTGTTTAAGCTTAGGCTTGTAATCACAAAAATACATTTGCATTTTCAGGATGAATGAATTATATTATTCAAAGGAGAAAAGCAGTGTTAAAAAAGCCAGCAGAGAGTTGAAAATGTGTTCTCTTTTTGTATGTCTCAGATTGTGAGTGTGTTAAAGTGTGTTTGCAGCAGATGGAATCATTAAGTGAATGAGCCTCCTGTGTGTGTCTGGGAGTTGTGTAGAGTGAGTAGAACATACTGGCACACTGGGGCACATTGGTGAGTTAGTCTCTGATCTCTCAACCTCTTATCCTACTCTAACACACATAGATACACACATTGTATAATGGCACACTCTTATTTATTTGCATAATAATATTTCTCAACAAATTCAAATGATCACATTCATAGCTGAATCCCCTCTAAATGCTTTATAGTTCTCTGGCACAGACAGTATCATAACTAACACACCCCAAAGGATAACAACTGACTTACAGTACAGAATCCTCTGCAATCCATAATCTAGGCACAGTATACTGTATTATTCACACATGCACAATGCTCCGTTTTTGTCAAACTTATTGTATTTGGTCATAGAGTGTGAACAGCAACCATTTGTCCTCAGCAGTTTTTAATAGATTAAGAGAGCTTCGAAAATGTAAGGAAACAAAGGCAAGTGCCCTCTAGCAGAAATACCCACAGGCTATCAACACTACATGGAAATGGACTCTTCCTCTCTGCAATCCTCTTCATACCCCTCATGTTTTTTTCTGTCTTTCTCTGCTTATTTTGTTCTCTTTGTCCTCATTATCTGCAGTCAAAGTACAAGCACTCAACACTGACCTAGCAGTAACAGCTTAAGTGTTGTTTTTTCTGCTGTGACCCTCCCAGCAATAAAGCTCTCCTCTCTTGACACAGTCACTCTTTTTTAAGTTGCAGTCAATGTCAGTGGATTTTACACACCCAGTGGTACAGGCACTCCATTGAACAGAAATGACACTGGAAGGCTTTCTGACACTTATACCAAAACATATTGACCCTTTCTCTCCTCCTCCTCCTCCTCCTCCTCCTCCTCCTCCTCCTCTCCTCCTTAATCTGTTCTCTTTAGCTCCCCCAAGCACAAAAGGTAAAAAACAAATCTGGTTTGAGGTCATCGCTGTATTGTGCTGTGTTGAGGCCTGGTGTGTGCTCATGGACATTTCATGTGCATGTGCGTTTTGGTCTCGGATCTCTGTAATAAGAGTAATAATTAGTTGGGGGGGACTAACTACCATACCGACCGATGGCATTTTCTTGTGTGTCAGTGTCGTATGTTGCTCCTCAAACCTCCTGATTTAAACCATGCATCGTGGTTTTCGTCGGTTCAGTGGATCGTTCTCTTTTGCACGTCTGATCAAACACACGCACACCTCTGTGCACGCTCACATTCATTTGTTATTGGTGGTGCTGTGTTGGCTGTGCTTTGCCAGTATCTCCGGCACTGGCAGTGTGACCATGTGTGTGTAAATGTGGGGCTACATCTTGCTCTTTTGCCTCTGTGATTTTGGTGTGAAAACAAGATTGCCTGCGTTATTTGTTTTGGTAGAATTCTCCAGAATAAGCTGTCTTCTGTCATCTTCTGTTGAAAATCCAAAAGCCTACAATGACTGGCAGGATGATCTGTTCTGATGCCTTTTTTAAATAATTTTTAGTGTTTTATTTTTCAGTGTTTTTATGAATCATATGTGGGTTGAGATAAGCAGCTGTATAATTGTAACAATGATGATAGTGGAACAGAAGTGTCTTCTGCCTCCCAATCAACATGAGCTGAGCACAGAGCAGTCCCATTAGACAGCTGGCAGGCCATATGTCTGACATAGCATTGTTAGTGTGATAGACCCAAGCTGATTGACATCGAAGTGGCTCAGCAGAAAACAGAAATAGATATCACATTGTCAGACATGATAATTGGGATTAGCAAAGAATCTGCACTGCTTCGTTGCATGTAATCACCCCAGCACAGCTCTGGCCTGGATGCTATGAACATACTCACACAACACTCCTCTCAAAGTTAAAACAGACAGTGACAAAAAGACACACACACACACACACACACACACACACACGCACACACACACACATGCACACACACACACAGACGCACACACATGCGCACACACACACATGCGCGCACACACACACACACACATGCACGCACACAAATGCACACATGCACACACACACATGCACGCACAGTCGCACACACATGCACACATGCACACATTCACACACACACACACACGCATGCACGCACACACATGCACACACACACATGCACACACATGCACACACACACACCCTGCGTGGTGATAGTGTCTGATAAGAAGTTACGTAAAACTCCCTGGGATTGGCTCAGTGTTTAGAAAGTGATGAGCATCTGGGACTTGTGTTCCAGGGCTGATGTGTATCATCTTTCCAGATGTACCCATCATCCTATCTTTTTGCTCCTTTCTCAGTTCAACCCAATTATCTTTCTTGCCTTGCATATCTCCCCTTTCTCCCTCTCTAGCTCTCCTTCCACCTGTGCTCCCCCCTCCTTTCCTATTCTCCCGCAGTCTTCCTCCTCTCCCTCCTCTCTTCCTCATCTCACCAGCTTCATCCATCATTCTCTGGCTCATTTGGCTTTGTTTCCCACTCTGCCAGATGAACTGACACTGGAGCTCAGGGTTGATGGGAGGGAGGTAGGGGTGAGAGGAATGTGTCATGGGGATGTTTGAGGACAAGTAGGGAAGATGGATGAAAGAATTTAAGAAATTTGAAGAAAAAGGATAGCAATAAAAGTTTGGAAGTAGGGCTGGGCGATATATCGAGTATACTCGATGTATCGCGGCTTGTTCTCTGTGGGATGTAGAAAATGACTATATCGTGAATATTCGAGTATACATTCAATTTACACGCAGTTTGTTTTTAGTCGCGGCCCGTTGAACTACAGGTTTCTCTCACTCTCTCATCTCTCCGCACAGAGAGATAAAACAAGCGCACCTAGGTACGTACAACACGTTCTGTTGTGCGTGCAACGTCATATGCTCGGCAGCATGTAGCAGCAGTAGCAGCGATCTCAGGTAGCGGGAGCAGCAGGTGATATGGACAAGTGGAGGAGGGAGATTTAATAAAACAATTCAGGATCCATCATCTGGCGGTGGTTTGGGTACAAGAGGTAGGACGTTGAACAACAAACCGTAATATGTAAAGTATGCCATAAAAGCGTCACCACAAAAGCTGGTAGTACAACAAAGTTATATCACCATGTGTGCTTGAAACTCTGCAAGAGCACATCTCCGGCCAGTGACATATTGAAGAAAGTGCCGAAGCAACCAGCACTGACGCAACTGAGTCTGGCGTCTTCTTTTTCCAGAACAGCAATACGACTAAAATAGTCAAAAACAGAAGAAGATAACGTCCTCAGTAACACACCACACAGAGAAAGACATGGCCCCAGTGAGTGTGGTTAAAAGCCCGGATTCAGAAAGATCATCGACACACTTGATATAATCTACCTAGCAGAGACAGCTCTACCTTTATATCCTAGTGGCATTATGCACAAAATGTGCACTTTAATTTAGCGTTATTTTGATGTGTCAGTTACATCATGCATAAAAGACACTTTATTTGTTTTGAAATGACATGTTTGTGCCACTGCTTAATAACTCTTTAATAAATACAGTTTTGGTGAATTTGTTTAGTTGTGATTTACGCTTTTGGCATGAATGTTTAAAATCGGCATATATTAATGCAGTATGAACAATGTTTTAACGTAGAAACGTAGAATCATCATACTGGCATGATTGTATGCATCAAAGTGTTAATTCAAGGCTAAGGCAAAATATCGAGATATATATCGTGTATCGTGAAACGGCTTAAAAATATCGGGATATTAATAAAAGGCCATATCGCCCAGCCCTATTTGGAAGTGAATTTAAAGGATGTAAAGAAGACAGGTATACGCACTGAAGTTATAAGAACATGATTGATACTCAGTAAAGCATGAAGACAGACAAATGGGGAAGCTGGGAGCAGATGATTACTTTTTGATGACGGATTGAGGTAGCAAGCTGTTCAAAATGTCATGACGGATGAACATAAACTCCACTATTTCAAAGAAAAAGTGTTAACATTGATTGAGGTAATCGAGAGCTTTCAAAGATAATCCTAACCCCACCTGTGCAACAAAAAACGTGCTGAGTCTGTGCCAGCTCTGTTCCCCCCATGGGGTGTGTATAACTTCCCATAGGAGCCTACAGGGGGCTTTGGTTCAGGCGCTTACACACCAACATTATCAAGCTCGGTCTCCAAGGAAACAAGGGTCACCTCGTCCACCAGCACGCAATTTGTCACAGCAACCTAGATTACAAAGTGTCCTATGAGACACCAAACATAGGGCAGGGGTGTGTATCTGAGCCCTCGGAGGGGTGTACGTGTGCGGGTATGTGTGCGTATTTGTGTCAGAGGGAAGCGAGCGTATCTTTTTCTTTCTCTGACCCGTAGCAAGGGAAGAGACTTACACACGTCATTTGCTCTACATATAAAGTGACATAGGCAATGATGATGCAGATTTGGCCCAAATGTGTGCTGAGTTCTGACTTTGCTTTAGAGGTTGTAGGTTATATAGGATAAGTCAAACTCCAGATACAGAGCACTCCTTTAGAGACATCGGTCATGGTCACGTTGGAGGAGATTCATTCAGGCAAGTGCCTCTTTCCTCTCCTGGGTAAGGATAATAAAACACAGGTTTAAAGGTCTGTCCTCCCCTAGGTAGGGCAAATCAGGATCCTCTTCAGTTGTGATGTCAGCTTTAAATCCAACAGATGCAGTTGCTGGCTGCCTTTCTCCACGCAGCTCTTGTTATTTGCTTAATTACAGTATGCCATTTCAGAGCAGCTGGGCATGCCTGAATTCCACCAATTGCACATATACAGAATGAAAAGCATTTAGGTTAGCACTGAAGCACAAAGACTACACATTTGATGGGACTGCTCAACAACAGTTCATGAGGATACACAGTAACTGGCAGTCCATATGTTCACAGACCTGTGATATATGATCCTATAGACCTGAACTTGGAAATAGATTTTATATTTTTAGATGAGGCTCTGCTCGTTTTCCCTGTCCTTTGATCGATCCCATTCTCCAGCAGCAAGGCTGTCCGTTGTTACAGCACCTGTACTTAGGTGTGCTTTGTTCTCTTTTTGATGTCCAATACCGCGTCCTGGATTGCTATTACCAGCTGTCTAAGCTCAGGTCACCAATTCCCCTCTCCTCAGTGTCTGAGGGAGACAGAATAGATGCTAGCAGTTTCCTGTCATTACCTATTATTACTGGTGGTAAAGGGGGGTGAGCACTGGGGGATGGAGTGGACAGGAGGAATGTAATGTTTAGTTAAGAAGATTGGTTAAATGGGGCAGTTCCTTTTGAGAACATACTATGCTGGGATCGAATATTTAAGTCAGTTTTAACAGAATATTTTGATAGACACAGCAGGAACAGAACATCTAAATTAACACTATGTGGATTTTTTTCTGGGATTCATATTAATGCACCAATTACTTGGAGTAACTTTAACACAAACTGCATCAGTGACTGATATTTAGAATGCCTCTGCATTTCTGAGTGGACAAGGTCGCACCAAGCTTTGCAGTACGAAGCCCTCCTCCAGTCTCCACATAAGAGTGTCAAGCTTTCATCTCTAATGGGTATCACTGTCAGATACAGACATCTGCTGGAAAGATAAATATCATAATTATTCCAGCAGTCTTTAGGGAGGGAAGATGCCCAGATTCAAACTAGAAGCACTGCCTTTGGATAAGCTTATTCTGCAAGAGATCAAAGGCAGGCTCTGATTGAACACATTTTAAGGCAAATAATAAACATGAATAAAACATGTCATGGAAGTTTTGTAGGTCCCTCAAGAAGATAACACAACTAGGTCTGCTGCAGAATTCCTACCAGAATCACTACTAAAGGGATGAATTTTATGCAGCTTGAAATAATCACTCAGTGAGTGTGCCACAAGATGATGATTCATACAATGTGCATGACGACGAGCTATGTGCAGTTTCATTTCTTTTGCAAATCTGTCTCAATTGTGTTTCATCAGTAGCTTCCCTCTCTTCCCCCCTCCCTCTCTCTCACTCCCTCTCTCTTTCTCTCTCTCTCTCTCTCTCTCTCTCTCTCTCTCTTACTGTCTCAATGTCTGTCTTTCACTGTTCATCTCTCATGACTTACTCAGTTGGATGATGGTCAAGGTCCGGTTCTGATGACCACTGTGGCAATGCCTGTGTTCAGCACCAAGAATGAGACGGTAAGTTCACATTCTATTATCTTTGCCCGACTAAGTTTCTCAAACAAACTTGCAGTATAATTGAAACACCAGGCAATTACTTATTGCATAACTCATGTGGAATGAGGTTTTTGAGAGAATAGACCCAATTTGTGACATAATGGTTAATTATGTTTGTATTCGATGGACACTAATTTCAGTTTAATTGAAGTCTCTAAATTGGGATACAGTAGAGCATCACTAATTGAATGTACAATAAAGACGGCCATATTTTATATGATGAACAGTGGATCTGTAAGAGACTGTGTTATGTAAGTAACCTTTCAAACGCTACTCACAAATATTTCTAATGGTTGTGTTTCTAGAGAAATCGTGGCATCCTACTAGGGGTGGTTGGGACAGATGTTCCTGTCTCCGAGCTGCTCAAGACCATCCCAGAATATAAGGTACCACTCCTGACATTGTTCAGTTATTACTACAAATAGTTGTTTGAGTGGCTGTTTAAGCTACCTCTCCACACCATCCCACCTTCTATCTATTGTCAATCTTTATGAGCCTTATTATAGGGCTTTATAAGTGATCATCAATTCACTTGGATGTTAAGTCGGTTAACATTTAAAACAAATGAAAAGGTTGTCTTTTTTTTGCTCCCGTCTGTTCGTACGTCAGTCCAACTCCACATTGCAGTAATTGAATGCTAATCCCAATAGCAGATACTACATCAGAGGTTTTGCTGAAGTTTTGACACTGATTATTCACAGCCTCATGTTCAATAATGACTAATGCATTCTGATAGTAAATGCTAAGTGGAAGGTAGTGGTAATGGATTGCATTCATATTATGTCTTTCTAGTCTTATCAATCACTCAAAATGCTTTACAATACATGACAGCATTCGCCCATTCAACACACAATCATACGCTGAAGGCAGAGGATGTCATGTATGGTGCCAGCCTGCTGATCAGGAGGTGTTCCTAATCATTCACTCACCCACCAATGGCGCAGCCATCAGGAGCAATTTTGGGCTCAGTATCTTGCCCAAGGACACCTCGACATGTGGACAGGAGGAGATGCGAATCAAACCAACAACCTTCTGATTAGTGTACGGCCCAGCTCTACCACCTGAGCCACAATTTCCTTTGCCATGTCTCCTGTGTTGATTTCTTTTACTTAGAGATGTGAAGCTCAGTTAGTTATAAGGATTTGACATTTGAAAGTGTGTTATTTAACGGATGTGAATGAATGACATCATCCTCTTGTATTGTGTATCTCTGTGAGTTTCACCACAAAGACAAAGATTCTGCCAGCAAAAATTACAAAGAGCTTGATTTGCCCAGATTTACAATTAGATACAGATTTGTCATGCATCCATTTGGTCTGTTTTGTGTTTGTGTTTATTCTCCTAGCTGGGCATTCACGGCTACGCCTTTGCAATCACCAACAATGGCTACATCCTCACCCATCCAGATCTACGGCCACTTGTGAGTATTAGCTCCAGCACCATTCAGATGCTCTGTAACAAGTTAACTGAGTGCAAACCTTATTATCATAACAATCCCTTTTAGGATGCATAGATTAGAGTTCAAATGTATTAATTTATTTGGTACAGGCAGTAGAGGAATACTAACTCTTGAGATCATGTCAGTCAATTACTGATTTCACTGTCACATTGAGATGCCGATTGACATAAAAAAATTGGTCTGTCGTTGTGGGGGTGCACTATGTGCTGCGCTGTACAAGTTTGTTGGCCGCACAGTGGTATGTAGATGAGGAGAGTGTGTTCCAGGCCTCCGCTGTGCTGTGAATAGACAGAGATACAGCTTCTGAATGGCTGTGATTAACTCTATTGTACTCACTCCTCTCACAAGAGGATGAGAGGAGAGAGTGTAGAGAGAGAGAGAGAGAGAGAGAGAGGGTGGGGGGTGGGTGGATTGAGGAGAGCAAAGAACCTGCTTAACGTGAGAATAGGTGCAGGGTGACAAAGCGGGATGCAACACTGGATGAAAATGGTGAGATATGGAGGGATGACATGAGAACAGATGATGAGGAAAGGAGAACAGACAGTGAGACAGATAGACAGATGGTTTAATAGCAGTCTAATTAAAGACGTTAATGAACAGTGTTTAACAACTAATGAGGGGTGGGAGTATGAAGCTAAAGACAGCGGAAGATTAGCTTGGCTTTGCCTGGCCACCTATCAGTGATGACAAGACCTCAGGAAGTCACTGCCCCCAACCAAGAAATAGTTACAGACCCTGTAAAATCATAACTTCTTTTTACATTTCTGTAAGATTAAACAAATACGGTATAACATGTTAATTAGTGAGCTTTAAAGTTGCTGGTAGATTAAACTTTGGACAGAACCTGCCTTCAGTTTTGCTCAGCTAAGCTAACAGTCTCCTGTCTCCTGACAGAAAATAAATTATTTATGAAAGCCATCATTTATTTGCTGCTTTTAGCCTCTCAAATGCTGCTTTTATCTGGTTTATATCATTTGATATTGAATACCTCTCTACTCCAAAATGTTTTTTGTTTGATAGTACAAGTTTGGCACTAGAGGGTTATTTACATGTTCAGCTACTGAAAATGATAAGTTTCTCTGGGCTCACCGTAAATCTCAGTTTTAGGCGTGTGCTTATGAGCCGGATTTACATAGTTTGGAACCAATTAGTCAAGTATGCAACTTACACAAGTGTGAGGTGGAAACTTGAAGCCTTTGCTGCACATACATTGATAATGGACTTTTCAGTGAAGTGGGAGACATGTTGTGTACATCAGCATTCTGGATTGTTAACGAGGTAGAAGGAGTAAATGTTGTTCATTCATTTTAAGAATTTCTAAACAAGCATTTTATATTATTATTCAAAGTTGAGTTTATATTTTATTCTTACATGTATTGGAGGGGATGTTTAATGTTGAACAAAACAAACTATTTGAAAGTGTTATCTGGTCTAGAAATTGATGTTGCATTTTTCACAATTCCTCAACAGTGTAATGTAATGAAGAAAACAATGTTGTGATTGATAGTTAAATTATCACTAATTGCAGGTGTAGTATGATGTACTCTTTGTGTTCCTTTGTCTTCAATATCTCTACCTGTGCATGCATGTGTGTTTTCATTGACCTGTTTGTCTAGTATGGGGATGGCAAGAAGCGAAGGAAGCCAAACTACAGCAGTGTGGATTTGTCTGAGGTGGAATGGGAGGATAAAGATGACACGGTGAAACTCTTTCTCTACATTAAATCTATATTAAGTATAACCTCTGTACACCTCTCAATAGAAATCTGACTTTGAGACTATGTGTTGCCAGCTGAGAAATGCCATGGTCAACAGGAAGACAGGGACATTTTCCATGGAGGTGAAGAAGAGTGTCGACAAAGGGGTGAGCAACGCAAAATTTAGAAATTCACAAAACGCGCAAATAAGCAAACTTTTCTGATGTTCCCAAGGGATATGCCAAAGAAAATACACAGCAGGGAGTATCTACTCTGCCAAGGGGTTGTTACACTTGGCACAGTGATGTACAGGATTGACTTGGGGATTTTGTTTCTGATTTGGTTTGCATGCGTGCATGGGTGTGTGTCTGTCTCTGTGTGTGAGCCCCTTATCTCCACCAAGCACATGTTGCTGAATACGAGGGAGACAGCAGCCCAATGATTCTCTTTTTACTACTTGCCTGTCTGAGAGAGAGAGGCATTCAGGTGTTTGTCCGTGTGTGTGTGAGCATGTGCACTTTGCAGTTTCAAAGCTTAGTAAAGAGCATTATACATTAGCTTGATTATTAAGCATTCAGTATGTAAATACATATCTGCAAGCACGCATACAGTAATGTACACACACATGCATATTCACAATCATTATCCAAATGCTCGTGTCAGAGACTGCAACCACAAGCATGTAATCCCTTTACCACTAGATGGAGCCAGGCTGCAGGAAATCATTTCAAATAACAGCACTGACTATTATATGTATACTGTAGCGTACAATTGAACATATTTATCTCTTTTGTTTCAGAAACGTGTGCTGGTGTTGCATAATGATTACTACTACACAGACATCAAAGGGACACCATTCAGGTAAGAAGACTTCTGTGAGCAGTGAGCAAAGTTTAGAATGACTGACGCACCACTTTTCCACTTTTTTTTATTTTTTTAGTCTAGGCGTAGCTCTCTCCAGAGGCCACGGCAAGTTCTTCTTCAGAGGGAATGTGACAGTGGAGGAAGGTAGGATGTACTGCATTCTCCTGCTCTGATTTATTCATGTCTTTGTGTCTCTGTGTCTTACTCAGCCGGCCCTCTATACTCAACTGCAGTGTTAAGAAGTATCCAGATCCTTTACTGAAGTCAAAGAACTGTTGTAATTCTACATACTGCAAATTCTCAATCACAAGTAAAAATCTTGCATTTAGAATTGTACTAAAGTTAAAGGATAATCAGCAAAATAAGTATCAAAATTTGAAGTACCCCAGCAGAATGGCCAATTTCAGATATTCATATTATTACATTATACATTTTTTTTTTGTATTATCGTGTTAGCAAGTTCAGTTCAGTTCAGTGTTGCTGGTTGAGATAGAGCAGCTCTAAATTACCATTGTGCAGTTTAATCAGCAATAACATTTTGAAAGTATAATATTCAAAATAAATTGTAACTGTACTATTGCTGAAATACTGAAAATTACAATACAGTCTGATACCCTCCATCCCTCCCAAATTTAAGTGGAATAGTATAATGTGGCTCACAATGATAATGTTAAACATATTCAAGTAAATGTATATAGTTAATTAACTTTCTTTCTTTTCTTCCTTTCTCACACACCCCCTGCTCTCTCTCTCTCTCTCTCTCTCTCTCTCTCTCTCTCTCTCTCTCTCTCTCTCTCTCTCTCTCTCTCTCTCTCTCTCTCTCACACACACACACACACAAACACACACACACACACACACACACACACACACACACACACACACACACACACACACACACACACACACACACACATCCAGTGGTAATGTAGTGATACTTAATTATAAAGCCACAATTAGACAGGAAGTTAAATATTTCTTTAGTGTCTCCTTAGGTGTGTTGTACTTGTCCATGTCTTCACAGTGTGTATGTGTGTCTATTTCCATGTCCAGCCTCATGCATGTTAATATTCATGTGGTGGTGGTCTGTGTGTCTGTGTCTGTGTGTTTCTCTAAACATGTCCATCATGCAGAGCGGTATGAGCATGACTTGGCTCTTCCTGATCTAATCAGACCTGTCACAACCATTCAAAAAACACATTTTTCACCCATGGTGTGTGTGTGTTTAAGTGTGTGTGCATTTGAGGTGTAGATGCCTACCCCTATTATTAAGAGTTCATATTGGGTGCTTTTTCTTATTTAGTTTGAGATATATATACTTCTCATTTTCATCACAGGACTTGATGACTTGGAACACCCTGATGTAGCGCTGGCAGACGAATGGTAAGACACTGCTGAATGTGTCTTTTCTGAGATATTATACTTGTCTCTTATTCAAGTAACATTTTGAATGGACTATAAATATATGTATATGGACCTAAATATACTTCCTGATTATTAAATCAAGGAGAGCTATAATCTCACTGCAATACAGTTATACAACAGCTCCAGGATCTGTAGGACTTTGACTTGATCATTTGTGTCACTTGATGACTTGTGGTCAGCGGGTTTGGGAACTAACATCTAAACAAATTACAGTGAAAGCATTTCAAACTAATGTTTGTAAATGGAAAAACCTTCTTCGTTTCATTTCATATTATATTCATGATTGGCCCTCAAAATACAAAAGTAACTGAGAGCAACTAAAAGAAACATGATTTCTATGACTAACTTCGAATAATGAAGCAGATAATCAGTAATCAGCTAAGAAATGAGTATTGACAGGCAACAGTTTGGAGCCAGTTAATATAACCAATGTACTAATTGTCCATTTTTTATATGACAGGACATATTGCAACACTGATGAGCACCCAGAGCACCGCTATCTGACCCAGATAGAGGCGATCAAACTCTATCTCAGTGGACACGAGCCCCACCTACAATGTTGGTTAAACTCATCTATAGACTACCTTCCTTAACTGATATTCTGTGTGGTCATTGTCTAGTTAAAGACCATGATTCATGTATATTTTTGGTTTTGTTAGGTGACAAGGAGCTGATTCAAGAGGTTCTTTTTGACGCAGTGGTAACTGCCCCTTTGGAGGCCTATTGGACCAGCTTGGTGCTCAATAAGTCTGAGTACGTAACCCATTCTCTCGTCCCTATTCATCCCATCCCAAATTATAGTCAGTTATGATTTTTGTTTTCTAAAATGGTAATATGAATGGTCTTAAATTAATGCTGCTCATGTCTACAAAATTATATTTTGGTTATTAGATAACTACTTAGTATTAGGTATATTAATATATGGCTCTTTTAAAGGCTGTTCTGTTTTTAATAATTTTGACAGTGATCCTTAAGTGATGTTAAAAGGCAGGTTATGTACTTGTCATACTACACAGGAACTCTGATAAAGGAGTGGAGATAGCATACCTGGGCACAAGAACAGGCCTGTCCAGAATAAACTTGTTTGTGGTGCCTGACGAGCTTACAAATCAGTAAGTGTGCAGGAGTAATTCTTGATTTATGATTCCAATGAGTGTACTATGCATTAGGTTTTGCATGTGCATGATTTGTGTCACCATCTCTGTTTCCTGTCTGTTTCAAGAGACTTCTTGACAGCTGAAGACAAAGAGGGGGTGTTCAACGCCGATCACTTTCCCCTGTGGTACAAGAGAGCAGCAGAACAAGTTCCTGGTACATTTGTCTACTCCCTGCCTTTCAACACAGGTCAGTGGTAAATTAAAATGTTTCAATAGCTGATGAATCTGTGTTCTGCCCTTGAAGTTAAAGGTTTAGAGATGAGTCAGTTATTATGCTTAACAAAGCTTGTGCTAGTGTGATACTACAAAGCTGAAAGTCACTGTGAGAATGGCACCACCAAGTGTCCAGAATGTTACTGAAAATAAAACTGGCAAGAGCCATAAGACGTAGTCACACTCTGTGAGGGCTTCCAAAGAAACTTGTAGTTTGTCAAATGCACAAATATACTCACTTTGTATTTGGTAGATGTTTTTCACATTTTCTTTGTCCCTTCTTTTTCTCTTTCACCCATATTTGGTCATTTTCTCTTGCCATGCATCTCTACCTCCCCTTCCCCTCTTATTAATTCTGGACCGTGTTCTTGTGGACAGGACTGATTGCTGCGGGTTGAAATAAGATACGTTAGGAAGAGGTTCAGCCCTTTCCATAGTGACTTAGCCAGAACACACATATGGACACACACAAACACACACTCTCAAAAAGACATACACACAAGGATGAATGCTCATTCACACGTGCGTGCACACACACACGCACATACACAGGCACCTCACGCATATTCAGTTAAACTATAAAATGGTTTCTTTTCCAAAGGGAGAATGTGTTCTCATCTGTCCTCAGCCTCAAGCTTTCCATTAGAGCCAGCTAATACAAGTGATCTGAAAGCCTCTTATTTACTCGCCGGACTTGCCTTGGATGCACTCTTCCTCTCAGGACTGTGGCAGTTAGCTGTAGCCAGGAAATAGTACTCTGTGGTATTTATGTTCAGTGTTTCTCCAATCACCCTGTGGTCAATTCAAAACTAATATGAGGAATTATGATATGACTGTGATGTGAACTCTGTGTGTGTGGCTGTGTGTGTATGTGTGCTTGTGTGTGTGTGTGTGTGTGTGTGTGTGTCTTAGGATCAGAAAACAAGAGCGTTGTATTGGCCAGCACTGCCATTCAGCTTCTGGATGAGAGGAAATCACCAATAGCTGCGGGTAAGTGGGGACTGAAGTGGCTGTTTCTTTCTCACATACACACACTCTTCTACATTGACAGAGGCTGCAATATATTCTTGACGCTGCTATGCAGGCTTTGTTTTGTTGGTCTAGAGTTGTCTGCCCCTACATTTTCCTCTTTTTGAGATGAAACACTAACTGCCCACAAACTGTGCTGCTTTTTTTGTCCGTGTGCTTGCCGCTGCATGAATGTATGCTCAGAAGAAGGCAAGAGAGCAAGATATAAACACGTTTGCATCCAGGAGTATTCATGCCTAAATGTATTAATAGAAGCCAGTTTCATAAACACCTTTCATGCATTTGTTTCGTGCACTCGATGCTTATTTAAGGCATATTGTGGCCGAGAGGATTTCGTTGCGGCCTGCCTCATCTCACATCCTGGTGACTCAGAAGCCCCACAATGTCACGCCCATATAATGCAACTCTGTGCAATCAGCAAGTTGGTGGTATGAAGTGCGGCCCTTGTTCTGTTAGCCGTCAACTTGCTTACAGTGGAAAAGGACAGCAGATTAAATGGAGGAAATGGGAGGAAAGGAAGGGGTTAGAAATGTGGACGTATTGTTTCGTAGTAGTTGTGGTATTATCTTTAGGAAAGTTGTATAGCATTATTCATTACCCACCTCTCACCAAAGACACATAATAACTGTCAGGCACCACTTTGTGTATTATCTAGTAATACTTTCACTATAGTACAGTACTGTATAGATGACAGTGACAAGTTAGGATTTATTTAGTTAGGAAAATGTTTATTACAGCTTTTGATGTGTAGAAAAATACTACCATAGGAAGTTGCTAAAATATGTATATATAAGCGTCACGTGTCTGCCTTAGTGCTATTCCTCCAGGAGCTATGCTTGCTATTGATGTTTATTCCCAGTAGACCTTTTGGAAGTCCTGTTTGTTCCACTACATTTACACTGACAGCTTTAATAATCACACATACAAATATCTTGAAAGAACAAGTTATTCTATTCAAATACAGTGCATGTGGAGTGTTGCAATCTTCTCCACAGCCCGACATACGCACATACAAAGGACCAATATTGAATATGTTTAAAAACCTCTTCAGACAATTATCTGTGTAAGTTCTCCTGTCAACAGATGAAGGCAAGTAATGCCAAAAGAAACAAATATCTGGACAGAGGAAAGAAAATCTGAAGAAAGGAGAAAGAGGACAGTCTTTTAGGAAATGCAGTGATAAAATAAGAGAAGAAATAAAAGGGCAGAGAGAGAGAACATTTTTTCACGGTCCCTGAATGCGTTGACATAAGAGCAGTGCATTGTGGGTACTCTTGGCCTGGGGGAAACCACTGGAGCAGAAGGACAGAGATGGGAGAGTCTGTGTGGTGCCACAGCGCGTGCACACACACATACACTCATGCACAGTATGCATCCGATTTTTTAGCAGAGTGGTACACAAGCAGCTCAGCGTTTACACCAGCCCACAGTATTATTTGACCCTGTTGACCCGATCACTATTTTTTTTAGATAGGGTCATTCTCTCAAATCTCTTTAACAGCAATCAAAATGACTAATCGATAGCAAGGTTTCATGAAAACCCTATTGTTACAGTGGGCATTGATATACAGTAATGATAATCATGACTGTCAGATTGGGGGATGTCTGTAAGGATGACTTTATATAAGAAAGTCAGATGGGAGGAGAGATGTAGGCTAGAATGCAAATTTAGCGTAGGCCGGTTATGGCCAGTTTTCACTGCCCTGCGCTCCACTGAGCTGTAGACTTGTGAATACGCTAATACACTAACTTAACAGGACAGGCTGATGACATCACACACAGACCCTGCAGACATCGCTTGAGTCACAACGTTACCGTGTGTGTGCGTACATACGTGTGTGTGTGTGTATGCCAGCCTGTTTGTGTATGTGTGTGTGTGTGTGTGTGAGTCAGTGTTTGTGGTCACATCCTGAGCCACGTGCAGCAAATTTGCTGCCGTAATATACACAGAGCCATAAAAGTCAGGTCAGCCGTTAAGACCAAAGACATCTGCGTAGATTTATGTGTATCCACACTATACTGAATGAGCTAAAAATCACACTGGTGGCTAATTATAGATAAATAATATTATGCTTTTGTGTTCAAAATAATATGTTAATATTCATTCATTCATTCATTCATGCTGCTCCTCCTCTAGAGGGTTGGTGGGGGGGAGGGGCTATTCCAGCTGAATATGTTATTGCTGTAATCTAAAAATCTGTCTCTACATATCCACTCATAAGATTTGGGAAACAGCATTTCAGTGTACCAAGCACCTGATGTTGCATTATATAATACTTCAGAATTCACTTAGAACATTGGAAGTGAACTTCATCAGACAAAAGAAGACGGCTGGGTAATATTCGAAAATTCGAAATTGGTATCAAGTATAATTCACAATAATGTCATCTGAAAATATTTGCTTGTTTGACCATTTGATCTTAAAAGGATTCTATAGGACAAATGTCACACATTAAACTCTGAGGGACTGAAACACCACCACAGTGACCACTAATCATCATGTCATAGACAGGAAGACGCTGATAGATGCATGATAAATTATGAATTAACATGTAACATTTTCTTCAACAAAGGCTGTATGGCTATACAGAAAATGTGACTTGGATTCTAATTTCATGAATATTTTGTTACAGCTTTGACATCACATCAAGGTGGCAGAATGCCTTTTTTATTTATTTACATAGAGAATTTATGAAACACAGAGAAGCTCTCACTGAAAGGAAAATAACATCCCTTTTGTGATGTGATTTTCTATAATATTGGATGTCTATGTTAGACATGGTCGAAGTTCCAAAACTGTAATGTTCCCTTAAAGTCAAAAGACCAGACTGTGATGCTGTAGTCTTTGATGCTAAGGTTTTTCATTCGTCCACTTTAATATTTCACAGCAGATTGTGGCTCAAACATGTATGGATGCATTTCACTCCAAAGTGGGCATATTGTGTTATGTAATACTCCTCTTCTAAAAATACTTTTTCCATTAAAAGATGCATGCCTGCTCAAATTAATGGTCAATATACATACAATAATCAGGTCAAATGCTTCCCTTTATTTTATATAATACATACTGAAAGACATGTCTACCATTATGTTATTGGCATTGACTTACAAACAAGACTCAACTGATTGTATTAAAAGCGCGTGTGTGTGGGTGTGATTGTGTGCTGCAGAGCTAAAATTCTGGGTCATGAACCTGTAAAGTCATGGAAAAACAACAAAGCCAAGTCCAGGTTTTGTTTTCATTTTAGTTTGTTTCATTATTGCTTCAACGAATTTCCCATCTTCACTTCAGTTGTCAGAAAAATAGCCTTTAAGAAAACATATTTCCTCTTCAAAACTATATGACGTTATTAGGCACAGACTCTTAAATTCTCTATAAATATGTGCAGTCAGTATAGATATCCACACACACGTACATACACACACTCAAGCACAAATGATAACGGTGACACAAACGGTCTCATTTTTGTTCTCATACACTCATCATGACAAAACAACTTGGAACAGAACTTAACAGCAGCTGCCTACGATGAGATTTCAAAATGACCTCAAATTCAGACTGAAAATTATTAACAACAACCAAAAGACAACCAAATTCTGAAATTATTTTTTTTTAAATACCAGTGCTTTACTAATATACCTACAAATACACAACTCTAAATATAGCGATTTGTATATATATCTGTGATATGCATTTCTCAGACAAAATGGAATTGATTCATTTGAATTCTTTGGCCTGCCCTTTGAACCCGCATACAGTGGAAGTTACAGTTCTCTTCAGTGCATAGTCATATACCTGTGGAATTTAGCTACCCAAGTCTCAGAAATGAGGTCAGCATACACAAACATGAAGAATCTCACTCTCTCTTCTTTTCTTCTCACAACCACACATGCACGAACATACATCCAGAGAAAATTAGGTTAAAGGGTTGAGGCCCAATTTTTAAGTTCAGGGTTCATGTTATCATCTCCTAGGCGATAGCATTCTCCAGTGGTTCCTTCTCATCAGCTGTGGCATGATCTGCCCCCTGTGCCGCTGCTAACTCCTCGTTCTTCTTTAGCTCCCTCTGATATTTGGCCATGATAGCAGCGTAGGCACAGCCATACACTGCGGCAGCAAGCATCATCAGACACACAATCCCACACACTACACCGGTGATGATCACTGTGGCAATAGCATGGCGCAAGTTGACAGGCCTCTGCCTCTGCTTAGGTTCACACTCTGGCAAACTCCCGCCCCCTCCTCCTCCTCCGCCGCCACCAAACCCCTCTCCCATTGCCATAGGGACATGAAGGGTGTGGCTCGAGGGATGAGCATGGTTTCCATGGGTGTGGCCTTGCAGTAGCCTCTCAGTCTCCAGGTGGTGTATGTTGGCAAACAGGTAATGGTAGCTTGTGGTCATGCAGGCATGGAAGAGTTGATAAGGGACTTTTTGCAGGTCTCTATCCTTCATTTCCTCTGGCTGGGAGCAAAGCACATCATCCACCACTCCACCTTGGGATCAGAGTTAGATCAGACAGGGATAGTAAAAGAAAGATAGAGTGACAGAAAGGAATAGGAGGAAGACATTAGTCAGTGATTGTGTATTACAAGACCATTACTTGCTGTTAACTCCCCATTTCCAATTTGGCAGATTACTACAGAAGAGGCGACAATTATAATCAATAAAGCTGAGCCTGAACCAGTCCTTTGCTTGAGAATATTTATGAATCTAGAGGGTGTAATGGCTTATTTTAATGGGCCAAGTGTGATATGATTAACAGCTCAAATAATGTCTCTGTTGGATCACTGGAGCCAAACAAATCAAGCCTGTTGGAGAAAGCATTAGGAAAGGAAATAGTTAGGACTTCATCATCTGCCCTCTGTGTGTCCTGTAAATCTCTTTATTATTAATATTTGTCTGTATTCAATGTTAAGCATGCCGTGTCACATATTCTTTTTTCCCTCCTTGATTAACCACTGCCTTTCTATTGAGCATACATCCTTGTATCTGGACCCTTTGTTCTGTTTTGCAGTAATTAGAATTTTCAGCCCTTAAGACGAAAGATGTGTCAGGGTAACATAGGCATGAAGGCGGGCCAGCCAACTTCAAGCAAGCCTGGCTTTCACTGTACAGTGGTTATTTTGTTATCTATGCTGGGGTTGATCTACCATGGGAAATTATCTAGTTGGCAATTTAACTCTCAATCACCCGTGTACACTCTTTATCTCTGGTTGTAAAGATCAGCACCATGGCTATGAGAGCTGCTGCATAGATTGTCATACATTACGTAGTTCAGGAATAGTGCCCGACCTTTTATGACAGGTCAGTCAGTGTCAGTGAACCAACAGGCTGAGTAAAGCCTACTATAAATACTGTAATTCATTATCTCAGTTGTCATCAGATGTTAATAATAGTATAAAAACCAAAACAACCTACGCACCTTCCACAACTACACACTGAACAACATGACACATGCACTCCATTTCACCATCTTTAATAGTTGGACTTTTAGCCCTTAGCATTGTCTTAACTGCACTGTGTTAATCTATTCAAGAGCAAACTACATAAACAGCTTATGCATTTGGGTTCAGTCAGTGTTTTTTAATCCCTAAAAGAGGCTCTCTTCTTAAACTGCAAACTGGCCATTTAAATAAAGTCAAAAGTCAGTATTATCCAAATTACAAATCACTATGATTGTAAACTGTACCCAACAGTAAGGCATTACGAGGAATGCTGGAATCCTACAGACATTCCCCAACCACTGCTTAGCGCTACTTGTGCTCTAACCTTTAAACAAGTAAGTCTCCAGCCAGAGTTTGAGGCCTATGAGCTGGCAGTCACACTTCCAAGGGTTGCCTCGTAGTGTGAGGGTGTTCAGGTGGCCAAGGGCCTCCAACAAGGAACGGTCCAATCGTGTTAGCCTGTTGTGTGCTATCCCCAGGTGGCTCAGGTTCCTCAGACTGTCACCTATGGCTCCAGGCAAACCCCACAGGCTAGGCGGTAGGTACATGGAAAGAAAACAAGATAAGATTCAATCTGGCATCTAAATTACTGCACAGACAACATAACAAATTTGATCTGTTCCAGTTTTGTTGCCTAACCTGTTGTGTGACACGTCAAGGTGTGAAAGTGAGCGGATAGGTCCAAGCAACCTCTTGTCAAGCTCTCTCAGGCTGTTGTAGGCCAGGCTCAGGCGCTGCAGAGTTCTGAGACCCAGTAGAGCAGTTGGTGAAACAGATGTTATAGAGTTATTAGATAGATCGAGGATGCGAACAAGGGGTATTTCTCGGAAGGCCATTGATCCCAACCCTCTGATACGGTTATCTTGGAGATAGAGCTCTTGGGTGTCTGGATGCAGTCGTCGGGGGATGTCGTACAGGCCTCGACCCCGGCAGTCCACTACTTTGGTGTTGCTGTTGCAGCTACACTCCTTTGGACAGGCGTGTGACAAAGAGAGGAGGGAGAGGAGGGCACACAGCAGTACCACTGTGCAGACAAGGGGTAATAATAATAATGAGTTAGACTGTCTATTTGCAGCTAAAAAAGAAAAAAATATGTCTATACTTATATGTTTTTAAACTTTACAGGCTATATTTTCAAGGTTGAGATGCCATGTCTTTTAGCAATACTCTGCACTACTATTACATAATTGCACACATTCACAATGCCTTTACCAAAGCAAAGAAAAAAACCCAATCACAGAAAAAAAAACATTTAAGTTGTCAGATAAATTCCCAGGTTGATACTTTGGTTTGGCATATATATATATATATATGTGTGTGTGTGTGTGTGTGTGTGTGTGTTAACTGTACATATGCATCGGTTTGAAAATAGTCATTAGAAAATAAAGCAGTCTGCTTTGCATTTTGTAGAGATAGTACTGTTCTTTGTCTAATAAAAAGAAAAGTAAACTTGTTACTATTATGCCAACTCCCACCACCAAACCCCCTTAGACAGTCGCCCTAGGTGACTTCACCAAAGCCTCATAACCCGTCACCCACACTTCACCCACTCACAAATCCATACACAGCAGATATTGGGTGTCTGATTCCCTTTGAGATGACTTCACATGTCCATTCCTTCTGGAACATTACACCAGTATTTATAGCATTGGCTGGACTAGCTCGAGGCTCAGTGAAATGAAGCTCCAACCCAGGCCTGAGAATACAACTAGCTCACAAGTTGTATTCATAGATCCTGAATAGATGTGTTACCATGTTAAAAGGCACAAAAGCTAAACCTGCTAAGCAATTCAGCAGCCATTTTCTGTACTGGGTGGCATCTCCCACTGCAATCATCGTCTTAATTATGCCTTTGTCATGAGGCAGCACTGACTCTAATATCAACCTTTATTTCCAGAATCAAAGTAGGAAGCACTGCAGCTATTAACAGTAATAATTAAGCAGCCAATAAGGAAGGTTGATTTGAATAGACAGTAAGATCAAATTGATTTAATTTCTGTGGTCATATAATGCTCAACTCACACACATCTTAGCATTCAGCAATTCACAAGCAGTATTACATGAATAATACTAAATCCTTTGTGCCACTGCTCCTCTATTCTTTACTAATTAAATTGACAGTCTCTCATTTAAAACCATGTAATCATCAGTTTGTCTTTAGCAGGCTGGTGGATGTTTTGCATTTTACAATGATTTAAAGGTTCAGGTGCAGGCACTCCCAGGTCTAATCTCAGGTGTGAGTCTGGTACAGTGGCTCGTGGCAACAACATCTCTTTTATGATATTGTGTTGCTTGCTTCAACAATAAGTGTAAGAACATGGTCAGCTTGGAATTTAGCACGTTGTAATGCAAAGCCCTAAATTGCATCCTTGTTAGTGGAATGAGTGTGTGTGTGTGTGTATGTGTATGTGTGTGTGTGTGTGTATGCAAGAATGCATTCAGTCACATGTGCTTACATGTGTGCACTTACTCATAAACAAACTCATATACATATATTGCTTACATGGACACACATCAACAGAGAATCAGCTCAGTGGAGCGTTGTAACAGCAGCTCTAGAATGAGGTCAACACAGGAGAATGGCTTTTTGCTCTGATGTCCCTCCAGCCCAAAGTACACACAGAGATGCTTGTAATGACATGCACATACAACCCACAGCAAGTACCATTTTAAATCAGATCAGCACTCCTGTCAATACCTATTTGCAACAGGAAATACTCAGAGGTAATACTAATGCACAGCAATAAACATAACAGTGTGAATCTAAGAATCATAAGTGAGGTTTTATAAGCAAGGTGATGTCAATATTTTCACTTAGTTATACAACAGTTTATACAACATACTAGTCTCAGCAGCCACTTTTTCATACATACACACACACATACACACATACACATATGCACACACCCACATACACACGCACATACAAATGTATTCCCAGTGATGGAGCTTCTACCTCTCATATCTGCCAGTAGTCCTTGGGCCGCTTGTCTTCGATGTTCTTTTTAGCTCCCTTTTTGGATTCCAGTGACTGTCACTGGTTGATGATCCATTTGCCGTCACAAAGATTGATATGAGCTGTCCTGACTCTCATCTGTGTAGGCTGATAATGGCCAATAGTTGGGAATCAAAGAGGCCAAGATAAACAGCAGAAAGCTGTGTTGCCCTCAGGATCCCCAACACTGCCTGCGTGGGCATGAAACCCCATCAGAGCGGGCAGAACAGAGCAAAGAGCTTACTGCCAGCCAGTCTGGGAACCACTGGAGTTAGGGAGCTCTCTCTCTCTCGCTCTCTCTCCTTCTCTCTCTCTCGCTCTCTCTCTCTCTCACTATCACACTCTCTCTCTCTCGCTCACTATCACTCTCTCTCTTACTCACTTGCTCTTTATTGCTTTTGCTCTCTTACTGTCTCTCAGCTTCTCTCTCTGTCTCTTGTGTTTTTCTTCACTCTGTTTTTTTGCCTTTGTTCTTATCTTTTTCTTTTGCTTGGTTTTATTTTATTTCTGCTCCTCCATTGAATCCAAAACAACACTCTAACGATCTCGGCCTCTCTCTCTCGCTCTCTCTTTGTTTTGCTTTGCTCACTCACTCTCCCTGTCCCTAGTTGTATTGGTGAATGTCACAGTGTGTCATCTCCCAGTGGACAGCTGTGCCTTTTAAATCTCAGGGCACATATTCACACTGACACTCACGTTTCTCCCATACAACTCTGGCAAGAGTTGACCAAGATAAAATTGGATCTGGATAACCGTGTGTGTCTCTCAAACACTTCAACACACAGTGAGCACAGTCAGAGGATGCTCGTTGCTGTGGCGTGCTCTGATCATATTATGCATGAGCCATGGGCAGAAGGGCTGGCAGAACACGCCCCCAGCACAGCAACACCAATGCACCAATGCACACATACACATGCACACACGCACACAGCAGGATATTAAGCTGTTGCAATAAATCTACATTGGATTTTTTGTTTTCATTTTCTTGCATATAAATGGATGGACTGTTAAGCTCACGTGAGCTCATGGGTCGCTTGAAGGAGAGGCAAAAAATGGGCAAATGAGAATACAGGAAGACATTAATGATTGAATCATTTTTAACGATTAATATGATTAAGCTCACAAGTTGACCTTGTATTGTATCGCCCATTCTATTTGACCTGTCTATCCATATTTTCATCCTTTGTTCTACTGAAGGGCTTAGCAATTATTTTCATTCCATCACATAGAAACACAAGTCATGTATGTCATCAGCTTATATATATAGTCAATTCATTTTCATCATGGGAAGATCTTAGCCTTTAACAAATAATACACCCTTTAGGATGCTTCCAAAAACATACATGCTTGTATAAAGACTTGCACCTACACACACACACACACTTGTCTACTACATCCACACTTGCATGCAAATTTGAGTCATCATCTCCACCTAAACAGGCAAATAATTGCTCAAATGTGTGATGACATCTTTGTCATCATTTTCTAAAGGCTCATATTGTTGATGTGTCCAGACAATCTGTCCTGTTTGTGCTGCAACATCTAAAAATGTTCAGCATCAAGTTACATGAAATAAGGGGAGAACATATGCGCTACTATTCCCCTTATGAACAAAATGCCATGTATAAGTACCATGTGATCTATGCATCTCCTGTGGCACAGTTGAGTGCATGGGGCATTAAAGCAGAAGGAGCAAAAATTTGCATAAAATCATGTCTATTAAATCTAATGGCTTATTCAGAGATCTATTAGAGCTTTGGCCAGCATAGATAGATTTTTTAAAAAACTGTTATTTTGACAGAGACTCAATACAGGCAAGTCTAAAATTTGTCTCAAAGAACAAAGACACACAGCTCAGAAAGGTCAGTGGAGCCTTTGTCGTGATGACTGCTGGCATCCTTAACAACATCCTCCTGTTCTGCTCATCCTCCGAATGGTGCTCTGCATCTTGACGTGATCCACCCCTGTGGAGCTATGATGTTGGACAAATGCGCCGCCAAATTTGCAAATCACTACATCTCTCAGATGTCACTGTGTGTTTGTGACACTTGTGTGTGAGTTCATGTGAGCTTGTCCTTGAGCTGTTTTTGCTGTCGTTGGGATGTGAATCAAGGAATCAATGCATGTCCCACGCTCAAACAAAGAGAAACCCACAACCATACAGACTCATGGTTGCCCTTGCTATCTATGTATTTGAGCACATACTGTACAAACACTAACTTAGATGCACCCTGATTGCAGTATATGTTAATATAAATAATCCTTATTAGATTCTCAAATATCTGTAGGGTTTAAAGTGGTTGTCATCTCTTCCAGCCTGGGATTGCACAGATAGGAGATTGGTGATGGGGTGGATTTGCAGTGGATTTTATGTCTCTTCATCTTTCGACTCATAAACCCAGCTCAGAGCATAAATACCCCCAAGTTCTTAAATCATACCTAGGGAAATTAAATGTTCCCCCATAGCACATAAAATTCCCAAGCATTAGTGAAACAGATTTGGGCTTTTGTCTTTTTGTTCTGAGCTGGCTTCCAGGTATCACCAACATTGGTGCACTTTTAACCTCTAATACATAAATATGTAATAGAGCAAACCCCTGCACTGCTCACATATTGAAATTATGTTTCTACTATGTTTCCATCATTTATTTATTGAAGAGAGATGCCACTTTATATATGTAAATATATTTAAAGTTCCAGATATTTAAAGATCCATTTTGAACTTTCTGATAAATTACTATTTCAGCTTGTTTTCCCATCTTACATCTTCTAATTATTTGACTGTTTTATGTTTCAGAATTCACAGTTTTACTGCATGACAACTAAATCTGATTTCCTTAAGTGTTTGTCATTGTCAGTCACGATTTCATTTGTTTTTACAGCTTTTTAGAATAAATTATCCTTTATCTTTTATTGGCTTAATAATCTAGGTTCTCCCTGGTTTTATACCATGTGTGTTTCCATTGCTGCTGCCCAGCATCTTAAATTAGCTTCTCCTCCTGGGTTTTCCATGTGGGTGTAGAAATGGTGGGCTGCTGAAAGGATCTGGCAAAGCTTTTGACGGGATAATCTGCACCTGTTCCTCTGGGCTAGGGCTAAAACAGGCCACAGCAGTACCCTACTGCACTTAAACAATCACACAAACACACAATCACACTTAAACTAGTGGAATATTCTTTACTCATAATGTTATCTTTACATTTTCTCTACATTTACTGTATACCATTACAAATGACCCATCTGCATAATAACACTGCTAATAAAATGCATTACACAATGATAATACTCTAGTGATTATAGTGATTCATGTATGTGTGCACATTATAAATGTTGCAACAAGACTAACTAAAATTGTTTGCAAGAATAAGAATAATTATTGTGTTGTCAAGTCAGTTTTATCAAAAGTTTAATTATGTAATAAACAAGTTGCATTATATTATGAGAGGTACACAATGATGAATACAATATTACAAATGACTTGATATCACTTACAGTTTCAAATACCAATACCGAAACAGTGAAATATTATTACTTATACAAATCACCTCCTTAATAATTTTGTATATAATTCAGTTGTTTAGTAGCTGGCTAAAAACATGATGCATACATTACTAAAAAAGTTCTACCTCCTTACAAATAAATACGTTTAAAATTCACAACATGACTCACAAGTTCAGTATGTAGCAAGGTAATGAAATTGAAATGATGTGTCAAAACATATTTTTAGCTACAAAAATGGGGTTGGTCATTCAGTGCAATAAATTCCATGAGTCTCTCCACTGTTAGCTGTATTTTCTTGGTGTCTGAAGGCATTTTTTCCTGCTGCGCTGGAACACTTTTCTTTTTGGAACTTATTGCCTTTATTCATGCATGCATCTATTTCACATCCTCATGTATTATTTTTCTGCAAATTTTCATATTTAGTTTGTGGTATTTAATCTTCTAATACTAAACCTGCCCTTGGAAAATATTATTATTATACACTTTACGTCCTGACGGAATACATTCACACATGTAGACAACAAACAATAGTTCATATTGTATTGCGATTTTTATCATTTCCAATACACAGTATGATCCCGTGCTTTTGCCTGAGTATAAATCAGCAGTAATACTGAGTTTCATATTGGCAAATCCTAGCTCTGTGTTGAATAATAGGCCAACATCAACTAGATCCTAAAAGTCAACAAATGTCTTCATTAGCCAGTCCATATTTGTCTTACTAAGCTTTTATTTTCCAGCTGGCAAATCCATCCAAATACTGTATATTCTCTTCCATTTAGTTTACTACCTGGGGCTGCTCTGCTTTTGAATGAGTTTTTAAATGTTGCCCCCGCCCCCCCGTAGACCCCCAAAGCATTGCAAACTCCGACTGAGAGAAAACTAGGGTCCTCAGAGTCTTAGTAGCAGGGGGTAGTAGGAGAAAAGAAAAGTTAAAGCCTGTGGTGAATGTGTCAATCTTTCCTGAGTCAACTGAAAAAGCTGTCACATTTAATGTCAGAGACATTTTTTTCTGGGCATTGAATTCTGGTCAGATCTCTACATTTAGGGGACCTGCTGGGAGGAGGCTTATGGAAGTAAGATCAGCTCTGTATACCATCACTGAAAATGCCTGTTGGGGTAACAACAGGGAGGCAGACTAAGGAATGAGATGGATTTCATGTGGGCACAGAGAGAGAAGTCTGGTGTGAAACAGCATTTTTTAGTGTGGTTAGCAGCAATCATGCACATGTGTGTCATACAGTATCAAATACACATGTGCAAACACACACATTAAACCCTAAATAGGTTGACATGTGTATGATGCAGGCTGTAATTGAACTTTTACCCTATTTTGTGCAGCTCCACATTTGCTCCACAACATGTGACGGTAAATGAAAGACACTCTTTGACACTTGATGTATATTACAGTGATGATTTCTCTCTTGCCTGTAAGACGACTTCTGATGTGATAAAGATCACAGAGCATGGCGCACACATTTCCCATTGCTACATCTTAGAGGCTGTGTCGTCTGTCTTTCAGCTGTGGGCATCCAGATGAAACTGGAATTCTTTCAGAAGAAATTTTGGACAGCCAGTAGACAGGTACACATGCACACATTAACATTTACCATGTGCATTTTACACCTCTGTAACCACATTGTTCTTACTGCCAGCTACTCATTTCCTAATGGTTTGTTTTTCTTTTTTCTTTTTTTTTTTGTTGAAATGAAAACATGACATCTTCCTTCATACTATGAATCATTAATGGCTCGCAGACCTTTGAACGCTGTTTGCATATTTTGGTAGATATTTAAGCATGTAAAGGTCATCAGTCTGTTTCTTTCCTCTTTAAAAAAAGGATTTTGTGAGACAATGCATGTTTTCAGCTGACAGAAGGGATCTATGTTCTAAACCAGATAGCTTAAATATTGGTGTGACACATATGCAGAAACTTTTTTTATCTTACAGTGTGCAGCTCTAGATGGAAAATGCTCCATAAGCTGTGATGATGAGGTCAGTCACCCTAGATTTTCTCATTAAACCCTCCATGTTTCTGTCACTTTTACTTCTTACTACTACTTTAACACTTTCTTCTATTTAACAGAACATCAACTGCTACCTCATCGACAACAATGGCTTCGTTCTGGTAGCAGAAGACTATACGCTGGTGAGACATGCACGCACACACATACACACACAAATAACACACAAATATACATTTCCTGCTCTAGTTCTACAACTCTTTTAGTCTTTAAATTGAAATCCAGGTGTTATTTTAACTCAAGGAAAGCTAATAGTCCACTAGCCAGTCTTGTTTGTCAGAAACTTTGCAGTGTGTTTGCCAGTGTGTTCTTGCCAGATCTTCCAAGTTCAATTTTAGGAATAATATGCAGTATGAGCAATTAAATGATTGATCAGTTTATCTTGAGTCAGGGTTAAGATTACATCAAAGTAAATGTACATGCTGTGTTCCTGGTTTGTCTTCAACTGTTTTAGTAGTGCAGATTTACCTCTCACTTTTGCTTTCCTATTATGTAATCATTTTTCTGTATCACATGCGTGATATTGTTGTTTAGACTGCTCTCAAGTAGACATGTTGGCCCTAGCATATACCCTCTGCTTAGCTGTCACTAGACATGCTGTCATTCAAGCTTTGGCTCATCTAGAAGCCACTCCGCTGGCTGTCACTGCCCTTCCCCTGCATGTTCTTTTTTTGTCTCTCTCACTTTCTGGCTCCCATCCTTGATTTTTTTTTCCATTTGCAAATGATGAAGCATCACATTTATTTATTTATTTATTTATTCTGGCTTTGGCCTTCAGGGGTATGACATGCAACATAGATCCCCCAGCTGGGAGTCAAACCATTGATGTTGCAGTCATGTGGTTTGTGCCTTAACCATTAGGTCACCAGGTTGCCGCAAATTTGTTTTATCTCATTGGTATTATTAAGGTAACATAAATGTGATTTGTCAGGGGTTTTTTTTGTTTTGTTTCGGTGGGTTTTCGGTGTGAGTGGTCTTGACTAGGTTGTGCTGGGTTTAGTTGGGGATCTGCCAGGCTGTGTCATCTCAGGCCAGTTTTAGCTGTGTTATCTCTAGAAGGTGTTACAGGGTCGAGGTGCAGCTGAGGTGAGAATATGTGCCTTCCAGACTTAAAGAACTGTGGAAGATGCAGCAAGATGAAGGGTGTGGTTTACCCTCATAGAACTCTGTCTTATATGGTTAATAGATGCTAATGGTTGATAACTTGGGAGCTTTTTCCTTCGGCATCACCTGACCTGGAGCACTTTGGACAGGCAAGGAGGTAAATCCTGGTATTCAACTGTGTTACAGTCAGGTATCTCAAGGTCATAAAGCATATACAACAACTTTGCTTTTATCAAGCAAAATGTCTCTTTGCTGCTTTCTCAAATATGAAAACTTGATGCTTTTGTCATAATTGTAAACTGAAAACCTTCTGGTTTCAGACTGTTAGTCAGCCAAAGCAAGTCTTCTTTTTTTTTTAGAAGTCACCTTTGACTTATATATACATACTTATAAATACTATGTATTTCTTGTGCTAAATAATTAATAGATTGTCAAGTTTTTCAAAAAGCCAGCTAACTACTAGTGAGAACAGGTACAGTCTTACAGAAAGTGCCACTAGATATAGCCTTAGAGGTCACAAAGCATACAGAGTCCCGGCATAAAAACTGTTTTCTAGCTCAGCTAAATTAAAAAATGAAATGTTATGCATATCCTGTATGATACGTTTTTGGAAGCTTTATGTATGGAAGATTTCATTCTGTGTTCTGTCCCTGAAAAGACTATAATTGTTTCTGTATTGCTGATTTTTTTCTTTGGCTGTGGCCACTTAGTCATTTGGCTGAGCAGGAGGAAGGATCTTGCAAACCCATTAGCTATACAGTACTAAAAGGGATTTTGTCTGCATGCTTTAGCTTTAGGTAATTGAAGGTTTCATTCACAGATAATCCTAACTTTTTATGTGTCAACTTTTGTACCTGTTATTTTGGGCGTGTTATATTTTATTATGACTAGTTTTATTAAAGAACATCTAATCTCTTTTTTTTGTCCTTTCTCAGACAGGGAAATTTTTTGGAGAAGCAGAGGGAGCTGTAATGAGTAAGCTTCTGCAGATGGGCTCTTTCAAGAGGTAAGTATTACAACCTGCATGTGTGTGGGTGTGTGATTGCACTAATGCGTGCCCGCCCAAGTGTGTGTGTGTGTGTGTGTGTGTGTGTAAGTCTATGTGCATAATATCAGGCACACAGGCAGGCCACAGAATGAGAGCATGTCTCCATTTGTGCTGACAGCTCTTAACTTGGCCAATCATGTTGAGCTATTGAGCGCTGACCTCTGACCCCTCGCTCAGTGGAGTCCTCCATTTGGGGATTACAGCAAATCTTTTCCTGAAACGAAGGAATTAGAAGAAACTTGAAGTCACAGACACACACATGTACACACAATTCACACATATAATGCTTGTTGTAGCACAGCGTTTTTCTGGAAAACGCCAGGAGCAGTGGGTGGCGACTTTCTGCAATTAATTTGGAAATTTAACGCAGGAGGATACCATTCTCAGTATTACAGAACAGATTGTTGTTTGACTGTGGAGTGAAACTGTTATGGTCTAACATTTGTGGAATCTTAACTTAACTTCCACAGTAAAGCATAAATTTAGATTGCACAGAAGTGTACAACCACATTTCCAGTAATGCAGCAGTACTGTACCCGGTGTTCAGTTCTGCCTTTGGGACGTGGGTGAGGTGATTTTTGCCATGCTGTCTCAGTGTATAAAAATCATGGGGTGACAAATCATCACACAAGTAGACAACCACGCCTGTTTATCATGGGGATGAACCTCATACCTCAAATGGTTTACAGTCCCACTCATAAAAACAAAGAGGCTTACAAGTGCTTTCACTGAATCTTTAATGTCAGTTGATGAGGGATTGTTTGAAATTGAGGACGACGTATGATGAATGAATAGTCCGACTTGTGTCGGTGAAGTATTAGCATGATAAGTAATAGAGCTTATACTAATGAATCCAGTATGATCTGTGTTAACCCAGTGCCATCTGTAGAGAATTAATGGGCTATGTTGATGCACAGTTTCTGTCTTGATTAAAAAACATTGAAGAGGTTTTAAAGTCCACCGCTTAAAGTCGACACAAGCTGTCAGCCTGAATTTATCTGTCAGTGTCAAGACTGTTGATGAGGACAAATGTAGATGAATTATTTTCAGCTCAGTTTGAATTATCATCTTTTCAAACAAGCAGAAGGAAATCAATTAAAATGTTGAATGTGGCACCCATGCAAAGAAAGTGAAGGGTATGCTCTGCACACACACACACACACACACACACACACACACACACACACACACACACACACGCAACACACTCATACACACTCATACACACACATTACATTGGTATAAGTTTGCTGCTAACACCATTATGTGGCCTGGCTTAGTGCTAATTGGTTCCTGGCGGTGTGTTGGAGCTGTGTGTCACCAGGACTGTGACTGAGGTTTGAACATTGCCCAGGGCTGCGGATAGACTGAGCCCACTCAAACGTCACACACATGCTCGCACACACGTTCACACACAAAGTATTGTCAGGTTTATAGGAACATGTCCAAACGTTATGTGAAAGAGTGTCCAGTCTGTGTGTATGTGTCTATTAGGCACCCCTTTGATGACCTCACCCAGACAGATCCAGACCTCACACCCTCAGGGTCTACTAAGCCCTTAAATCCTCTGATATCCCCCCCAATATCCCCAAATCATCTACACACACACACCCACCTTCTGACATCACTTTGTGGAACCTCTCGGGAAGCTCTTGGCTTTCAGTTGCTTTCCTTTCCCCCTTCTTGCCACATCCATCCAATATATTATCCAAAGGTAAAGCAGCAGTTATAACAGAGGTGGGATCTTTCCTTCCTGCTCCCACACAGCAGTCCAAAAAGCCCTGCAGGCATGTAATAGTATAGAGAATGTGCGAATGAACTATTTTATTATCTTATGCGAACTATATTTTGCTTACTTATAAAAAGTCAAATCTATAAAAATATTCTATCTATCTCTGCTTCACTTTAGCTCTATTTCTAACCCCTCTGTCTCACTCTCTATCTTCTCTTTTCTATCTTTATATCTTCAGGGTCACTCTGTATGACTACCAGGCTCTATGTTGGGTCTATTCAGAGAGTAGTGACAGTGGACACACACTGTTGGATGTGAGTACTTACTTTTTTTCCCACTCTTCAACCTCTTGCAAATGCCTGGATTGTATGTAGTGTACAGTGCTCATTCTGAGTTTGTACTTAATGTTGTGTGTTATTAGTATTTGAGCACTTTTTTTTCTCTCTCTCTCTTCAGCCTTACTTTGCATTCTTCTCAGCTGTGAAGTGGATCCTTACTGAGCTTGTCATGTAAGACTTGTGTGTAGTATCGCATGTCTGTTTGTAATAACATACCCTGGCTCCATACGTGTTCTTCTGTGGACTTGTATGGTGGCCTCTCCTGTCAGATCAGGTTAACTGTGTGTGTTTGTGAGTATATATCAACTATTTGTTTGTTTATGAGTCCCTCCACATGTACGTCAACATGATCATCAGTGATCATGAGCGGTAATGGCTACCTGATGTTTCCTGTAGTGCGGGTACTCCTGTGATGCTGTGTTGTGGTTGCTGATTCTGCCTGGGTGGTCTGTTGTCGCCACAGTGCATCATGGGAGGATTAAGTTGTCAGTGCTTATTTTATTGCCTGTCAAAGTTCAGACAATTTAGTGTCTTTGTAATATTAATGATGGTTTGATTTATGTGTTTAATTTTCCATCATTGTTTCACTTACAATTCATCAACTTAAAATTAATTGCATATGGCTGACAGAAACTTGACTACTGCATGTAAGAATTCAAGCTGAAGACTTGACAAACAGACATTCAATTCACACCACATGCAAATCACTAAAAACAGTACGGTACATACAGTACATACTACATCATTTTGATCAATACACAAGTAGTAAGCCCTACACAGAGGCACCTTGACATCAGTTAAACATATGAAATGAATTTGAGAGCATGTTCACCTGAATATATACAGAACAGCAGTGTTAAAATAGTTAATATCATTCTTTAAGTCATCTATTAGGAAATACTAATTAACAATTGTCTTTACAATTACTTTTCACTGCATTATTTTTTTGGATTTACATTCATGACACTGATTAGTGCTGACGGGAGAAAATATTCAGCTGTATACATAAAATTATGAGATGAAGAAAACAAGAAAAACTGGTTTGTTGTAGTTTAGAACTAAGAATCAAAAATCTGCTATAGTTGCTTTTAAAGCAACATTTATTTTCTTGTTTTTATTCCTCACTGCAGAAACTTTTACTGTGTTGGTGTAACATGATTTGGCAGTAAAGTGTGTTACAGTATATATTATATAAGCATATGGAGTGTATTGTTAAGGTCAATGTTTTCTCCATATTTAGATTCTTAGTCGAGTTCAACTTGTACAGCTGGTGGCACTCTGATCTCATAGCTAAAGGTAAGAACACACTCTTTGGGAATTTGCTTGTTCTCTCTCTGTCTATAACAAACTCTATGTGTGTACAATGTTCGTAGAATCTGAAAAAATTGTTATCACTGATTTTAAAAATCGTTTTCATGACAATCAAATAAACTAATTTTACCTTTTTATTTCAGTTTCTGAGAGTAAAATTCAACATGGAAAAACAATTTTTAACAATTGATGATGTAATTCAGGCCTGCTTTGCTTGAGTAAAAATATTTTTAAAATAGTAAGTAATCTTCAAATTGCTACAATTTTTCAAATTTAGTACGTTGTACAGTAGTTACACAAAATTACAGAGAAAATGAACTGATTTTAAAATATGTCTATATATATATAGACATATATATATTTTCCATGTTGAATTTTATTCTCAGAAACTAAAATAAAAAGGAAAAATTTGTTTATTTGATTGTCATGAAAAGGATTTTAAATTCCAGAAACAGCATATTCATTTATAAAAGAAACAAAGAAACTAGAGAAACATTTGTTTTGCAAACTGTAAAATGTTGAAAAGTTATTTTAAAAACTGGCAGATGGTCTCACAGATGTTTTAGTTCCCAAAAAAGATCTCTAATTTAATGTAATACCTACTATAAAACTATCTCGAAGAACATAACCTTGTGCTTCAGTAAACGAAAAAGGCCAAATTCTTTTGGTTGCTTGGTTTTGGTTGGGTTTTTTTTTTTTTTTGGGGAGGCGGGGGGTGGGCTAAAAAAAAAAGTTGGATTAATCTTTCCTCTTTCACAAAGAAGAGGAAATAAATTAGGTCATCAATTATACATCTGCCAATGAAAACATTAACATTTTTTAAAACTGAAAAATAAAATAATTGTTTCTTTTCTAAATGAATTGAATTTGATATATCTTAAAGTTCACTCAGCAGACTGAAATGTACTCTGACCCATTAACAAAGTTCATTTCAGGCAGAATAAACAGCCAGTGTCCTCAGCACTGACCTCCTGTCTTCATCTTCACCATCTCTCCTCCATTTCCTCTCGGTCAGAGTCAATGTGACCACTGGAAAAACAGAATAAAGAGGCACAATCCAAAACCTAAAAGTAAAAATGGCAGAACATGAGATTACCTCAAGTGACCTCAGTTTTAGAGAGGGTGTGTGTGTGTGTGTGTTTTTGTGTGTGCGCGCGCATGTCTGTCTGCACACACATTTATATTTGTTTGTGTGTCCAGAGGGGTTATACTTGATGGTTTTATGATCTGTAAGGATGTGTGTCATATTGGTAGTGGTGGGAAGTAATATCCGCTTTATAAATGGAGAAAAAAGGCCTCTTTCTTTCTCTCTCTCTCTCTCTCTCTCTCCCTCTCTCTCTCTCTCTCTCTCTCTCTCTCTCTCTCTCTCTCTCTCTCTCTCTCTCTCTCTCTCTCTCTCTCTCTCTCTCGCTCTCTCTCATTCTGCCTTTCTTTCTGTATTTCTCTTCCTTTTCTTTATTTTTCTGTCTCAGTTTCTTCCGTTCACACATACTCTGTGATGCCTAACGCTTTATAGAGTGTCGAATACTGTTTGCCTGTCAGGAATTAAAGCCTCTTTAAGCAGCATTTTGTATATTAATTCCAGCCAAAACTAATATGAAAATGTTTCGTATGTGAAAGTGGGAGAGAGAAGGAGAGAGAGAGAGAGACAGAGAAAGAGAGAGACTGAGACAGAGAGAGAGAGAGAGAGAGAGAGAGAGAGAGAGAGAGAGAGAGAGAGAACCACAAAATGAAAGTCTATAAAATGCTTTCCTTGCACACTCTTATCCTGAATGAAGTGAAGCTGGGCATTGCTGCTCGCCAAGCAGTCGAGACAATTTCACAGCTGGCTAGCCTCAGGTCTTAGCAGCACTTTCTATATCTTTTTACAATAGAGACATAGGCCTGCGACACACAGCTGAAACACCCCAATTTAGCAGCTCGTAACCCAATCTACACAGCCTATCAAGCTGAACTAATCCCAGACGTTTATACATGTCGGCTGTGTTTCTTGCAAGCATATAGTATATATACAGCTGTACCCACACACACACACACACACACACATGCTCTGACACAATAATACTGCACTGCTGACACCAAGTAATTAAAGCACTCACATCACACACATAATCCACCATCTTTAGAAATCTGAGTTCATAAAATAGGACCAGATATCTTTAAATGTTCATGTTTAATATGCAAATTAGGATGACATTAACCTCTGATTTAATAAAAGTGCTTTAAAATGGACCAAGTAGAAAACTGCCTGAACACCCCCCCACCCTCCCCCACCCCCTCTCTCTCTCGCTCTCCACGTTGTATCATTATTTCAGGCCTCTGGGTGGCAGGAGAGTTCAAGTAATGTTGTGGGAATATCTGGCCTAAATTTACACTGGAAATATCTCCAGCAGGACAAGAGGCAGCCCTGGTTCAGAAATGCTGTTTTCTTTCAAACTTGTATATTTGCAAGGATGTGGTGTGTTTGCTAGCAATCTATTTGCACAACTATTTTAAATATATACTTGACTCTGAAATGGATAGTTCCATGAATTTCTCACCAGCTCTTTCCCTCTTTTTCCATTTCCTCTTTCCTCTGTCCAGCTCAGAGGATAGGTCGGACCATGGTACCATGTGACACAGAGTACCCAGCCTTTGTCTCCGAGAGAACCATCAAAGAAAACACAGGAAATATCGACTGTGATGGCTGCATCAAGTATGAGACACACAAAGACATATGTGAACATATTGGAACATTACAGAAGCAACAGCAATCACAATTGATATAAAAATGAATTATCCTGTTGACTCGTAACTTGGGCGAAATATTTTCATTTTTTGTAATTCCTGATAATGAGAAACATGTTTAAATCATTTGTTGTCTGTTAAAAACACTTTTATCCAGGCAATCCATTAGAGACGCACAGACACTGACTCGCTCCTCCAGCAGTTTGAAATACGAGGCATTTAGAGATGAGGGAGAGAGGTGGAAAAAAGGCTTCCTTTAAAAATGGGAAAATGAGTGTGGTCCCCATTAACAATTTGGGCTTTTCTGTCAGGCAATTGTGGGGTGTTCTCTGGATCCCTCCAATGGGCCCTTCATTGCTCCCAGCTGTGGAACTGCCAGGGAAGCTCAGAACCCTGTGTTGGTGTGTGTGTGTGTGTGTGTGTGTGTGTGTGTGTGTGTGTGTGTGTGTGTGTGTGTGTGTGTGTGTGTGTGTGTGTGTGTGTGTGTATATGTGTGTATATGTGTGTATGTGTGTGTGTGTATGGGTGTGTACGTGCATGCGCGTTTGCACATGAGTGCGTGTTTTCCTTGTGTGTCTGCTGCCGGTACAGCCCCACAAGGTCAGCAGGGTAACCACTGCCCTGGGTGCCAGGAGTAAAATGCGGTTGGGGATGCAGTCAGACCCCAAACACACATATTGTAGCACCCTCTCTCTCTCTCACACACACACACACACACACATACACACACACACACACACACAAGAACAGAAGAGTGCTTCAGAGATGAATGGTCTTATATCCAATGATGACACCAGAACCAGGATTATCAGGCATGGCTCTGAGTAACATGCGGCCTTCAGATAAATCTTTTTTAAAGCACAATGAATTCGACAAAAGTAAAATGGAGTTTTTTATTTCAGTTATGTGGAATTTTATAGCTCATATTAGTAATAGGGGATATTGGTGATAAACATCTGTTTCATGTTACAGGCTGACTGAGACCTTTCTCTCATATTTTCATTGGGACATGTGTGTGTGCTTTATGCTTTAGGAAATATATCCTAAGCTGTTGCCTATAAAACCTCTCTTTACTGTATTTTGACTGTGCGTGTGTGTGTGTGTGTGTGAGTGTGATGTTAGTATTTGTATTTGTCCATTTCCTGATGGGTGAGACAGAGTGACAAAACACAAGAAACATTGAAATGCAGTGAGTTTTTACTACAGGTTGATTTACCTCTATTAATGCATTGCCAGCCCCTCTAGAATGTAACATGAGATTTTGGACAGAGTGTGTCATGTCTCTAACCAAAGAAGGTCTTCAAGGGGATTATTAGCAACAATACTCACAGCCGTATATCCTACAGCTCCATATGTTCCCCTTTCTTTCTCTCGACCATCCCAGACGAGTCATGTCCCTAAAAGAGAGAGGTTCAAAGTTGCAATGAGCTACAACTTCAGCGCTGAAGTTGGATGTGTAGACATGGTTTCATCTGAGATTCTTGAAACATGTCTGTCTTTTTTCCCAGGTCACCATAATAATCATGGTCTGTAGCTTATTAATCGTTTTTAAATATTAATTATATATTTAATTTCTTTCACACTGCTGTTTGAAACAGATGTTAGTGCCTCATAAAACATAATCTAAACATACACATAGAATAGAATTGATTTAACAGTTTGTATAGATCCAGATAATTCTGATAATGTTTGACTCTCAGTGATATATATATATGTGTCTAAATAATAATTATGTTTGTTATATCAGTCAAAAACAGATGAGTGCTGATTATTTTCATTTCAAATAAATGTAATATTTTTACACAATTAATCAAGTTCCAGTAATTACAGTCACATTTGATGACACGTTGAGTTGAATTATTTTACTATTAATAAAGAAGTTTGAATATGTTACTTGCCAGAATCTTTTGTTATAATCTTTATCTACATTTGCACCAATAGCAGCTGGAAGGTAGACATCCAAATATCATCTTAAACTCTCTTTTTTGAGTCCCCCTACTTGTGTACACTGGAATCATGTAAAATGTGTTTAAAAGGCTTAAAAAGAGAATACTGTAATCCGGATGCCTGTTTCCCCCCAAAAGTAATAAGAGAAATGGAAATAAATTGACAGCATTACTCTGAAAACTGGCCAGTCTGTTTGTTGAGATTTTACTGGAGCAATGTCAACTCACTGAATTAGTAATTGTTAAATTATACGCAGTAATTACTGGTTATATTTCTCAAATGTGATGACAGATATTTCTGAAAACCATACCGTGCATGCACTTATGGTTAAATTATGCAATGATTAAACTGTTGGAAAAATGGGAACATTCAAGAAAAAATTGCTACATTTCTGCATCAAAAGCAAAGCTTTCAAACTTTATTAAGTCCAGAGAATGATCATCACCTTATCACAGCTTTTACCCATAAAATAAGTTTCTGTACATTTGACACTGGAGAGATAAAAACTTTTCCGTCATGATCAAAAAGTGTTGATAAGCAGTGTTTTATCAGCCTCAGCTACAGATGTGTGAAGTGTTTTGTCAGAACTTTGAGAAGAAGACATGTTCTGTCACCAAGTGTGTGTGTGTCTTCATCTTTTCCTAAAATACATCTATCCAACTCTTAATTTCTTTCCGTCTTTACTGACACTTTCTTTCTATGTCACTACAAGAGTCCTCTTTGTCTGCCATTCTCTTATTTTTTGAGAAACATTGGTTGTCACTTTCTTTACAGTCTACGTGTTTATGAGAGTATGCTGTTCTGTGTATCTTTGCACACTGTACACATCCTTGTGTGTGTGTGTGTGTGTGTGTGTGTGTGTGTGTGTGTGCATGTGTGTGTGTGTGTGTGTGTGTGTTAATTCATATGCGGTGTAGTGCTCCTTTTTCCAGCACTGGGTATATTCAAGGCCAGCAGCTGTGCTGTCAGGATGTGTTTAAGTCTTTTTCTCCAAGAACACTTGCTCTGCTTTCTATCAGTGGGCTGAGCTGGGCCGGCCCAGCGTTGTGCAGGGGTGAGCACGGATTATTAAACATCAGCAGATCCTAATTCACCCTGATTGGGACTGGCTTGGCGTATGTACTGAGCTGGTCTGGTTGGGTTTGGTTGGTCACGGTGGGATAACTGTATTAGAGTGCGGTGGATTGGTGCTACTCAGGGATTGGAGGCTGTTTGTGGTCAGATTAAATTGGTCATGGTATTAAATTAGCATGGATGGAGATATTCCTGTAGATACTAGGTTCTGTTGGGACCTACCAGGTCTCTCCTTCTCTGTTTTAGTTCCTGTTCTCCTTCACTAGAGTTGAGAAAGTGTGCGCAAGTATATTTTTGCATATGTGTGTGTTCACTCAGTCACACGTGCGTGTTCTCATACGTGTCTGATAAATGCCTTACCATGAACTCGATAAATCACCCAGCTGCGGCAGAAGAGAGCAGAAGAGAAGCAAGAGATAAAGAAAGAGAGGGTGACAGAAAGAAGAGATCATCTTTACGACCCCTCTTCTTCATAAAGCTTATCCTCGGTCATAAATCATTGGCCAGGAGGTTGAGGCGAGGCCTGATCTCTTAGGCCAGTAAAACGCAGCCATGAGAAGCTATGAGACACAAAAGTGTGGTTCCCATTTGACTCCCTTTGCAGTGTTTTATATTCGGCAACACTTCATTGGTGCTTGCTTTGGATAGGATATAGCAAAGACAAAAGAGAAAGAAAGGAAGAGTTGAGGAAAAGAAGGGGATGGAGTAAGTTAGAGAAGTATGTGCATACTTTATATGTGTTTCTGTTGGTGTAAGTCTGTGCATGTCTCTATGTTTATTGACAGCTGGCAGTGAGACAAGTCATCCTGTTGACATGCATCCAGTGGTGTCTCTTCAGTGCTTCTCCCTTCCACCAGGGGAGAATGTGAACATTCATAACACAAATACTTTGACACACATGGAAATTTACATCATACCCATGCGCCTTGTCTACTTGCCAATCTAGTTCTCAATCCTCCCTCCCTCCCTCTCTCCCTCCCTTTCCCTTCTTTCTTCCTCATCTTTTTTGTGTCTGGCTGTCTGTGCTGTGATTGGCAGGTCCTTTGTGATCCAGCAGATCCCCAGCAGTAATCTCTTCATGGTGGTGGTGGACAACAAGTGTGACTGCAGCATGTTCGAGCCAATCACCATGGACCCCATCGAAATCATGTATATCCTTTACTGGACACAGACTGCTGGGGGAGGGGGGGTTGACCACAGAAGATTTTGGCTGTTTTCCCATGCTGAGAAAAATAACAATATTACCTGATTATGCTTTTAATGATGAGGTCTATTCTCTTCCACTGCATGACTTTTTATGTAAGAATCATTATAGCCAGTGTGTGTCCATCAATGTGATAGTAGTAGCATAGAGCATTTTTATTTGTAGGGTTTTGAGGAGTTTGTTTGCCCTCTTCCCCTTTCTGTGGATGAAAGAGACAAGAGCGTTGTGGGGGACCAGATCTTAAGCTGAAGATTTGTCTGCTTCACAGTGTCGTCTGTATGTGTGTGTGTATGTGTGTGTGTGTTTGTTTGAACTGCGTTACACAACAGCCCGCACGGTGATGGGGTACTGATCATTAGCAGACACAGCTCTGAGTGGAGTCAGAGAGAAGGAACTCAGCCCGTCACCACATACCCAGACTGGATTGTCCTATTCTGTGCATTTATCTGAAATGTTATGCAGTACACTCATGCTGTATGTACTGTACATGTCCACAACTGTTTTTTTATCTGTACAGTGCTTACTGTAGCATAAAGCCTACTATTCTGTTGCTATGCAACAAAACTCATCAAACATTGTTTTCTGCCTTTTTCTTTTGGCACACTGTACTGTGCGCAAAATATCCCTGCCACATTTCTTTCCATTATAAACAAGAAATACGCTCCAGCAGGAAAACACTCTGTAGAGGATACACATCTGTCTGTTATTGCCTTAACTTCAGCTGCACATAATGAATCTCTCAAGTGTGAAAGACTGAAGATGCAAAAGGACAGGAGGCGCCCAGATACCTGTCACCCTTTTCATCCAGAGGTATTCTCACCACACACATTCACAGACACACATTATTAAAATACTCTTTATAATATATACCCTCTACTGATTCTGCTTTTGTGTTTTATTAAAATATTATATATCTGTACAGCATCTTTGTGTTTTTACCCATTTCTGTCTCTAGGAGAACTCAATGGAGTGTGGAGGAGCTGTGTGTCTCACCCCATCATTCGCAGCAACACTGCTCTGCATCCTCCTGGTGCTGTTCCCCAGGTGACCAGAGCTGGATACGCCTCTCCGTCCAGAACTTGACTTGGCTCGGCATGCAAAAGAATCGCAACGAGGCCACAGAAAAAATAAACATTCTTGCCCCTCATAAAATTGTGCCCAATTTCAATTCACCACCTACAAAGCCCCTAGCCCTGAGGTACCTCCTTAATATGCACTTATTTGAAAGGATTGATAATGGATAGCTGCTAAGTAATGATCAATAAGGTGCTTTAGCAATATCACATGCATGGAAGGCTGTTTTGGGAGGAGGAATGTTTTGAACATCGTAATAATGCTAACAATGCACTTCGTAGCTTAAAGACTGCACAAGTGGTCCAGTAAAATCCACTGACATTCACACCACTATGTTCAGTCCTTTCAGGTAGCAGCTAAGGGCTTGGGTCTGTAGCTGGGCTTGGAACTGGGCATTAAAGCCACGTAACACCCATGTGAAGAAAGACAGCCACACCTTCTTCTGGCCAACTCTGACTTTTCATGGACAATTAAGATTCTGAAGATTAAAAAAAATATATAATACTGAAGATGAAGATGATTATATGTGGCTGGGGTTGTAATGAAATGTTTGTCTAATGATCTTTTATTTCATTATGAGAAAAAAGATACGTTCTAGTAAATATATGAAGAAAAAAAGAGTTTTATTTATGATTTGCAAGTGGTACCCATAAACTGTGAGATTTTGAGTCCTCTGATGTGAGTGGTTGTTAATATTTGAGCTTTGCCTTATTGAACGATATTGGTCCTGTTTGTGTACTTTTGAAATAAAATTATGTTTAAAATGTATGCTGTTGTCAAAAAGGCTTTTAGCAGCACATACCTAAAAAGAACAATAGACTTAATATGAAGCATCAGTTCCCTTCCTGATTGATTGTTCTATTGTTGTTGGCAGGACTGACTGATTAATATGATATCTGCTCTTGGTGGTTGGCTGTGGAGAATTGTTTGGCTTCTTTTTGACCTCCACATGAACAGAGATGTGGCAGGCGTGTGTGTGAGTGTGCATCTGGTGTTTCGCTCTTCTGTCATTTATGTATGCTTCTGCCCCAGAGGCCTATCCCCCACACAAAGAGAGACAATAAAGACCATGACACTCAACTGGAAGGCCAACCACAACATACATCTGTATTTGTTTAGGAAATAGACACAAACAATCCTTCAACATTTTCTGACAAACACATATGCGCGCATACATGCAAGAATAGGATTCCTGTGCCATGCCTGGTCAACTCTAAATGTGTTTGTGTGTGTACAGAGAGGCACAATAAGTAACAACAGAGAAGTTTTCAGAGGCCCTGTCATTGTCTGCAGGAGGCCGCTTGGCTGTGGTCTCCATGTCAACACGAAGGCCCCGGTGGTCAACAGTGGGGCATGCTTCATCTCCATCTCTTTCCCCACTTCTCAGCCAGCCAGATCTACTTACCCCCATTTTGTCCTACACTGACAAGGTAAAGCTCACCCTCCTAGTGGACTAATTTGTTTTGCACTATCACTGATCTTGTCCCTTGAGCAGAACTGTGTGACTCTAATCATTCCCAGCTCATCCTGTTCTTACTCTGTCTATGGTCCAAAGACTCCCTGACTTGCTAGTGGGTCATTTATCACTCCATAATGGGATTGGAGCTGTTTTGGGTCAACACGCATCCAATCCGGTCTGTGATTCCTTCCTGTTTGCCAGATGAGTTATGGGAAAGTGCAGTCAATGTGTGTACAAAAGGCAGACTTGGGAAAGGTCTTTCTGGGGAGTTGCCACAATGGCAGCCCTGTTGCCACCTCAGGTTCCTGTGACTGATAAATGCTCATCTCTGTTTTCTGTAAGCTGTTTTCCCCACACATAACCCATGTAGATGCAAAAAGGCACGAAAATGCACAAAAAAAGACACTCTCTTCAAATTTTCCCACAACACACACAGCTCATGCATATGTATAATCCTTATGCTACTGACAAGTGACGACATTGTGTGATTATGTCAAACAATAATTGTCACTTATTACCACTGGTAAATAAGGAAAAGTACACCAAAATATATGGAAAATAGAAAGACAATGTGTCAAAAAAAAAGTCTGTTTTTATGAAAACATAAATGTGTCTTTACAGGCTTGGCTCAGCACACAAATGTGTGGACAAGCCAGTTCATACCCATTGCCCCCGTCCATCATCCATTCGACACATTTAAAGACACAGCAAGTGGGAAAATATCACTGAAGGTTTTTTATGGGAATGTGTCCACATTCTTTGCCAATGATCCGATCTCTGCTACTGCTTATGGTGGGAAGGAACCCCTGAGAGAGGAGTCACTGATCACTGGGACACAATGCCCTGAAGAGGCCCAGCAGTTCAAAACACACCCATTCATCACCACTCGCACTACTCTAACCCTGTTTGCTCATCATTATCTTGACTAGATGGGAAATCTCTTTTGCTAATATGCTGGAAGACAGATGACTGAATCTCACACATATTCACACATTCAAACATTTTTGCATACACCCACAGTCTAAAGTATGCATTAACACACACACACACACACACACAGGCGGTCACACAGAGGGCAAAGCTTTTGGTGTTACCTCCGATGGAGTGGATAACATTGGTGGTTTGCTTTGAGGACCACAGATATGTTTAAATGGAAATGATTCTGAACAGCTGAACCACACCAGGACCACACACAGGCCCAGTGACCACAACACGCCACAGCTAAGACAAGCTGGGAAAACACACACATGATTCTGTCGGCATTCCACAGGGTTACTCTCAAAATCACAGCCCTGCAACTTTCTGTGTGCATGTATCCTTATGTTTGCTTAGAGGATAGGTTTACAATACTGAACATCTAATTTTAGAGAATCAAAGAGTGAAGACTTTTTGGCATTTGGTATTTATTTTTCAGGCATGTGCTCACTGTACTGGGTAGGATTTGTTTTTCGAACATATTTTGTCCATTCACAGCATCACTGTCATCCACAAGATTTTTTTTAAAACATGGTGTCCTTATTTTCATCTCTCCACTTTCATGCATCTTGTCCTTATTTATCACATTTTACACCCTCCTTTACCTTTTTTCCTGCTGCTCTGACCACATGCTCGCTGGCTGCAGTGGTGATAATGACCAGACCTCTCAGCTACCTCACCCACACATGTACATACCCCCCCCACACACACACACACATCGAAGACAAAAACCGAACCAAACCCCAAAGACAAATTTGTTCCTGCGGGTGCCAGGAGACACGCTGCTGCCAAGGTTGAGAGGTGCCAGCTGAAAACATACACTCTTAACACACACGCACATACACAGAGTTAGTTTTGTACCCCATGCTGTGACAGGAAGAAAAGCCTTCAGTACTTATAGACCTCTTGGTGAGTTTGAGGACCTGACAGCCAGCTGTACTAATACTGTGTGTGTGTGTGTGTGTGTGTGTGTGTGTGTGAGAGAGAGAGAGAGAGAGAGAGAGAGAGAGAGAGACATGTGTGAGAGTTAGTGTGAGAAAGAGAGAAACTATATCGCATTGTTTTTGTGCTCTGATTAGGATTAGCACAGAGTATATGTTTGGGAAGAAAAGTGCACATAATTCACCAGCTGGTAGTTCATCAATTTTCTCTCAGACAGGAAGCTTACCCTCATCAGCCAAATATTGAATAACAGAACCAGAACAAATCATAGGCATATATTTAGCATTCCATTCTGTGTTTGTGCAAACAAGCTCAGAGAGATTTTTCAACATTAGCATATTCAGCGGAGTCTTTGTAGCTGTGATCTGAGCTCTGCCAGCCTGCCGTGGCCACGAAAAGCCTCGTTCGGTTACACATGGCAAGCTAAGCAATGGCCTGGAGGGGCATACATATTTGCTCCCTCAAACAGGAAGTGGCTAAATGGAGACCCAGCAGCCCCCTGCCATGCCTCTGCCACTCAAATGCACCCAGGCTGTTTTTAGAGTGTGGGCCAGTTTAACAGAATGGACAGTCAGGGGTGAAGAAAGAGGAGTGAGGGGAGGGAAGGAGGAAAGCTAGATTGGAGGTCAGGGAGGCAACGGAGGGAAAAGGCGGGCTCATTGCAGCTGAGTAGGTGGTCTTACGATATCATAGTGCAAAGCAAGCAACACCATTGGCTCCCAGCCTCGATCTGTCCCCAGGTCTCCTTGCTGGATTGGGATTGAGAACCGCTATAAGTATTGTGAGCATTTTAGAGTTCCCTCGGATCACAGTTCATCAGCATCAGCATGTTTTTCTTGGAAGGAGGACCGATCAATGAGTTAGGGACTATTGGCTTTTGGCTTCCTCTGCCTGCTATAAATCCCACTGTGCTGATGAAGGCTGAATGTTGATGTGATAATTGATGCAGTGTTCTTTGGTACATGGCGTCTCTGGGCATGATGTGGTTACATCAGACTTTTATAGAAGTCTGTGTGTGTGTGTGTGTGCGTGTGAGCATGCATGAGTGTGTGTATGTGTGTGTCAGTGTGTTTATGTGTGTGTGTCCATCTGTCGTGTTTGATTTGTATCTTTATACCCCAGCTGGAGAGCTGCTGCTGCTGCTGCTGCTAACCCTCTATGAACTCAGTGTGGACAGGACTAAATGGTTGCTCTTATTGGCACATTAGTGTATGTGTGTATGTGTGTGTGTGTGTGTGTGTGTGTGTGTGTGTGTGTGTGTGTGTGTCTGTCACTGTGTGTGTTATGCTGATTTAACTTTTTTTCATTCAGCATATTGAATACATGCACACAGACGTACTGTATATTTACATTGTAGGTATGTTTATGTCCTGTGTGGTTTCTATTCATGTTTATATGAGCATGTGAGTACCTGATCAAAGGTGTGTGTGTGCATGTGTGTGTGTGCAGGTTTGGCCAGACTGATGATCTGCATGTTCTGTGTCTGCCTAGGCCTGGGTCTTCAACGCCCTTATTTTGCATAGCAGAGCAGTGAAAGGAAGGCTTAGGTTACAACCACAGGCCCTGACAGAAAAATCACTTCTGCAATGTGACATTTATATGCCCTAGTGTCCCCCACTCACCCCCTCTCTCACCCTGCCCTCACCCATCATTACTCTCTTGACCGTAGGAATATCCAAAGGCTTGAAGTTGACATCGACCACAGCCCCGTACGTCTTCCTGCTCTCTCTCTCTCGCTCTAACCACCATCACGCCTCTTTTCTCTATCTCTGAGCTGTGTGTAAGTGTGCACATGACCACTTGCACCGCCACAGTCGTGCTTATGTGTACGGTATACACTTATGTGCTTTTCTGTGTGTTCGCCTCATGCATGCGGCTGTCCTGCTCTCTCTCACCCTAACTGTCTGGAGCATTTAGAGGACATGACATCACAGCGGGGCAATGTCGGGCGCTGACGTGTGTTTTGTGGTATAGGCGAGCTAGGCTGTGACGCCGTCTGTTTGTTTTTCAAGATCCGTGGTTGGGGGGGAGGCCAGGAGAGCCAGTTGATTAGGCCTCATTTATGTTACTGTTGCAATTCCACAGTTAAAGGCCATGTTGTAATTAAAAATAATCGGGGCTGTTATATAGGCTACTCTAGACATGATCTCGTCATACCATAGTGTGTATGTGCGTGTGTGTGTGTTTGTAATATGGTTGCAAGCCTGTGTTTGTGATTCATATTGCCTGTTTAGTGGGTGTTTGAAGTTTATTATTAATGAGCTGTATAATCTAAAAGTTCTGCAATGTGTCATTAGTGGGAGAGGAAAACAGAGCAACCTCATAATCCGATCTGTTTAAAACAGAGAGAGGATGAGATGGTGAAAGCCCAGGAGAAACAGAGAGAGTCTGTCAGAGAGAGAGAGACACGCACACTTTGCAAGAGACAGTTCATTTGGGCTTTTTTTTTTTAAGAATTTCAGAATCTTCCTGTAATGCCGTTATCATTTATGAAATGTGTGAGAGATATTGCACACACTTACATGCACACACATTGCACTCTCTTGACCTTGACGTGTTACTGCAAGCTGGTCCCCTCCCTGGCCTAGCTTGCGTCCAAATCGCAACATCTGCTAGTGTGGTTTAGTAGAATCCTTCCCCAGATTACCTGAAAGAGCAGAACGCTTCCTTCTTACTTTTTACTGGACTTTGAACTGGAACTCTGCTTCAGTGAAGACCAGATCTGCATTTGAATCGCTCAAATATCCAAACTACATTCAAGCTTTGAGATGATTTAGAGGAGTTCCCTTCTTGCCTAATGACAATATACACTTCACACAAAAGCATCCTTAAAGCTTAATTCAAATATCCGTGTTCATAAATCCATTGAGAGTGCTCTCAGTGTATATACAAAGGTATAATCACTCATATAAACATTTGTCAGCCTCGGGGCTCATCACACTGCTCTCACTGTCAGTGTCAGAGGATGAAGATCTCGCTGTAGCTGCAGCGCCTCCCCAATCAGCTCTAACGCCTGGAGCTGTTTATCTGAGGAAAATAATGCCTTTGTAAACCATTCAAAACGAGTCCAACCCAGGCTCACCAGCCAAATGCCTTGCCATTGTGTTGATGGAGAAGAAATGGGCCTGATCCTAATAAACTATGTATTTATGGACTGAGGGTAACAAGTTGAGTCAGAACGGTAATTTTGGCCAGGATCTGTTTATATACTTTTTAACAATCTCCCTGGTGTAAACAGTGTGTGTGGTTTTCGAGCACTAAATGCCTGCTCCATTAAACAAATCTGATCTCTGCTACTTCTAAGAAACTGAATTGCTGCAAAGACGTAAACGTAAATGATAACCTGGTGCATAAAGTTTTTCATGGGAATTACAGCACTGGGAAGTTACATAGGAAAGTAACACACACAGAAGAAGAAATATCCGCTCTGGCAAATAGATTTCAAATGCATAATGTTACAGTAAAATCAGTAATATAAGAAAATAATACAGTGTGGCAAGAATTCCATTTTTGTGGATGTGACAAATGGATTATGGATCTTGATCACAAAAGAAAATACACCAAAGTATTAGATATGCATATTTTCACTGTGCCAGTCCAGAAAGAAAAAAAGTCTGGCTTAATGTTCAGGGAAAGGAGAGAAAATATTTGAGATGTTTTAATTTCATAAAGCGCAAAGGGGGCACTATATGTGAAGTCAAAAGATTATTTGATGTATGAAGAAGTTTTGTCAAATTTTTAAACATCAGCAAGCTAAGCAGACCACTTGCCTTTATTACTCTTTGAAAACTGCAACATTAGAAGGTCAAGTGGAGGAAAGCAGAATGAAATAGTTGCCTTATGAGAAACTCTGTGGGCTTCATCTGTTGAGTCCACCTGATTAATGAAGTCCTCCAGCTGGTCAGTGAGGTGCACCTCATTCTAAAAAAAAGTCTCCATTATGTTTGTATTTCAGATGATGCTGGGGATACATTTTGATGCCAAAACAGCAAAATATATGCTGAATGTGCATGAGCTTGAAAAGAGTAAGTTAGGTACCAATTCTCCCATTCTCCATGCATCATTAATCGGTGTGATAGAACAAATGCAGCTCAGGAAGCACCACTACATCCGCTGGTTAAGAAACAGGTACTGTAATATAGAGGTTGTGTCTCCAAATACTTTCTGAGCTTTAAACAAATTACTTGCTTTTTTTTTAAGCGAGTTTTCCTCAGTTGGGGTAAAATGCAGTCAAAAAGGGTTTACTCAATATACTATAACATCCCCATTTTTGGGCAACACTTGAGGTGTTGATTTAAACTGCAGACGGTTTTCAACACCACATTTATATCCAGATCATTTATGAATATGCATGCATTTAATCATTACTTTTGGATTATGTAATGAATTCATCACTAGTGACAAAGTAGCTTTCTTCATTATGCGATCACCATAACCGTGTAAATCAGGAATACAGCTAACTGCTCTTTTCTCTATACACTGTCAAAGCAAGATGTCAAGTTAAGTGCAAACCTGTCCTCCACAAATGATGTTTATATACTACTAATTTGTTTTGAGTGCCAAACGGTTACATAGTATATGCAGTGTGTTATGAATATGAATTAGACTATAATTGTGGGGTCTTGAGTAGTTTCCAGATGACTCCCCAAAGTTGAAATGTAAATAACACCCTTGGGTGAAGGTGAATTGAAGGTTAAAATAGGCATATCTGGCTGACAAGCAGCTTTGAATCTATCTTTTGCTTTCTTCACTCTGGGAGTGTACAATTTTAGGCTTATTTTCTCTCTCCTTTAATATTTTCTCTTTTTTTTCTCTCATCTAACTTCTGCTCTGGTGGACTTCCTAGCCAGGGAGCTGTCTCCACTCAGCGGCTTTGACAACAGGGGCAGGTAAACCAGGTGTGTGTCCATGTATGTTTTTGATCATCTGTGTGCACGTAAATGCATGTCTACCAGGTGTGCATCTTGTCATGGGTAACCTATGGGGGGCAGAAATTGGACCCAGCTGGAGAGTGTGCCTCTTGTCACACACACTGATCACAGTTGACAACTACAAGACCCACATCTAAATATCAAACACACCTGATATGGAAGAAATGCAGCTCTGAATCCTTAAATCAGAATGTTTTGGAAGGATATGGCCATCCGTTGAGTCATTGAGTAATGGTAGGTGTACGTGAGTTTGAATTGAGGGTGGAGCAGCTGGAGGAGAGTCAAAACATGTTGGTTGATGATTCATTATTGGATAACATCTCCTCTATGCAGGCATACCATGTAATAGATCATTATTGGAGACTACCAACTCACTTATGTTGCCAACAGTCTTGAAATTGACTATCCAACTTTTTGTGGTCATTCCTGAGGTTAACTCTGCACCTCAGCCCTGCTCTGACGGTCCACAGCAAAAGCAGAATGTCACCTTTATTAGTTTGGTTATCCACAAGATACATGTTTTATATTTGAACACTTCATTGCTCAAATAGTGCATAACCATTATGTTTTGGTTTCTTTTTTTCTCTTTCTCTGTTTCAGCATGAGTGTATCCATTTAATTTTACACGCCTGCATCGCGTTATCTCTGTCATCCAGGAAGAAAAAATGCCAGGGTGAAGAAAAACAAAATTGAATCATCCCTTGGAGATATTATTGTGGAGTGGAAAACATTTTGACATACTGCTAAATGGCCTGTCCAAAAGGTAACCCACAACTTTTGTTTTAATTTTCATTTGCTGCGACCTTTCAGGAACAAGCACGAGCTAAAAAGAAAAAGAAAAAAGAAGGATGTAATCTAAAATGTGATAATTAGAATTTTTAAATAACAATGTGGCATGTCAGGCATGTATAGGATTTAAAACATGGTTACACAAAGACACAGATAGTTATAACCCCAATGGTTGCTTTTGGGTGTAGTGAGGGAGAATCAGAGCCTACAACTCTGGTAACTCAGCTGCTCTGGATAAGAATGTCAGCTTAACACCTAAAATGTAATGTTTTCATAACATGAACTATGCTCTATGATAAAATTCACCAGAGTTTATTTTTGTGAATGTTTAATGAATACCCACTTCCCTCATTAATCTCCCTGCTAAGCACGAGAAAGACAAACAGTAAAGCTGTTAAACAGCTGAGCTGTCTTTTTTTTCACCCACATATTCATACCTTCTTATAAAAACCTGGAGGGCTGATACACACTCCAAACTTGGCAGATCAGACAGACTTTGGTTTGAGGACTTCCCTAGTCTTTTTCTCCCTGTACTCTCTGTAGTTTCTCTGTCTCGCTCTCTGTCTCTCGCTCTTTCTTTCTTTTTTTTGGAATTCACCTCCATAATTTATTTCATGCAGGAAAAAGACATTGTGGGCTCATAAATCAAAAGCACTTTATATAAAAAGAAATGAAAGCCGCCTGCATATGGGATGTTTTAGCTCACATTCTTAGCTATTTGACATGTAATAAAAGAAATATGGAATTTTCACCTCAGGTCTCTATCAATAAAACAAATGTGAACGCTTAATATGCTCTGTGTTTCTGCACTCACACCGTATCGTGGCATTCACATAACTTGATTTGTTAGACACAGGAGTGGGTGTCTGAGCTAGTAAGGCAAACAGAGTGCATGTACAGTAACTCTAAGTGTGATCTACACCCGTGCAAAGATAATTCTTATCATAGCAGATATATGGTCGAAGACTCTTTGATGGCTGAAATTCCCAGAATACTAAAAAAGGTTTGTCCACAGACAGGTTTATACTTGGACTTAAATCTCACACTTAAATCTTTTGCTCTGGACATTACTGGTACACTCATTTTTTGGTTTCCCAAAACAAAACGAGATAGACTAAATACATTGGATTGTTTAGAAAGCAATACGTGGGCCAACTTTTATCAATCATCCATATGTTGTCATAAATAGGCAATTAAAATGAATGAATTCCTTTTAAAAATTCTTGAGAGGTGTGTACGCCTTAAAGATGTATACCCTTTTTTAAAAGATTATATGGGCACTCTATGTGACAGCTTCATTTTATTCCCTGTCAGATTGAATCATCATTCTGAATACCATTTGACTTATAGTGTGACTGCTAGTCTGCTAAAGCCAGCACTGATCACTTTAATCTGTGTTGCTGTTTGTGGGTTTTAAATGATCAGGTTGTGTTGAGGCTGCAGTGATCTCCCCCGTGGAGAGATCATGTTACTCCAGGACAACACTGACAGCTCCTACTAGTGTCTAATGCTAATTTATCATTTCATGGCACTAGATAGCCGCTTATGCCCTCTTCAACCTCAAACGATTTTCTAGTAGTACTTCAAAAAAAAAAGCAAGCATGATTTTGAAATGATGTAACTGATGAGAGTTTATAGATGTTACTTTTAAATATGCCTCTGCTAGCTATGCAAAGTCATGGGCTCATCTTAAGCCCTACATAAACTGGAAGGCATGTCTGTGTAGCTACTTGTGAGTGTATGTGCATGCTTGCATCCATGCAGACTGGTGATTTGTGTTCTCTTAAAGCCCTCTGTGCTCAGGGGAACAGCCATATATTACCATACGAGAGAAGACAACCATGTCCTCCTCCTGTCTCTGTAAGCCCCCCACCCCCCACCCTCACCCTTTTCTCTACCCCGACTACTTTTTTTTCTCAAATAATACTGTACAACTTGAAACAGCAGACTACGTGGTTGAAATATTGTGCTGTATCTGTTATACTGTCTGAGCTTTACAGCAGAGGCTAAAGGAAGAATTTGATGACACAATGCAGTATTTATTTATGGTAAGTGCATTTCTGAAATGCTGCTGTAGAATTAAACTGTAAATGAACAGTAAAAGAAATCTGTGAGTTGTTGGCTGCAGTAGGTGAAAGTAGTACACTGTTTCCCCAGAGCTACAGTGTAGAGGGACAGGTCTAAAAGGAATGTCAGTCTCTTAAAACCCTTTGGGTAAGGACTTAGGAACCACGGTCTGACTGAAAACACCTGCACCTTATAGAGTCTAGTGTACAGAGAGCTTCAACATCCTGATCCAACATACACATTCATGAATGTACGCTTTCACACAAACACACATGCATAGGCTAAATGCGCATACACACACACACACACACACACACACACACACACACACACACACAATATGCATTTGATATTCATACAAATACTGCATATATAGCTTGTGTCATCTTTTCCACAGCTACCTAACCCTCCCTAACATCAGCAACATTTTTTTGTATCTTTCCCTTCAACAGGTAGAGTGCAATGAAATACTATCCACATGTTATAGAGATGGACAAGACCCAAAAATGCTCTACACTCCCAAAGAAACTTCCCCTCTGCTCCTTTTCAGACTTTCAGGAAGAAAAAAAGACTCTTCTGTAGACAGTGAGCTATTTGTACAGGTCTACAGCATGTCTGCAAGCTTGCACTGGACTGTCGCTGGGATGGGTGACTGGTTTTACTGGTCTACCTCCACTCTCCTCAGCGTGAGCCGCAGGAGAGGGGCAAAGTGAGCAGAACAGCATGATCAGGGTGTAGTAGTGGAAACAGTTTTCCTGGGCAATCCTGGATGTGGGGCTTTACAGGCAACTTTCTCATTAGTGTAGCTTGCTAAAAATCCTATTGATTGCACAGGATGTCTTCAGACTTCATTCAGATTTATTAAGTCTGAGATTTTCACACAATGTACAGAAGCAAGCTCAGTCCTCACACGGTCAAACTGCAACACCTGGTATATTTCAGGTTTGCCCCCTCTAGACGTAAGTTTCAAACAACTTCCAATATGTGTGTCTTGGTTCCTTGCCATCTAATGTGGCCCCAACCAAGTGGTATAAAAGAGGTGGCGCAGCAGGATACCTTTATAATCTAATCGTGTCTCATTAGCCTGGCCTCGGGTCTGATGGCAGTCGGCACTATGCATCAGGTTAGCACACTGCCTTAGTTAGTCTTAGCTTGTTTTCCTAGGCAGACAGCACACTTGGTGCTCCAGCAGTCATTAAGAACCACAGCACGAGTGATGAGCTAAAGGCTGAGCTGGAGACTGGCCGGGAATCAGAGCACAAAACACACACATAGCTTTCATAGACAGTGATGGTTGGGCCTCATCCAACACCAAACGTAACACTGTATAGGACCTGATGTAGCCGCTTGTAAAAGAGCTGTCCATGTATGAGGCTCCACAAAAGACAGGATGAGACCGGTGCCATCAAAAACCGGAGCAATGTATTGTTTGCGGACAAAGCACTGTTCTCACTTTCATTTCTGGCTGTCTTCTGTATAAACAGGAAATTATATTTCTCATTGTTGACATCCAAAAGAAAGCACAAGGGACCCAGGGGAGAGAGAGAAGAGAGATACAAGGGATTGTGTGAGAGGAAAGCACATAAAGAGTGAAAAGTGAGGAGCTGTGAGGAGAAAGGAGACAGTAGGAGAAATATTGGCATCAGATATTTTCCCTGTTTTGCTGCAGGGCTGCATACATTTTGTCCGTGTTGTATATTTGAGCTTTTGGTGTCAGAAAGACTTTCCTTATTCTGCTACTCCACTGGATGTTATTTTTACCTCCAAAGTCAGTCGGACACGCTTTCCTATCTTTGTAGTTTTTCCTTAGAATCCAGAGTTGAAATCATTACCTTTTTCTTTGAAACCATAGAATATATTCACATTAATAATCAATTGTTAAAGTACCGTTAGTGCCACATTAACCTTTTGCCTAAACCTGTAGAACTGAATGCACTTTTCCAGATAATATTCTAATTCACATGCATTTTACATTTTGGATTCAAGTCTAACATTGCCTCTTGTTTACTGTGAAATCAGCTTCCATGTTGGCATATTAACTGAAGTAGAAAAGAGAAATTCCAAGTGAATATGACATATGTATAAAAAAGATACCTGGCCTGTCTCTAAGCTCTGAACTTAAGTCAAACCACACAAATTCAAGTCAAAGTTATGAGCCCTCAAAACACATTATTATTCTCTTTGTTGGTAATGAATGATGCTTTTCATCTCTTAAGGAGGAATACTTCACATATAATGTTGTGTGTTATGCAATGATTTTGTGTGTTGTCATAAATATTTTTGTGTGAAAGTGGGAAAGGGTGTGTGTGCACACATTTCTGTTTGTGCCGGAATTTCTGGTTGTAAGAAAACCTAAAGTTGCTCCCCTCATTCTGCCTGACACTGTGGCCAATCATAACCTTTCCCTGGGTTCGCTCGGTAACTCAGATCAAGCTTAAGGGGGCCCTGAAAACCATTCCATGTGCTCACACATATGCACACACACACACACACACAAACACATACATATCACCACCCCGGTGCCAGAACCCATTCATCAGGCCCTCATAGCTGGGCCCTGTCAACCTCCAGCCTCAGGCCTGTAGGCCTTGAGCCAGGGGCTCGAGTTCCGGGCTCCCCGCCAGTCTGTCATGGTGCTGGGCCACGGGCCAGCCTTCCATCAGCTTTGATGTGAGCTGGATAACCAAATGGCTGAAGAAGGGTGGCCACTCAGCACAGGAGTTACACAGCACACTGAACAGGTCAGTGAGCTACCATAAGCATTCAACATGTGCGCACACACACACACACACACACACACACACACACACACACACACACCAATATTAAAGGTCTCCAAAACATGGCTTAGGGAAAGGTTTTAGGTTTTTATTAAAGTTTCCATTGCATGTGCTCCTTGTTATAAAATTAAATTAACGCTTGAAATATTTTGTATTCTAATATGATTAATTGTGCTTAATTGTTTGATTTGGAGGCTCTATAGAACTCTACCTAATTAACATTGCAATAAATACATTTTTTTTATTGCTCCACATGCTGAGCTATAATTTGTCAGATTTTCATCATGCTAAAGACTGAAATATAGCGTTTTATGGCATTTGAAGGCCTGAGAGATTGATTGCATTGGAATAAAGCAGAAAAAGGCAATGAACTGTTGAATTATGTCGTGTTTTAAAATTGTGTGCCAACTCTCATCTGCATAGACAGGTTCGCCCCACTCTTTCTTTTCTCTCTTTCTCATAACACAGACCCACAGGGGCTCATGTACAAAGACCTCTCATTCACTCTCTTACACACCACCATAACAGTAATTTAACAACAGATTGAGCAATACATATTGCGAAATATTTTAGTCGACTAAAAACAACATTCATGTTTCAAAAACAACAAACGCTGATAAGTATGCTTGTGCTGATTGACATTTGTTGGATATTTTCAATGTGATATGAATTATGAAGGGAAAATTTGTGGTATTTCGATCTAATCTGAACCGTTTTGCTAACCGTTGTCTGACCTTGATATTGTAAGAGAAGGAAATGATTTTAATAAAACACTGGGCTGAAATATCAACTCATATCTTTGGCTGATTTTTTTGTTTTGTTTTGTTTTGTTTTTGGTCTTTCTCTGTCTCTCTTTCCATTATCTTTTTTTTTCTCTTCCTGTTTGATATCACAATGAATGTTTCTGATCAGCTCCTCTGTCAGCTTGTTAAACAGAATGGTTTAGTGATCATGAGAAAGCGTATCCATCTTCCTCTGAGGTCAGTGAGGCTTGACAGGCTACTGGATCCACCAACTTGTTCAGCATGTCACCCTCTCATAGTTCCTCTTTGGGGAACTTGTAAAACAAACTAGTGTCATGTATCAAAAAATTCTCTTCCAGTGTTTATCTGTAGGTGTGGTCCTAAAACAACAGTAAAGAAGTACTACTAATATGAAACAGTGATATTTTAGAAAAGCTTTAGTCCTTGCCAAATCAGGCAAACATACAAAATGTGGGAATACGGTGGCCTTTCTGAGCCCCCCTTTAAGAAAAGTCAAAGCCAATAGGAAGTGTGAATGTTCCACTAGCAGACACAGAAGGATATTCACCTTTAAAAAGGTGTTAGGTTTATTGGATCTAGTGGGACATTACCTGCATATCCAGCTATTCCATTTTTCCGTCTGCACTGTGTTGATTCATTAACCACAAAGACCTCAGTGTAAAGCCTCTGTTTAAACACCTTATTGCATTAAGTGCTTTTTAATGAGGGCGCTAACTAGCCCGGGTGTCAGTCATCAAGAAAAAGACGGCCAAAGCTGTTGGAAAAATATGTTTTTCTGTGGTATATTACATTTTTCCTGTGATGGTAAAGTTATGATGAGTGTATGTGTCCATTCTTCTCTCGTTCTCAGTCCAAGCGCATCCTGTGTGACCTGTGTGGGGGATTTTTCTGTATATCAATTCCTTAATAATGACACTGGCAGTGGCACAGTTCTCTCTGTTTCGCAATTGCATGACTGGGCCTCCATGCTCATTTGCAGTAATAATACGGACCATTTACTCTATTTGTTCTCAACACAGCAAATTAATAAGTTTGTCAGTTTCTCAGACTGATTTGACAAATTTTGGGTTAGTGGCTCATCTCCATCTAGGACTTAATTCTTGGCGCTCTGTTTCAATCAATTTGGAGTGCCAAGTCTTTCCCATAGTGTCCTGTAAAAAGGCTATGTCGCAGACTTCACACCTGCCACTTATAATTCAGATTTTCATGCAATGTATAATCCACATTTTATTTTATTTTCTCATCAAGCATGACCAATTTAATGTCCGTGGCAGGTGGGAAGATTTCAGGTTCTTAGGGAGGATTGCTGAGAACTGGCTCTCAGTTGATTGATTGCCACCAGTGGTCAGTGACTCACCGTGATCCCTCTTAAACTTGAACTTCAACACTTCACTGATTCGCTCCATTAATATGTACATTAAAGCAAATGACTTCATCTCAGAGACCAGGAGAGCATCAGTCACTGTCTGTCAGCTTCCTCTGTCGTTTCCTCTCGGTGTGTTTTTAAAAAAATGATTTATATTTTCACTCCTCAGTGCAATGACAGTGAGTGTGTTCAGCTAATTGTAATGTATGACATTAATCTACCGTAACAAGAGTGGCTCTTTCTTCTGTCCCTGTTGTAGACTGGTTTCAAAATGAATGCAGTTGATCCTGATAGCTTCTAGAGGAGAGGGGAACTAAGCAGAGGAACTAATTCTGTTCTACAAGGCACAGGGTCATATCAGGTGAAACTTGAATAAAGAGAAAGTCCGACTCAATTTGTTTAAATTATTTTATATTCTGCACTGTGAATGTGCCAGTTTTTGCAATCATCGTTTAGCTTCCTGAAGGTCTCACATCTCAAACAACATGTCTATCGATATCTGGAATTTGTTTTTGTATGTTTGATCTCTCTCAACTACAGCACAACTTTTTAGAGTCAGTTCAGCCACCTCTTGCAGGTAGTTTGCATAGTCATGGGAGATGTAGTTTAGAGCTAGACACTGAGGATGAAGATGGAAAAGGAAGCTCAATAACTGCTGTACAATACTTTAACCATAACTGGGCAGAGCTGCGCTAATGTCGGAGCAACCCCAGGGGCCCACTTTAGTGTAATCCACGAAGGCTTAGCAGGCTGACAGAATCACTCAGCTACTGGCTCTGACCTGGCACTCAGCTCCCTGTGGGGCAGAGCTAAACACACACACACACGCACACAAATACACATACATCACCACCTACCCCAGAGAAAAGAAAAGGAAGAGAAGATCCCATGGCCAACCACAAACAAGTAAGTCTGTTCTGGGCTTGTAAACATGTCTCATTGTGTAATATATCGCACGCCCACTCGGAAGAGCCCATAATGCAAAGATGTAACAACAGTAAACTGCACTGACTTAAAAATGGAGTTGTGTCAGAGGGTGAGATGACAGAAACACAGAGCATCAGCGTATATAGGAAGAGAAGATCAAATGTCAGAGTGGAATACTCCACAGTGAATGTTTACCTTTTTCATAAAAGTTCTGTAAATTCGATTAAAGCGCTCCTATAAAGAAAACCTTCATTTGGCAAAATGGTGATTCTTTATTACATTTAAGACAGAATAACAGATTGGAATCCTATGCTGTCCAATGAAGGTGAATATGTTTCCACATCTGTGAGCAATAAAGCAAGACGAGCTGCAGTGCACTAAGCTATTTTAGTACTGCGCACTCACACACACACATACACACACACATACACAAACAGCTATTCTGCTATGTTTACATTTCCAATTGCAATTATCTCATGGGATATCCTCTATTCTTCTGCTTTGCAGCTGAAAGCTTTAGTAAACATGACTATATGAGATGTAATTTATAACTAGGTAACCGGGATAAGCTGTTGAACCAAGGATAAGATAAACTGACTCCTGGAGTAAAACTTGTAAAGATGAGAACAGTAATTGAACTGATACTTATTTATGTTAGTACTTCTCTCTTTTCTCTACCACACACACAAAAGCCACAGTCGTGCACATTGAGAAATTGTGACCTCTATGTATAACCTTTCTATTTTCAGCCAGAGTTTTGCCCCATTGAAACAACTTGTGGTGTGAGTGGTTTCTGGGGGGGACATTGGGATAGAACTGGCAGTGAGAGAAGGGGGAGCCGGCAACTCTGTGGCACCGACCCATCTCTCTGATCCAATCCAGACTGTTTGTAACGTCACAGTGCGGTGTCCTACCCTCTTTCTCTAAAACACACAACCACAATCTCAAATAGCTCTAAATGCAGCTCTGCGGAGCGCTCTCATTTTGGCCCGATTGTAGCTTTATGAGAGTTTTACAGTAAGAGCCGGGGAATGGAACAAGCGCCACTTTGGCTTGGAGAGATGAGCTTTGCCAGACCTGCTGAACTGACAGCTCAAGTATTCTGTTTTCTGAAGCTTTAAAGCAGAGAGCTGGCCAGCGCTGATCAATTGTAAGATTGTATTTTATGTAGCTGCTTTTGTTTTCTGAAGTGACAGTTCAGATAGGTAAAGTCAGGATTTGATGTGGCAATATGAACAATGGTAAGACTACTCATATATATATACCCCAGGATTCACATAGCTATGATATTGCATGTTTAAAAAAAGGATAGGGCAGAATTCAAGCTGAAGTTTTATTTCACAGATGGTAAAATGTGGCATGCATTACATCAATATGTGTAGCTCAGTATACTGCAGTTATTGTAGAACACTGGTTGAACCTTTTCCACTGCAGGAACAGAATCAACTAAATGTTTATGAAGCTACAAAGTTGTGGACAGCAGATCTGGCTTTAGCAGAGGGAGGTTGTCTCATATCAATCAGCCGCTTTGTTTGTTAGGAAAACACAACTTGTCACGTAATCGTCCTGAAAAAACCTCGGAGGAATTTTAATGCAGTCAAAGAAGAATAGAGTAAAACAACTTGGTAAACCTCAGTTTTTATCCATCTTGTCCTGTTCATCATCTTAATTATCACCTTTGCATGAATCCAAAAACACTCGCTCACGCACATGCTTCAAGCACACAATATGAGTAGTTCTTTGCATATTTCAATGCATTTCAACTGTTCCTTTTGTGGGGAAGAAATTCTTCTTTAAATATTTGCTTCTGTTTATTTCCAGTGAGATAGTGAGATTAAAAAAAGCAGAAATATGAGAACAATGTGAGCTAGATGGAAGAGGGATTTCTTAGACAGGCTGTTGTTGTCTAAGATAAACTTAGAAGCAGATGTCAAAGAGATACCAAAGAGTTTACATCATCTTAAAATATGCTGAGCACCTTCTCCTCTTAAGTGTGTGTGCATCTGTGAAGCTACAAAGTGTTATTTGCGGTGAGCGGTTAGTTGTGTGTGTGCAAAACCCAAATCACAACCTTTCACCTTGTGACCACAGCCAAAAAAAGACAGTGTTGTTTCCTGCAGAACAGGCGTATAAATATTTACACAGTTGCCCGCATTATCTGTCAGACTAGGTAGAAGCAGAGACAGGGTCAGGTGGATAAAGCAGTCCTGAGAACAGACATCCAAGCATTTTGTTTGAACATTTGGAAGTATCCGTGCCTTTGACTGAGCGTGTCAGGTAAGTCATACCTTTGCACCTGTGAGTTTCAGGTTTCTTCTGGCTGCTGTGCACCTGGATTTCTGTTTATGCTCTAGCTAGAAGAGTCCTGCTGGTACTGTAAGAAGTTCAGCCAGTCACTCTTGACATTCAGGGAGCCTCATCCAGCACGTGCAAGTAGTTTCTGACCTTCATGTATGTAAGAAATCCAAAGTTGAAGGGTGATTTCATATCCTTATAAACCCTGGTGTTGACAGAAGGTTCAAATATGTAAAATGTCTTGCTGTCCTTGCTCTCCTTTGGGTTTCATTTTCTTTTTAAAAAGTTCTTTCAATCTCTCTGCTAACCTTGTATTTTTCTCTGCTGCTTTTGCTTATTGGCCTATGTGACACCAATCAAAAATGTAAACACTTGTCATGATGTAACACATTTGGTGAAAGTGGGTGCACACGCAAGTGCGCAGACACATGCACACACAGGGCCAATTGACGGGGTCACATATGGGATGTGCACCTAAAGTCAGTATCATTTTACCAGTGTAAATATTAGTGAATGTCAGGACCGTTTACACTGTAATGGCAGTCCTTCAGCTCTACTTTCCTTAAAGCACTTTCTCTCTGCTCTTCTCCCGTGGGCCTCTCCTCTCACAACCCTTCTCTTTATTACTCCCCTCTCATGTAATCCCCCGTTTCTCATTACCCAATCTCCTCTCCTGTTCTCTGCATCTCCTCTTGAGCTCCAGCAGTCTCTGACAAGGCCCAGTCGTCTTCCAGACAGTCCAGGCTTCCTTCCCCACATTGAAAAATCCCCCTCTTCCTATCCTCCTGACACAATATGATTAATCATTCCATTTACTGATGCACTGTCATTGGATTGTTGAGGGGTACTTATAATACAACCACAACCGCCCCCCTGAGAGATACCCAATCTTCAGGCCATCTTCAAAAGCACTCAAGCAAACTCTCCTTGTCTTTGTTCACTGCACGCCTAAAATAGCTGTCATCTAATGTGGGTTTGACTGTCACTAAATCTGCCCATGGGCAAGGACTCTGAGAAAAAGAATATACAGGAACTGGTAAAGAGGAACCTTGAAATGCTGTTAGTTTAAAAAGAAAAAGAAAGTTAGGTCTTATTTCATAGAATTAGTGGTCAAATCTCTAGTAAGGCACACACATTTCAAGAGGATAAATTTGTTCAGTAATGTATCTAAGACCAGTTTTATGTCAAGGAGTCAAAGGCACAGACAAACAAAACTTGACAAATTAAATCTGAGTAAATACTTCTCTGCTGGTTTTACATTTGATATTTATTGAAACAAAGTAGAGCATTGAGCCAATTTGTAAAAAGTAACAAAATATCAGCTATAACACAAGTTTAACAAACCTCAAATTCATGGAAAAGCTTATAAATATATATAGTTGGATTGGTAGAAACAGTTTGTCTATTGAGAATCATCACAGGGATAGTGAGCAGTTAACTGAGTGGTATTGGAAATCTTTGGCAATGCTAAAATTGGAACATCTGTGATATATAAGTGTGTAACAGTAAAGCTGAACATGAGTGAGAAGAAAGAATGTGTTTTTTTTTTCGAAATAATAAGGTGCATTTCCCTTTACAAAAACAGTGAAGAGCCGCATTAGTGAGAACAAAATTTTACAAAGTGACTTAAAAACTTGGGAATGTCCGACTAAATATTGATCTATGGTGGAGATGATACTTTTGTTTTAAGCTCACAGGAGGATCTGGATAAAGAAAATAAATACAGTTTACTGATTGGTTGGATAGACATACTATATACACAACATGGACTAATTCACCACTGTAACCACAACATTGCCCATATATATTTAAACCATGTTAAGTATTGTAGAATAATGTTAAATGGATAATCTGAATTAATATGGAAAACAATGTAGGCTATAATATTGATATATTTGCCGATGTACTGTAGTAAAAACAGCTGAACAGACACATACAGACAGGTTTAAGCCTCTGTATCAAAGTGCATAATGATGGAGGGCTTGTTGCAGCACCTGGGGAGCTCTAAGGCTTCTGGGACAGCTTAATAAATGGCCCAATCCCCAAAACAGCCTTTTTATTGTACCCATTGTACGTGTATGAACCAACAGTGTTCCTCACTTAACGTGTGGTGAGAGGGGACAAGCAGACTTTGGTAAGGATATGAAGGCTGGTTTGGGACTGGGCCCATGAAAACACATCCATACACAACGGCACACAGGCATACTCCTCTCAACACAGTCGTGCAGTCATTAACAAAGACCGAGGACCGCTTTGTTGATTATGCCTCAAATAGCAAACTCTTCTTGTTAGAAGATGGGAAGCACAGTCCAATTTTACAATCAGTGTGACCCATCTGACAAGAATTAAAAAAGAGTGAGGGTTGTGAGGGGTGGGGGTCGATTTCCAGCCAGTTTTAGGCACTTGAAGGGGTTAAAATCAGCTGGTGATGACTGGGCCAAAATAAACCATAGCAATCTCAAAATAAATATTTCACGATACTCTCAGTTTCTCAAAACATACGATTTTTTTTTGAAAAAAAAAAAAAAAAGTCAGTCTTTTTGCAATGGCATAATTGTTTAACTCTATAAATATAATTTATATAGTTTCTTTCTTCCATTCTCTCTCTGTGTTCAACTCCTTTGCTCCTCTGCTCATGAATACACACAGATGTATGCCCATCGTCTGCAAGCAAACACACACAGGCAACACTCCTCTTCTCACTTGCAGACAAATTGGTCTACGATTTTGGTGCAGCGCTTGCACTTGACGTAGCAGCACCAGTGGAACTTGCAGTGGCAGCGCTCCACTATCTGGGCCTTGAACTGGTCGTAACCACGGCCGCAGCACATCAGCTCACATCCATCCATGCCCTCCGAGGTCTTGTTGCAAAGACGCCCAACTGTGCCCAGGGAACCTGTGCTTTGGTTCCTCAGGCAGTAGTCTGGACTGGGCTCAATGTACACCAGGTCGTGACTCGTGGGAGCATTGAACTTGCTGTGTATCTGCACCAGCTTTCCACGGGTGTTGAGCTTCATGGATGCTGCGCTGTCGTACTTCTCCTTCAGTGCATCACCAACCTTGCGGAAGTCAGCCAGCTGTAACCAACAGGTCTTAAGGCTGCATGAGCCTGATACCCCATGGCACTTGCAGGACACGTGGGCAAGATCTGATACCGTCTGACAGGGGAGAAGAGGAAAAGAAAAGAGAAATTAAATAACTGGATTAATTAACAGATGGAGAGCTTGAAATATCACTTATGTTGCAGACTGCAGAAAATATACACAGCCAGGTGACAAATGCTTCATATTTCTAATTTGTCCAGTTTAATTTTGGCACAATGTGAAATGATCTCATAAAGCATCACTTTGCCATAAGGGGCCTGAATGATCCTGTCCATATATCCAGCAGTTAACTGAATAAAACACTGTCCACTCATTTGTCCAACTTGAAAGAGAACAGCCTGGCAGCAGATATCTGGCATTATGTTTCCTTTGAGGTGGTTTCAAGATGTTTGGAAAGGAAAAGCAACCCCAGAACTGCCTCCAATGATCCCATCTCCCCACACATCAAAGCCTCAGGAGGGGAGAGCAGACAGAGCTGTTACACAGATGATCAGTGGACACTCATCTGATTGACCTGGATTGTCTCACTTCCAACTCCTCTTGTTCTTTTTATCACTGCTTGGTCTAATTTTGGGGCCTGTGGTTTCTATCACCCCACTTGCTTCTTATCTGATGACGTCTTAAAGTTCTTTGTGTGTGTGTGTGTGTGTGTGTGTGTGTGTGTGTGTGTGTGTGTGTGTGTGTGTGTGTGAGTGAGTGAATGCATATAACCTCAGTATCTTACCCTTCTTCCAGCCTCATTATTGTGAATATTCATCAACAGCCGGGCACTGTCAAACGAGCCTTTGGGATAGCTCTTCTCCCTTTCGCGGGCATCCACAAACTCCTTGGAGAACCTGTAGCCATAGTTGAGGTTGTCTCCGCAGCCACCCCACAACCAGTCTCGTGGCAGATCTTTGGGGCGAGCCGCACGGCTGCACCCACAGCTGGACAGCTCCCCCTCTCTGCAGGCACGGCTCACTGCGTTCACCACCCCTGCTGCGCTGATGGCATAAGTAAATGCCGTTTCTCGACTGCCTGCAGACACACACACACATATATCATGTCACATTTGACACCAGAAGAGACATAGTAAATGAGAAATTACTAAATGTAATTCTATCATATCCAGCCACTTCTTTAACTTGTGTAGGTTTTGCATGTATATTATACTGAATGTGCGCCTGTCATTTTGCTTTAAGGATTTTTACAGTGTTATGAGATGTGATGTCATATGACAGCATTCGCCATACACTTAAGATTACAGAGCACATGAGCCAAGTGCTGCAGGCTCCTCATCACCAACATGATGAACAGTGGAATCTGGTTTGCTGTTATTGGGCTTCAGCCAGAGAGAGGAGAGCGCCCTCCAGTGACAAAGATTCTCTTTAACAAGCAGCTGCCATTTTCACCAAAATTGGAAGTGACAGCGGTTCTTTAACTTTGTCTGTCATGACTGACTTATTCTTGAGACAATGCTAATTAACTCCCACCGTTTCTACACTCCCCAAAAATTCCTCTATATAGAGAGAAAAGGTCAGGAGTCTTCAAAAACAAAAAGAGCACGCAAGCAGTTTTTGCTGTCACCAAATGCTCTATCCATTACTACCTCTTTGCAAAACCACAGAATAGAAGAGAAAACTAGTTGCTTATCTCCTCATCTCAAAGAAGAAACAGCCGACCAAACTATGAGACCGCAAACTGACTTTGAACACTGGGGGTTGCTACAAAATAAAAATGCACAGCTCATATACCTGCTGGGTCAAACCTTTAGAGAGCATGCTATAATGACAATAACAGATGGATGGAGAAAGAGAGATGAGGGAGGAAAAAGATAACTCATGAAAAAGAGAAAAAAAAAACAAGACGCCAAACAGAAAAAAGAGACATGCGTAAAAAAGGCAGATATAGAAAAAGACAATGAGTGAGAAGAGAAAAGTTGGATTAAGAAATGTATCGGAAAGTCTGAATGATATCCAGGTGGAATATTCTGGCAGGAGGTGATCAGAGAGCGGGGGATTTATTAGTCTAGTACAACTTTTAATCCATCCTGAGGATATTGGCCTAATAGTGGACCTGCAGACAGACAAACTGTCGTCTCCCACACTGCTGTACCCCACCCTGGAGAAAGCTAAACGAGGCAGGGGAGAGAACCCAACCACTCCAGCACCCCCCGCAGCTCAAATTTAAATCACCAGTGGTGTCCTTAGCCAGCTGACAGACAGATATACAGGGAAGAACATGTTTACTTGGCCTAGAGAGGGCTGAGATGGGAGCAATGTTGAAGAGGGAGAGGGAGGGAGAGGAGGAATGAGAGAACGGTTGCTGATGAGGTTTCTATGAAGACTGATCTGTGGAGAGGGAAACAGCTACGCCAGACTGGGGGAGGTGGAAATCACAGACAGGCACAGCAGAATCACCAAGAATAGTGTAAAAACACATCCCTCCAGTGTGCACACACACGCGTCATGTAGGGTTTATTCACAAATAAAAGCACATTAAAAGGGTAGACTGACTTAGACAACAAAACAAAAACAACATCAGTGCCAGCATCTACTGGTATCTATCCATGCAGATAGCCTGGTTTTAAGATTTATGACTCCACCACAATTCCACTTGAGATGGTCATGACACTGAAATGCTAAACTTAAAATATTCGCCAGCAATTTCTCGTAACAAAAACAACGCCCTGGTTAACTACTTTCTACCAAGGAAATAGGCCCTAAAACTGTTGACGGCATGTTCTGTGGATGACTTGTTCTGGAAAGACAAGTTAGCTGTTGAGTGCATTAAATGTTATTTTTAAAACTATGAGCACCATGAATGAAATTCCATTCAGAATTTATTCCATTCATTGTATTAAGGTGGCAGGAGAAATCTCAGAGACTGATAATCTCACAACCTGTAAAAATACAACCAAAGCTTTCTGTCATTTAACAATGTGAGTAAACAAGAAAATTAGCTTCAAAGAAATTAGGGTAACGCTTTAAAGACTACATTCATTAATAACATACATACCTCCCTACATGTGTTACTAAAGAGAAATCTTAAAGAGCTCTATAATGTGAGCACCACAAGCGCACATTGACTGGTATCAGACTACAAAATGGGATTTCATTCATTTTGCTACTGCAACTCTGCTATGATCACAACAGGGACATTACATAGATTTATTCTGATTCGGCTGGAGGGTTATGATTTAAAAAATGCTGACGGTAAACCACCTTTACATTAGTTCCTGAGGTGAAGGCAATTGAACATGTATCAAAAGAACACTAAAACAAACAATGTTAAATTATAGGATCCAAGAGTGGGATTCACTTTTAAGAGGGGATTGTGAAGCTCTGCAACCATCTATATGAGATCTGAGTAGACTGCATGTACAGTGCACACACACACACACACACACACACACACAGTGTAATCTCTAATCTCTTGCAAGGTGATATATTGGTTCATACACTCAATGCACTCCCATCACTTGTAAATACAGGGCAGCTAAAGCCCAGCTCCACATAGTATGTGCCTGTGTGTGTGTGTGTGCGTGTGTGTGTGTGTGTGTGTGTGTGTGTGTGTGTGGATTGTCTCTCATTCATCAGGGGAAAAGCAGATTCTCTGCCTCCCTCTTGCTCTATGTCAGGAGCTGGTTTAGCAGGCCAAAGCCACATGTGATTTATCCAGCAACCTCACCCACCAACTATTCCCTCCACACAGCTGCTGAGAATCAGCAGCCCCATACATTTTACACACACACACACACACACACACACACACACACACACACACACATATACACAGAGAGAAGAGGGACAGTGAAGAATCAGAGAGCGGGAAAATGAAGAAAGACAAGAAATGGAATGTACAGATGAATATGTACACTGCACACATCTGTGTTTCTATCTGTATTCATGTCCTGTGCATGTTTCTAATAATACATGCCATTTTATAAATCCTTTGCTTATTTCTTACCTATTTGCATGACCCGCCCAAAAACAGAGGAATTGTCCACAGTGCTGCAGTTCCAGCGTCGATGTCTGAACTGGTACTGGCACTCTCTGATGCCCGTCTTGGCACCTTCACCGATGTACTGCATGTGGTCCTGGTAGAGCTGGCACAGCTTCTTCTGGCCCTGTGACAGGCCCACCAGCTGGCTGCACAGAGGCTGGGCACCGATGATGTAGGCCTCAGGGATCAGCATAGGGTTCATGGCCAGAGACCTGGATGAGTGGGACAGAGAATGCAGTTCTTTTAATTCATGTACAATTTTGACCCAAATATATGAGAGTTTTCAGGCCAAATACACAATCAACAGCTGATTTCACTTGATTATTTTACTCCTTCTCAGGCTTGAAGCTATGTTAATCAGTGAAACAAGCTGCTGTTGTTTATTGGATGGAGTAAAACTCTGCACACTCTTAATGACACTGGACTGAAAAGTATTTACAGCCAAGCACGAACAGTAAATGGAGGCAAAGATCAGAACAGAAAAGAGGCTTAGAGGAGGATAAAAGGAAATGATGAGGAGAAGTTTAAGTACAACTTGAGGAGTATAACAAAGAAATCTTGAAGGAAGAGGAAAAGAAAGAGGAAGCAAATCTGATGAACATACTCTTTTAGTATTTAATATCTTCAAGCATTGATTCCCAGCCATTTTATATAAAGAAATACCTTCTCATGATTCCTCACCTGTTGAGCAGTTCAACCAAAGAGTCAAAGTCTCAATTCAGACTGTTATATTTTATATAATTTTTAGTGGCATGAGGAGAGAGAGAGTGAGGGGCAGACAGAGAAAGAGAGAGAGAGACAGAGACAGAGACAGAGACAGAGAGAGAGAGAGAGAGAGAGAGAGAGAGAGAGAGAGAGAGAGAGAGAGAGAGAGAGAGAGAGAGAGAGAGAGAGAGAACACCAGTATGAGCATCTGGTTCCAGGCCACAGGACAATTAGAGCAGCCCATCTCTGAGCCCCAAGAGAGAGACAATTAGCCCCCAGTGTAACCTGATCGACTGGGGAAATTCAGCAGCAAGGAAACTGACTGAACACGCACACGACATATACACAGAAGTACACACAGAAGAAAAAAAATCAACATACAGACTGTTTGCATGCTCAAGCACACATGCAGACTGACGCTCTGTCTCTCTCTCTCTCTCTCTCTCTCACACACACTCACTTTTCAGGCATACTACTCCGACACTAAATCATTTACACCTGTGTGTCCTCTCAAAGAGGAAACTGAAAGACACACACAGTTTATACTCCAAACTCAGCTTTCCAAGGGGTCTGCGGTAATGTGTGAGCCCTCTGCTGGGTCCGTAATCCAACTCATATAAACTTTAATGTAGTGCCTACTGAGCTGAGCCCATTAAAATGTTTACCTGAATAAAGCCTCTACAAATTATTGTATATACTCTTATGTTCATATAATTTGGTCATCTTCAATGTCATCACTGGTAGCTTTGATCTGCTCATTTGAAGTAAATATAAATGTTACGCAGGAAGTATGGGCTCAAATGTTCCATGTTCTTCTACAAGTGTTCTGGTTGGGAGGCACAATTATGCACAAGTGCACAATTAGACATAAACATAGCCACAGGATGTAAAGAGCTGTGTTGAAAGTAGTGCCTCTATGCTGACTGGTAAACACTATTTTCCCCTATCAGAAGTACTCTGTGTTTAAGAAGAGCATACTCAAATATAGACTTTTCTCCTAATAGCAGCAGGACTTGTGTGTGTGTACACACAGACACGCACACAAACACATGCATGCAGTCACACACGGTGTCCGTGTTTGCACATACTTGGACACCGACTCATCAACCACAGTAATCTATGTTTTCTATAATATTCATAATTTTGGTTTGGCAATATGCAAAGAAAGAAAATAAGGGAGAAAAAAGGTCTTCCTGAGCTAATGTGCTACAGTCAGCATGTTGTATTACTTCATATGTGGTGCAACTGAAGCTGAGGAGGCTTACTTAAACACACACATGCACACGCACACACAAACCCGAAATTAACTCTAAAACTAGGCAAAAGACAAATATAAGCACTGGCATTTTTTTAATCACTCTTACTGTTTTGGCCTTTTTTCTATTTTTAGGCTGTACAATTACAAATGTGACTCATGTATGAGTGAAAAGAAAATACCCTTGTTAAACTTCACAATCTTCCTTTCACCATAAAACAAGTAAAGACACACAAAGACATGTTTTGCACAAATTTAGAAACACACAAAGAAATACTGCACATATACAGAGAAAACTATTACATACCACCATGAATTGGCCTCCACCACCACTTGCATGAGGAGTGTGAGGAGTGTGAGGGCAAAGACGCAGTTTCTGGAGTCCAACACGCTGCCAAAAGGCCAGCTCACCGGCCGACACACACAGCCCAGCCCCAGGTTCATACTGCCGCTGATCTAAGGGAGTAGGGAACAGGATGCATGTCAGTCTGCCTGCTTGTACTGATGTCTTAGAGAGTTTATTGTGCATAATATAGAAGAAGACAAATATCTGTGTTGTCAAAATAAGTGGAGAAATTTTCCTCTGCTGAACATTTACACTCTCTCTGTTACATCCAAACAGCACTGTGGTTGTATGTGTGTGAGCCCGGGGCCATCAGTGCTTGCACAGCAAAGCAGTCATTTGGCAGCAGGTCTGAGTGTGAATCACATAAGACTGATAGACGTGCAGCCGGAGAAGACACAATGACCATGAAACCCCAGCTAGACACATTCCTGAATCCTGACAGTTCACTTTACTCTGAGTCCGAGACACACAAAGGCAGGGTCACACATAGAAAAAGGCCAAGGAAGATGCAGTGTGTGCAACTTTGCATTATTTAAATTTAGGCAACATAATGTTGAAACTGAGGTCAAAACTGAATCTTGAATTCCAAGAATTATTGTTGCATTTTTAACAAAAGTATGGCAGATATGAACAAAAATAAGATCTAAAATGTGGGTTTAATATTTGCCACTATGTTATGTTTATACTATACTGTTTCATTTTCAATTTATGGAAGACCTGATTATATTTTCACATTTTTTTGTACATTTATGTTGGCTAAATAAGAAGCATCCTTTGGTATTTTGGAAATCACAATAAAATGTTTATACTAATTTGTAAAATAAAGCTAGAAATATTTTTGGCTTGAAAGCACAGAAATTAAATAAAAACAGTTGATTTTTAATTCGAATGTGTTTGGTTTAACTTTAAGGTAATTAAATATATAATTTGTTTAAAAATGGTGTGCAGTTTTGTTTAAATTAATTTTCATATTTGTTAATTTAATGTGGAGCGGACCAACACGGAGCCACGTCAGCGGATGATGGTCTCAGGCCTGGTTACACTGTGCAGGGTTTCGCTTAACTAAGGCTACAAGGAGTCAAAAGGGGAAAAAAAGTCAATTATCTTCAGACAACTGCATGGCTCTGGTGATACAGTTTGGCTGCCATGTAGGCAGAAAATGAGTTAAAATAATTACCCCTGAATTTGCGATTTCAGGGCTGTGCCAGCCTTCCAGTTGGGCCGTGTGTGAAATTTGGGACTGAGAGCAGCTCTAATTTGTCACGCTGCGTTATTTTCCAGGGTTGAGTCGTGGAGACCTGGGCCTGCCTAATACTCATTAAAGACAAGGCCAAGTTCACCATCACTCACCCAGCGTGCGCGCGCGCCCGCCCACACACACACACACACACACACACACGTGCATTCAGTTTGTGCGCTGCCTCAGTCATAGTTGGTGAGGTTATGTTATGTTCGTTGCAGCTCTTCCACATAAATTAAAGCAATAATCCAGAGAGGATAGCGGTTTTACACTGATTTTAAACCAACTAATTGGAGCTGGTACTCCCGCAATGCAGCGGAATGAGAAATACCTTTTAAATGTACCACTGCTGTAAATTAAATATTGTTTTTGCGCCAAGCAGGAACGTTCATCTGGAATAACTCAGCGGTGGAGGTAAGTGACACATCGACCGACCAGTTGTGTATTCACATTTAAATTGACCGTTATAAAGGCCACAGGTTATTCTTTTGCTTTTGTTTTTTATTAGTCAGTTATATTTATGCCTGAGTCTCAACCAATCAGAATAGAGAACATTAATTACTGGTTTTAAGGGACGAAATTTAAATCAGACTAATATTTATGAGATAGTTAGTATATCTTAATATTGTTTTATTCTTTTCGGCAACACGCAGGACTTATCTATTTTTTATTTTTTTAAACTCTTAAAACTACATTCCTGGATTTGGCATCCTCGCTCTAAACTGCGTAAATCCTGCGCTCCGCGACCCCTGGAAACGATTTGACCCGAGTAAAGTATTCTTAGGAGTTGACCGGATGACTGATGACAACCAGACTAATTTCTGTCAGTAAAAGTGGCATCAAACTGAGCAAATTTTCAGGAAGAGAACTATTAGAGTGCCGTAGTCAAAATGATAAAACTCTGGGACATGGGATCATTTTAGAGGCTTCTTCAAGGGTTGTGGAACGACTACAACTAAAAGAAAATAAGTAGCATATTTTAGATTTTAATTAGAAAAGTGTCTGAAATTATTTAATCTTTTGTTCATATTTATTTTCCCAGCTTTGGTTTTTTTTGGCCAAACTATCTGAAATATTAATGCCGTGCCTTAAAAACAATGCAATTAAACATAACCGTATCTGAATCGTGTTAGTGATCATTATGAAAATGTAAAGGAAAAGCATCAGCGAGCGATTAGTGTAAATTATTGCAACTTGTAGTGAATGATTGTTTAAAGCGACTATATTTACAGGGTGACTTGTATTTGTAATTATACATCATTTGCATGCGGAAATTTAATTTGACCTTTATGGATGGTGTGATTATGTAGAGTGGTAGGCCACACATTTTTTTTTCGTTTAACAATTCAATTTTTAAAATATCCACCTTTTCCATAACTTAATGGCAGCGTAATTTGCTGACTGAATTAAATATTCAATACATTTAATAACAGCTGAGTGTCTTTGCCTCCCGCCGCCCTGGTGTTTAAAAAAAACCAGGAGAGGGAGCCAGGTACAAGGATTTGATGAGGAGAAGCGTCACAAAGAACATTGACTTGACTTTCAAAAAGCTCCGGTAACAACAGGAGAAAGGAAGTAGACTTTAAAAATCATTTATATGCACCAATTTATATCAAATAACTTGTGTTTAATTTATTTGAATTAATTATAGCCTGTTTGCCCAGCAGGGTACTGACATACATGACAGCATGTTTCACACGTCACATCTGTCAAGAACTTTTATTCACATCCAAGAACCAGTGTTAGTCCAAAACAGGTCCCACTGACAGACACAGTTTCCTCTCTTTAAGACAAACTGCGGCTGAGTGGTAAACTGACTGAAGCTTGAGACCTATAGACTACTCACCAGGGAGCACAGTCCGTTAGAAGTTGTAATCCACTTTCTGCAGACGATATCAAACCAATAATCCCAGTGCAGGCCAGATGGATTTAAGATTTCCTTTTCCACTGTAGTGAAGACAACTCTCGTAGTTTTTATCCAGGATCTGCTGGAAAGTGCTTGGTCGGGGTGAAGAAAGTGTAACGTTACAGCTGAGAGTTCTTCAGATTTGGTGTTTTGGCGAACACGGCCGCCCAATAATCAGTGAATGCGCTCCGTGCGCCAAACAGAGCTCTGTTATGAAGCAGCGGGCTATATAAAATGTCCAACGACAGTGTGGGGGAGATGATCAGTTCCTTTAATGAATCAGTGCGTGACTTTGCGGTAACTATTAACAAATAAAAACATCTACGGCAACCCAAAGTGCCACTGGCGGAAACGTCGTATGCTATACTTTGTCTATTCGCTTCTAATTAAAAAGCGGCCTACTTATATACTCCCTATCCGAGAGGAAACTTTTTCAGATTACAGCTAAACTGTATCAGAGCAAAAACATGTAAAGTCTTGTTATGAACATAAAATCCAGCAGCTGACACGCTCGGGTCATAGCGCGTTTTACCTGCAGAAAGATCCACACGGTGATCCTCGCCACAAACGACTTGTTAATTTACCTTCCATTCTGCACAAAAAGTGACTCTGACAACTCCTCAGTCCAAGTTAAAAGTCTTCACATGCAAAAAAAGTAAGTCATCCGCCTCACAAAAAAAGAAAGAAAGAAAAAAAACAACAACAACAACAGATGCAACAATTAATCGTCTCCAGACAGTATGCTCCAAAAAACTTTCCACGCGGACTATCTCCAAACAGTGCGGCTTGGCGAGTGCGCCCGGTGCCAGGGGGAGGAAAAGAGCACAGCGTGTGAACAACAGCGGCTTTGCTGAGACTCGGAGTCTGTCTTCCTCCCACACCGTCTGTGTGTCTGTGTGTGCTGAAGTGCAGAAAAGTATCGCCGACTATCCCTCCCTCTCTGCTTTTCTCTCTCCCTCTCTCTCTCTCTCTCTCCCTCTCTCTCTCTTTCTCACCTGCTTCAGCCGCCTCCTTTCACAAACTAGCACACTGCAGCATGGATGCGCAACGCGAAACCTTCAGATGGCGCATGCGCTTCACGTTTCTCATCAAATCCCCCTTTTTTTTCTTCTTTCAGTCACCAACTCTCAAGAAGCGAGGAATTTGTGTGTAACTTAGGTGAAATTTTGGACAGGAGACAGAGGGAAGGGCGGAACAGGCTGTAACAAAACAAGCGTCTCTATTACCTAAAATAAACTTATAAAGCACCCGGGGCTATTACCCTATCCATACCAGAGCAGAGTTAGGATTTTCACTGGCAGCAGATCGTGTTACCACTCAGTAAAATCAAGACAAGCAGGTCCAGATCGTGTGCTTATATAGGCTGCTCTCATCACCTGAAGGCCTGCGAGCATTACGGTCATTATGGTAATTATTATTTTATGGTACATTATCTCAAAACATGCGTCAGGAATCCATAGGCTTACAGTTCGATATTTTTCAATGAACCCGATGATGGGTGTCAGAGGGCAAAGTGTTTAATAGTTTCACATGTGTCACTGTAGATTTCTCAGTCTGTGCACACTGAAGGCATTCAAGGGTGAAAGCCGTGTTATTTTCAATTGGTGGTGGACAGAATTTCATCTGGATTGAGGAAATAGAGATAGAGTATCAGTCCTTAAAATAAGTAAAACAATGCTAAAAATTAATGGAAGGGGGCAGTCACCTGAATATCTGGCTGTGTGCCCAAAGACTGACTGGAGGGAGGAGAATGAGAGGGGGAATTATATTAATTCAGACATTAGTATTGTACTAATCTTGTTGTAGCATTAGTGCAAGTGCAGTCAGTCTTATAGGTCTGCTACAGACCTCATTTAAAATCATTATGAGTCCCTCAACCCTTATTTAAATGAAGGGAGCGTCATTGATAATATGCGATGAAGAATGATTTGGCATACTCAGCTTTATGGCTTCAGTCCCACATTTACAGAATGCAGCCAGGCTGCAGGTCGAATGCATTTTATATGGACACAGTGTGATATATTTATTTTTTTTATTACAGTGTGTATAAAAATAAAACAGAGTTGTATGAGAGCTTTATTTTAAAACTGAACAGTGTGACTGCAGTGAAAAATAATCACTAAACAATTATCAGAACACAGCTGATTCTGTACCCCAATGTTTTAAGATTACTCATAATGCTTGGAGAGAGAGAGAGATGTATACCTCCATGAGTACTTTAGGTATGAAACTCCCCATACGACATTTACATTCACATATGACTGTGAATACCTGTGGCTGAATTGAGCGTGAAGTGCCTGCAAATCTCGCAGGATTTCTGTTTTCAGCTAATGGTACCGTGGTGGATGCTGAGAGGTCGCGACTGTATTAAAACACACTTAAAACATGCTTGGCCACATTTCTGATCCCCCTCCTCCCTCATGATGTCTCACAACCCTCCCTCCTCTATCAACCAGCCCCTCCATCAACTACCACAACCCGCCCCCCTGTTCCCCTAGGAAGAAAACTGGGCAACATCTGGCTGAGTTTATGAGAGGGAGAGAGAGAGAGAGAGAATTGGTAGACCATGAAAATTTGGAAGAATTCTTTCTTGGGCAGTGCAAGAGTCTATTGTTGTAGTTGCCATTAGTAGCGGTGAAACTTTAATCTTGTGAAAATACCCATTGTTGCACTCAAATTTACCAATAACACTGTCGATGTCAATGTTCACATTATTGTCTTTCTGACAAAACACATGTTGCCATTCTTGTGAAAACAACTTTTATTCAAACAACAGAAACAAGCTGACCACTGCAAAACACTGCAGAACGAGTCAAGGGTGAACAGTGTTACCCCTAAACTTTCACAGTAATCACAATCATAAGAGCACCACAAAAACACACATGCACACACAGATACAGACACACAGACACACACACACACACACACACACACACACACACATACATACGTACAAAAACTGTACATATTAGGTAAGGGCCCAATGAAAATACTGTTTTACAGTTGAATCAAAACACAACAATACTGTATATTATCGTCACCTCAGGTCAACTTCCGATACAGTGAAAAAAAGTAATGACACAGTGCTGTAAAATGCAAGTCACTTCATTATAAACAGATTAGCCACTCAGATTCACAGGATCAATAAATAGACAGCCAAATAACACATCACTCACCAGCATAATAAGTCACACACAGCTGTTACAACTTCAAAAAAGAAAAAAGAAAGAGTGGCACTCAAAACTGTTTCGGATGTAGAAAAGCAAACAGAACATGATATTGGTTCATTAAACAAATGCACAGCAGGCTAAAAGGAACACAAGGAGAAATGTATAAACAGACTGGTCTTACAGTAAGCTAGCTGATTTGAGGTTAGCTTTATTTCCTTCCCTGTTAATTAAGGTCCCGATTTTTCGAGAAGGTGTAAGCTGATCCTCAAACTGTTTTGTGTGGCATCATCAGCCCAAACATTTCTCTGCAGGAAGTAGGAGATAGTCAAACAAATGAGTAACTGGGGCGGTTTACTGGTAGACTTAGGTCAGAAATGATTCAGATGCAGTCCCATTTCAGTTATTTGTTTCAGCAGACAGGAACGTCTCCTTTTGGCACGGTACATCAAGAAGGTCTCTGTGGATTGTGGATTTTGAGGTCCATGTTGTGATATTTACAAAAGTCTGACATTTAGCTGCAGAAGTAAACACATTCATGCCACCATAAACCAGTCTGGGATTGGCATGGGTTTACGGCTAGTTCCGCTGGCTCAGCTTAGCCACACTAGTAGTCGACAGTGGTAGAATGATTGTCGGTTGATGTGAAGCCAGAGCTCTGTAGCACCGCAGTACTGTAAAATGAATCCAGCTCTCAGTCTATTGAAAACAGCTAGGGAAATGAAGGCAGCGGACCACTTGCCAATACCTTGAAGCTCCACACTGAAGACTGATGCTTTGATGAGGGACATTCACCCACAATGGGGCAATGGCATGTGTCAGTGTAGAAGAGGATAGTCTGAGCTTGTCCAAAATGCATTGTAATGGTGGCTCCTAGAGTGTGTGTATATCTGTTTACATGCATGTCTCCTGGTGATGGTGGGTTGAGTGTGTGCTTATAGTTGAAACTCCTGAGCCTCTTGGTGCCTGGCTCTCCAAGCAGCTGTGGAAAGAAAAAGTAAGACAAAGCATTAGTGTGAGAGGTCACACACAAAGATTAGGGAAAAAGAAATGAAGAAAAACCTAGCCAAAGAGCATAAGTTGTTTTTAATTTCCTCAGTTGTCTCTTACAAGGCTACATCATATAATTACATTGCTTGATAAAGAGACCTCCAATATTCATGTCCATGTTGGTTTTTCTTTGCTATAGCTTGACCATTTTATTCCTCTAACTGTCTGGCGAACCTCCAGAGCTCCTTAAGAATGCTCTAAATGCAGTTGGCAGCAGCCCAAACATCAAGTGCTCATTAATATAAAGAAAAAAAAACCGATTGGAATGTGTCTGTTATTCAGGCCACACAGCAGTGAGCAACAACTGACTTCTTTCCTGAGACTTAGATTGTGAAAAAAACAGAAACAATGATGTATGTCTAGCACGCTAGGGGCGCCTCATTGGCTGAGCAAACAGGCCCTAAAATAACTACCAATCACTGAAGACGTTATCATCAGTCACTCAGAGAAGACGGAGTAAAACAACTTTGTATGCTGAAGGCCTGAGATATGTACAGGTAAAGTTGGGGAATATGCTAGATGGAGATGATGTGACTTCTTGTCAAATCTTTCACGAAAGAGTGTTAGGGGTCTTTAAAGTTTACGTCTTAGCTGAGAGGGTATTTAGGATGAAGAGGAATGTCAAATCATATGGTATGTGTCCAGTTCTGCAGGGCCGGTCACACTCTTCCTGTCTCGCTCTGATTGGCTGCCAGGCAAAGAAGGACCATCAATTACAGCCAGGAGTAAATAAACAGGCACAGCAATTAAAGTGCCATCATTTGTTATGCAACACAGGTTGTGTGTGTGTGTGTGTACATGTAAGCCTGTTTGTATGTACGCGTGTCCAAATGAGTGTCTCCACATGTACATGGTTGTGTGTCTGAATTTGTGTATGTGTGTTAGACGCCGTTCTCAGGTTTCTTCGATGTCGTCTGCACTTAAATTAATGATTTGGGGGCCAGAAAATCAACAAATATGGCCCCCGGCAGGGCATAATAGAGAGCATGACCTGCCTGTGGATGTGCTTGAAGACCGCTCCTCTTTCTTCTCTGTCAACACCTCACTACCTCTACACAACAGACGCATTCACCACACAAACTCACATATGACGTCTGTGTTCGTGTTGTTAATGAGGAAGTATGCGCAGCTACGTGGTCGTGAATGTGTGTACGCTTATCGGCCCATGATTATTTTGCAGGTCAGTGAGTTGTGACAGAGTGTTAAAATTATATGGAATTTTATGTTCTTGAGTTTAAAGTGCTGCACTTGTGGTCATGATTGTGTCTACTTTAGAAACATGTGACAAAGCAAAGCATATTATATTAGCCAAGAACGCTAGAACCATGCTCTGGATAATTTAGTGAGCTCAAATGGCTCTGACAGGCTGCTTAAAGCCTTTTCAGCCCAAAGGTCATTGTCCACAATTTTCTGCATCATCAGCTGCTAAAGGCAGCGAGAAAAGAAAAAAAAAAGAAAAGCCAGTCACACTTATGCTGCAGTGCACAAAGAGAACATTTTAACAAGTTGAACGCTTGTTTTTTTAAAAGTAACTCCAACTGTGTGTGGTTGCACTTTTCACTGATAGGCCTCCCATTTCACTTGTTAAAGGAATTACAATGAAAAATGAAGACTGACACTGGATTCAAAGTTAAGAAGTTAATTTGGATCAAAAACAGTTTAAATCAAACAAGCTTTTTCTGTTTGTGTTCAGACTTATCCATTAAATCACTTGTCCCTTTGGATATTTTTGTTGGTGTTGATTCAAAGTAACTTCAGGTTATTCTTCAGACATTGATGCACACAAGAGGATATTGGCCACAAAGTAGTAAACACACATGGATGTTTCACAGATCAAACAGGCTATGTGCAGCATTTAGGTTGCATGATGGGTAGTAATGTGATGAATTGCACTGTATGATCCAAACTCTGACCTGAATGTTAAGATGAATGACTACTGATAAAACTAAACCATTAACACTTGACACTCACTCAAACAGATCAGACGCAACCCTTCTATTATCATATTGAGCCTCTTCACTTAAAGTAGGTTTAGAAAAAAACACACTTTCTCATGGATTTCCTTCTTCACACATACATGGACCCACACACACACACACATTTTGTGCTTTGCCTGGATTTAGAATAGGATTATAGTGCCGAAAATTGCTGCCATATCAATGCATACATTTAAGTGGTGAAAAATCATCTCCCTCTGTCGAGCATTCAGCAATCATCTCCCTCTAACTCCAATCAGCCATTCCTATCTTCTACTCCCTGCGTAACCCTCATCCTCCTCCCCACTCCTCTATTCTTAGTGTGCTTGATGGTGGGATCAACCAGGGTAAACACTTTCTCATATTAATACTTGTTTAATCTGCTTCTGGACACAGGAAAATGATTGGCTTACCAACATTTGCAAATGTTCACTGCAGAGCCAGAGATCTATCTGAGGTGAAAAACCATTTGCACAGCCAGGTACTCAATCAAATGATGTTCATACCGTTCTTAAGATAGACCAGTTTTGTATACCTACATGTACAAGTTTTGTATACCTACATGTACAAGTTTTGTATACCTACATGTACAATATCCCTGTTCAAATTCCTGGCAATTTAAATGAGGTGTATTTCTCCCAAAATATACTTGTCTGTCTTTCAGTCCATCTGTCTGTCTTCGTCATAAGAGTTGTATATCAAACCTGAGAGTCTGGATGTGTAGCAGCCAAACCCCTTCTTGTCTTTAAGTGCTACTAATATAAACTGCCTGTTAAATGGATCCTTGCAGAGTTTTGGGACCACCAATGTTAAAGTGCTGCTCTTTCACTTGGAATTACCCTGTGGTCGGTGTTCTTTCACTCCTACAGAAAAAAGAGAAACACACCAAATTCAATTACTAGTACAAAGATTCGCCCCCCTTCACCTCACCGTACCAAGAGGAGAGATGCAAAACAAGCCATTCAGTGGTTTGAATGAGGCAGATATTGGGGCTGTAATGTAGGGGGATGAGAGAACTGACAACTAGAGACTTTCTCACTGTTCTCTGTGAATAGTAAATGATGAAATTGTTGAGATACTCTGTAAATGCAGACCTAATATGTGACCACAGAAAATATCATTTTTCAGATAGCACAGTCTATTTAACCTCAGGAAAGAGGGTTAGAGGAAAACCAGTTTTGACAAAATGCCCTGCAATGGAAACAATGACATAATTAATCGCCACTCTTATCATATGTCTGATTTATTGAATGCTGGGTCTATGGTGTAATGGTTTTTCAGTGTGTTTAGTGATGGTGCAGTCTTTAAGGTAATCCATTACAGCAAATGTGATAAAAAACACTTAAAATTTGGTCCAGTTCCAAATCATTGATCTGATGTCACACATTCCCATCAACTATAAACTCAGATTACATATTAAATGAGAAAAAACAAGATCCAGATCTGTGTGCACATGCCCATCCAATCATTTTGAAACCATAGCCTTTTAAAACCCTTAAAAAATATGGTCTACATCAAGTAGTCCTAGGAAGAGAGAACATCTTCTCTGTAACAATTGCTTCAAGAGCTTGCTCTTTCTTCCCTACATTTCTCCCTTTTTTCCCTCTCTTTCTTTTTTCTGCCTGACTTTTACAACTTCCTCCTGGTTGGGGCTGCAGCTCTAACCCAAACAAAACTCCATTTTTTAGTTATTGGCCCTCATGGCATGTAATGGAGAATCAAGCTAATTATCCCTACAGCTGTTTTCACTTGCTTTTTATGTAAGCAATACCTGGCTGATCCAGAGTGCAACAGTGAGGCCCTTCTTAGCGCTCGAGGCTGGCTGGAATTAGAGAGCAAAATGCCAGGTTTTCCTCCCCCCCATACTGCCCGTGTGTACCCCTGCACCCATCTCCCAGCACACAACCCGACCCAACCAAACCCAGCCCAACACAACCCCCCGCATACCCAAAGCTTCCATTTCCACTCCCTCATACACCTCTCCAACTCCCTCTTTGATGTTTCACAAAGCTTCTTTTCAACAGTTAAGATGCATCTGTATGACAAGCGCTCATTTTCTTCCACTGAAGGTTCCTGGTAATTAATGAAGGAGGGCGTGGTTCAGATTGAATTGGAACCATCTCTTGCTGTCATATGACTAGAAAGAGAGAGAGTGAGAGCAAAAAGAAGAGGGAGGGAAAGAAAGACAGAGCACAGGAGAGAGGGGGGTAAAGAGCGAAAGAAAACAATCCCTCACAGGCTAATTACATAATTTCCTTCATCTGAGCAAACACATGCTGGGTGAAAGCAAGTGTGAGCAAGCTTCACATTGCCAGGCCAAGAGGTGCTGAGGAGACCTACTAACACAGTCTACAACTGCTCTCTAGCAATGGATAGCCTATACCACAAAGACACTGAGTCAGATCTCAGAGGCAACAGTATCTACACAGATTTTAGCCATTTAGGGATTCATATCAAACACAAGTATTGATCCTCCTGTCTCCAACAATTTCAGGGTAAAGTGACTCAGCGCAGACAAACAGTTCTTGGTGTAATGTTTCCTCTCACAGTTAATTCCTTGCTGCAACTAGACATCTATTCAGCACAAACGCCACTAGGTGGAGTTGACTGTTGATGAAAAAAAAAAAAAATCTCATGTATCAAACTCATTAAACTCCCATGGAGAGGCAGCATGCATCTGTAAGTGAGAATGCTTTACATGGGCCATTTCTTAGTTTTCCTCCCCCTCAAACACTGCTTCAGTAGCATGCATCAACTCCTTGTGCTCCATCAAAGTGACATCTGGTTTGAAATTGACAAAGACAGAGAAGAAGAAACACAGAAGGAGACACTGGTAGCAATTTTAAACTTCTATTATTTCAACTAAATTATAGTAAAGACTTGGCCAGCTTCGAAAGGTAAAAGAGAAACCCCTCCCTCGAACTCTCCCCTTCTTCCTTTCTTTCTTTTTTTGTCTCTAATCCTTTGAGGAATGATGGAGGGCTCTGTGTGGAATGGTGGTGAGTCCTCTGAGTCCAGCCAAGGTGTGCCAATGTACAAATGATACGGGTGGAATCTGCAGTACCTACTCCTAATGTGGAGGTTGTTTTGACATTTCGTGCTGACAGATGCAAGTACCCCTGAACACGCATATGCACTACACTGTATGTATGTATGCTTGAATAACATTTAGCTTAGTGTGCATGCTAAAATTCACACACACAAAAATAAAAACGCACACATATCAGAAAGGTAGGGTGAAAAAATATTATTGGCAGGGCATGCTCAAATATTCATTTATCAGTTAAAACCCCCAGGGCAAAAAAGAAACTATGTTCATAAAAGTGCATAATGTTCATGCAGGTCCAAAATACAGGTTTGCGCAACAACAATAAAAGGTGCATGGAATTCTATCTCCTGGTTCCCAAATTCCTCTCCTCCTCCTCCTCCCCCATTCTTTCTCTCTCTTGATCTGTCTCTCTTTTCACTCAGAAGTTCATCTCCGACTAATCTCACTCATTTACTCCTTTTAGTTTCTTCACTAGATTCAAATCACAAGATTCTTTCTCTTTTCCCCTCTCTCGCTCTAAGCACAGTATGAGTGGCAGTGTTTATGTTATTGAGAGAGATGTCGAGAGCTCTACTGTGGACCAGCTGCATCTGTGTCAAACAGTATGCCTGTGAGTGCCTGTATGACTGTGTATACAACCCACCACTCTATTGATGTTTCAGTGAGAATAGTGAAGGGACCCTGGTAAACGTGTGTCCCATAACAACACCTTGACCTGGAGCTAAACCTCGCTGTGGAGCAACAGTGGTCCATCAGGACATAGGCCACACAGCCCTGAACACGCCTGCATCCAGACACCAGCCCAGGCCCAGCCAGGCAGGGGAGACAAGTGAAACCTGAGCCCACATTAAAGCACCTCCATCAGGTAGGAGATCAGGGGAGGCCTCCATGCTCTCAGTGTCTGCGGGGGTCCGGGCCTCTGGAGCCCTATCTCACCTCCATCTGGAAAGAGAATCTGAGGGTAGTCTGATGCTCCGATAAGAGGCCATGCCAACTGACACGGTAACAGCCTCTCACCCCTATTAAAAAAAAAAAGAAAAGTGGATGCAAGTCTAGCTGTGGTGCATGCTTAATACGGGTATCAGAGGAAAGGTGGAGGGTTTTGTGCGGGGTTTGTGGGTGTGTGGTGGCAATCATTTTTCTTTGAAGGTTTGACCCAGTACCCTGAAATGCATGCACATGCACCACGTTAACAGAGCCACATTTATTGTGAAACACAAGCATATGTTAAGATTTTCTCACTGGCTTTCTTTGTGCATTTAAACAGAGTGTACACGCACACTCACACACATAAATGTGGGAAAAAGACATGTCTAACATGATGTCATAATTCATATTTGTGTTTTATAAGGGAGGAAAGTTTCCATGCAGGAGATACAGTGTGGGTTGGAGTCAAGACCTTGTTTCTTAAAGATGGAAAAGAAGGACGGAGAGCCAGACAAGTGGTGAAGGCGCTTCACAAACAGCAAACAGAAACACATTTTTTTAACCATAAATGTCACTTCTTCTACCTCTCTTTCTTCCTTTATATAATTACATTTATGTGTATGCATGTCACCAAAAAGTACTATTGTGCTTATTCAAGTAGTCACCCCTCTGTTGTTTCCTGTTGCACTATTAATGCTCCACCCTCCTCTTGATGTCTTCTCAAGATGACACCAACTCCACTGACCCATCAGTCCTCACTCCTGACCCAGCAAGTCTCTTCCTCCCTCTCACTGCCCACAGACTCACTGTTTCTCCATCTGTTCTTTATTGCCCATAGTTGAGTTCCGTCTCTTAACTGATTTGCCCTTCTAACATACCAGGCTGGAGACATAGCATCTTTTTTTCCTGTACTTTTTTCCTATAGAAACTGATTTATAAAAGCTGGGCACTGAGACAATAGAGCTGGACTTTTGGATTTAAAATAGTTTGGTTTGGTCTGGTTTGGTCATCTCAGATCTATTTAGGATGACTTGAACCAGTTAAGCAAATAAATGTGATCCGTCAGATCTCAATCTCCTCTGAAGGAAAAACAGGCTAACCTTTACATATTCTAAATGTGTGTTGGTGCGTGTACCTGTGCCTGCATGTGGATTTGTGTGTGTTTGCCTACGAATCTGTATCTATGAGTATGTGTGTATGGGACACTTGTGTCAACAAAATCATCTGATAATAATGTCTATTCAGTAGCTACAAGTATTTGAGGTGGACAAGTTCGGGCAGAGATTTACACAGTCAGCTAAGATTTGTGTTTGGTCATCAAACATTAGAGCCTCTGCCCATCCAATGTTAACAATGTGTTCATTTATTCATCCATTCCGCTTGGTCGAGGGGTTAACAGATTTTGTTTTGTGGTTTATTCTCTCTTTAGAAAGTGTGTGCTTCTTTCTTGCATATTGTGGATATTGCGGTGCACTGTCTATTTTACTTTATTAAACCAAGTGCAAAATGGGTTTACAAACAGGATTTGAGACAGAGTGACAAAGTTGAGGTTGATGGCAAGTGGAGTGAGTGTGTTTGTGCTAGCACAGCTGCAGCATGGTGCTTAATACCTAAGTAAGTCCGGTCTCAGGAAGAACCAATCATGTTGTGGGCTGAGTCTGTTTGCTGCTCCTGGGGTCAGTATAGCCCCAGGACATTAGATACATAGGATATATGCTGGGGATAAAGGGGGAGGCTTTTCACAATGTGCGGTGGTCTGCCATTGATCTCTACCTCAGTCTGACCTGTGTGTCAGTATGTGAGTTAAAGGTGAGCAAACATGTTAAAAAAAGATGCCAAACTGTTACTTTTAAAGTCTTCAATTCTGAGCTTTGCAAAATTCAGAGAGGGAGAGAGAGAGAGAAAAGAAAACACTGATTGGGGTTTAAATGATGGTGCATTCCTTAAATCCACATGAATGTCAGATCAAATGGAAATCAGTGTTTTTTGTGTGCCTATATGTTTGTGTGTGCATGTGCGGTAGGTACACCAGGCTGTGGGGTCCCACTTCCAGCAGGCATGTTGTGTGGCTATGAGAGGAGCGGGTAGGGGGTTAATCACAAAAGAGGAATGTTTTTGAGGGGGAAATACCCACCTTTGCAGCCTCAGGGTGAAGAGATGGGGTGTGCGGTGGGGCAGTGGGGGTGATTTGAACGGTGAGACACAGAGTGAGATTTGGTGAAACTACAGGCGCTCTTGATGGAAGAGGGCCATCAGAAAAACAGTTAATATATCTGAGCCAGTTATGATTCCTGAGACTTTTCTACACTCTAAAAGGCCTCTGGAGCACTGTAAACCTTTAAACATGAAAATGTTTCACTTTGACTAGAAACACCAACACTTGTGCAACCATCTTGAACCTTTAACAGCCTTTGGAGCACTCTGTAAGACACTGTGGAAGGCCCTGCCAGTGAAACTTAAGGGGAGATAGTGCTGATCATAAATAAGCATCGTAGAAAGTGACAGAGGTTTGGCTCTGTGCACAGATAGAGAGTAAATAATCCTCATTAGTTTTGACAAAGCGACTTATAGTTTTGTGATATTTACTGCTGAAACACACTATACCCATTAAACAAGTGCTGATAGAGCCATCCACACTGACAGGGCTAGCATTTAACATCTAGTCTTACTGTGGGATTAATGCAACAGGTTATGATGCACAGGCTAGCACAAGCAAGGCAAATACTTTATGATAGTGAAGGGTGATATAGAGTGGAGCGGGGACTGTAATATATGTTAACCTGTCGTCACTCTGTTTATGAAAGTCTATGATGTGGAATATTGATGTGCTGGATCACTTTTCAACTCTGGTTCATTTAACTTAGATAACTAAAACTCCCGATGTGCCGTTCCAAACATCTTATTGATGGACAGAAACATAGATGTTGATAACTTGAAGTAAAACAACCTGTGAAAAAAGTGATGTAGTGAAGTGTGTGCAGACTTCCAGTGACTTCCAGTAAATTTGCAGTATGAAATGTTGCTGTGAACTGTGTCTGTGTGTGAACGTGGTCCATTTGTCTGGGTGTTACTGGGAATAGTATCGGCTTAAGGCTGAAAGAATTCAGGCCTCCCATGGAAGGTCATGTGCTGATGTTTAGTAGGAGCTTTCTCAGGTCACAGACTGTGACTTTCAACCATCACTCACATTACTCCACATCTTTGAGTAGTTCTGTTTAACTGGCATACCCCACTTTTCTCCCCCAGTCTGCTGTAATGACGGGTGACAGCCATCTCAGTACCCTTACCTAGTTGAAAGAGAAGTCAACCCAAATAGTTGCTAGACATGAAATAGACATTGGCTTGTAGATTTGGCAGCCTAAAAGAACTTTAGGAAGGTTTGTATAATTGTATTTAAATATATTGTATATTTCAGTTTTCGATTAATTCTTTCTTTTAATTTTTGACACAATTGAGGATAGAAAATATAACTAATGAAACATATTATATAGCTACACTGGATACTGTTTCTATGGTTACACTAGCCAGCTGAGTGGTAAATGTGCCCAGCGGTGGTAAAGCAACAGGGATTGCTCCCTGGGGTGCCCTGGCCGCGCTATACCCGCTGCTTGGCTTGGAAACCAGCTCTGCTATGTACTCATACTGTACAGTAAAGCTCCACACAAAAGGTCTGGTTCCTCCTCTTTTGGTCTGAAACTAATTCTGCATTAGAAAAAAAAAGAAAAGAAATATAAAAAAGAAAAGAAATGTTACCACCTCTTTTCCTCATTCCTTCAACTCTGCCCCTTCTGTTATTGTCCTGCAGAATGGAACACTTAACATTGTGCAGCTCACCACAATAAATTAGCATCAGCCCCTGTAACTGCCAGTACACATGTGTATAGTGTTTGTGTTACATGGATAGTGTTTCACTGGGATAATTACATTGTGTCTCTCCCCACCTGGGCTCTGACACATGTTCAACAACTCAGACAGACACGCCCAACCACCTGTAAGAAATAACACACTCACGTCAGACAGTCAGAGTGCAGAGAGAGAGACGGAGACAGAGGGAGTGAGGGACTACATGTTTCCCCCTTGTCTCTCCTGTTAGACAGAGTAATAAAGAGACAGTCTGAGGTGCTACATGTCATCTCTCACATCCACAGCCTTTTTCACTTACACTCACACATTCTTAAATTGGACCCCAACACACAACAATGGCATGTGCATCATTGAGTCAGGCTAAATTTTTCCTCATACCAGTGTGGAAACAATAAAACAAGAGTAAGGACAATAAAGTACTTGCTGTTCTGTTTAATTCCATATCCACTTCACACCTGCTCCTAAGTAATATTAAGGGTAATCTTGGCTGAGACTGCATGACTCAGTGGCTTTTTGACTCCAGCTATGACTAAATGCAACAGCTTCTGCAGTAAATATTACAGAAAATCCCTTCCAATTTGACATTTATGTACACTTACAAGCACAGTCATAGTACATGTGAGGAAGCAGCAAATGACAAAGGCAGAACAAGACGGAGAGAATAAAAGAGGGAGAGAGAACAAGAGATAGAGTGAAAGAAACAAGAAGTGATGTTTAAAAAAATGGGTGTAATAACAGTGGTTAAGACCTGCTCTTTCATTGAGTAAATCTGGCCGGGGCTATTTCACACTGTAGGAATCTCCTGTCGACTAGATCAAAGCCTTGCTCAGAGACAGGGCTTGTAGAGAACAGGTGACAGCTCTGACACACACGGAGGCATTTACACATGCACGCATGAACCACCAAAACCACACACACACGCACACACACACACACACACACACACACACACACACACACACACACACACACACACACACACACACACATCATTTGAATGAACACACAGTGAGATCAGAAACGCAGAGAGTGACAGCTTCTTTTGTGCCTAGATGAGAAAATGGAGAAGCCTTTCAGAGGAACCCGTAGAAAACCATACATCTATCATCTGAGCTTTGAAAAAACACTTAAAGAGAGTCAATACAGGATACACACACACACACACACACAAATGCACACACTAAATATGTAGTGGGTAGGACGAAGTACATTCAGACTTTACAAGTATGAGCGTGACATGTACCATATGAGTAGAACATTGATGAGACTAACACATGTACAGTGGACATCTAGCTACAAATGGTATAGGAAGCATGTGGGACTCAAGTGCAGCCTTATGATGGATAGATCTAATATAGAGTGGGCCATATCCAGAGGGGGTGAACATAAGGCTATGTCATCACTGGCCCATCTCTCTCCATACCTTCCACCATCACTTTTCACTCCCTCCTATAAACAGCAGGATGGGGGATACTGTAACTCCCCCACACACACAAGGACATACAAACACACACACACACGCGCACGAACACATGCACTTGCACTTGCAGGGACTCAAGCATATGTACACACAGGCCTACCCATCTAATTGCAGTGGAGTCCAGACATGCACACAAACTCATGCTTGCATACACATTTTCACAAAGATCTCAGACACAGCAATGTTTTCACTTGAGAAAGCTCTGGTTTTAAAATCATGCAATCTTGTACATACTGGGCTTAAACTGTATTCATATACACATAGGAGCACACACACACAAGAGAAGAGTGATTTCTTTGAAGTAAAATAAAAAGGAAATAAATGTGTACAGTAGATCATGGAGACTACAGGCCATCCACTACACACACAACATTATACATCCCACAATCTCTCTCTCTGCTACTTAGTCCCAGTCTGTATCAAGCTAAGCTGCCGGAGTTTTTACATGGGAAGGTCCCACCTTAAACATGCCCATTATGGCCAATAGCTTTTGCTGTTTTCATAGAATATGAGAAGATTACACAGCACTATGACGGGCCAATTACGTCCTTCACTAAAACACACCTCTGTACCAACAGCTCTCTAATGATGATGGCTTAAACGTTTTCACCAATAGAGCCCTTTCAGCTGCCCTGGCAGTCACACACAAACATACTCTGCTGGTATAGTTAAATACACACATATAGGTATACACACATACTCAGTCACACATGCTGACGGAGTCAAATTGAATCCTTGTGTTAAATGCATAGAGCATCCCTCCACACCACAAAGGGCTGCCTGTATGTGTGTGTGTGTGTGTGTGTGTGTGTGTGTGTGTGTGTGTGTGTCTCATCCCCATGGGATTGCTTAGTAGTGGAACTGAGAACTAAGAAGGACACAGAGAAAGACTAGAAGTGCCAGCCTTCCTCTCACATCTTCTCAACATCCTTTCTCCATCCCCCTCTCCACTCAAACCTGTGTCACCTCTGACCCAGGTTCAATTCACTACTGTCATTATGCAATTAACACCAATTAAGTCATTTGGCTGTAAGAATGTGTGCACGTCTGCATGTATGTATGTGCATGCTTGCTTTTGTGTGTGCAATAAGCATGTGGATGTATGTGCGCAAGCATGATAGGGCAATTACCGCAGCACAAGGGAGCCTTTTGGAAGTGGAGAGCACTGCAATCAACCAATCAGCCATCAGATGGCTTTGGCATGAAAAGAGAGCGTGGCCTCTGCTAACCTCAGGGGTCAGCCACAATTTACTCTATTTACCCACTCAGGAATGACTCTGTGTGTGAAGACGTAGACATAGAGAGGGAGGGAGAGGGAATGATGAATAGGTATGGAAATGTCTAACTTAGTGAGTGGGAGTGCAATAGAAATGGGGAGAAGGGAAGGAAGGGAGGGAGTGGAGGGATGAAGAGCCTTCGGGTTGTTGGGCAGGTGAATTGATTGTAGAGGGTGGGAGGGTTGGGGGGCTGAGTTGAGAAGCCTTCAGGTTGTGTTTGCAAAGCTAAAAGGCCAGCAGTTGGAGTCCATTTGCTAACAATTTCCCCTTGGAGAGTGGCTCTACAAACACAGCATAGACACACTTTTCCCATTCTAGAGAGCACAGATGAGGAATGACAACTTCACACTTGGCCTGAGTTATTAAACATTGAGATGGTTCATCATGATTTTTGCTAAACAAAATGTAAAAAATTACTAATATAACAGTAAGGGATTATTAGATTATAGCAATTTCTGTCAGTTGTTTGGACCCATCCTGTTAATAAGATCACACTTTTGCGTCTTTTAAACACAAATTCTATATACAAATCAAAATTCTGTTTACATTATAGCTTTTTTGGATTGATTGTTGATCTTACAGACAGCCATTCGTTTTTTTGTCATGGCAACGCTGTATGAACGTTGTATGAAATTTAACTTAGATAGAAGTAGATAGTTGAAATTAGCTTGAGACAGGTAATACATCTATGAACACTTACTTTAAAGATGCATTGTGATTCAGTTGGATGTAGGGAGCATATTAGAAAGTGCATTTTGTGATGCATTCAAGTCCAGCAACAAAGAGTCAGCTGCCAACAAGCACTGAGTTCATAAGCTATGTTGTCGGAATATCAAAGTCAGAAAATCAAACACACGCACAAGCACATAAGGAGGTTGTAAAAGGGGTAATGTACATTTTCCTGTTATTCCCTATAAAAAGGTGTTGCTCGGCAACCAACTCTGACATCTCATATTATCCAAATGTTCTGTTTTCAAAATAGTTGCTGTTGCATCAATAATGCAACTTTGACAAAGAAAGATATAATTGATCACCTATCTACAATAAGACACATTTAAGTTCTACAAGCTGATTTTCATACCATAGTGAAATGGATAGAAATCCATAGCTTTCTTGATGGTAGAAAATCTTATCTTGTATTCTTGGCAAAATGGTTGGCAGATATGATCCTGTCACTATTACACCTCACCATTTTTCCACAGACAAAGAAAATATTTGTCTTCTAGCTCTCAAATTTGACACTAGTTAACCTGTACTGATTTTACAATTGAAAAAGTCACTGTTTGTTAAGCTCTCTCCACAGAAATAACCAACCTGCTGATCAATGGCCAGCTGTGAGGTCTGGTGCCAGGGCTGGGCTGCTGAGCAGTGAGTAAAACACAATAGGGCCAGTCAGCCCCTCATCACACCAAACAACCTCCTGGCTAAAGAACAAGGGGAGGTAGAAAACCAGAAACAGACAGAAAAACTTAAAGAGAAAAGAAAAGAGAAGTAAACACAGATGCTACGTATTTCCAGTGCTCCTGGTCAATAATATCACATATCTGACGAGAGGGACACAGGTTATTCTATATCTATTGTGTGCGTGTGTGTGTGCATGCGTGCCTGTGTGTGTGTGTGTGTGTGTGTGTGCATGCATGTGTTTGTTTGTGTATCAGAAAAACTGTCCTGCTCCAGGGGTCTGAGATGTAGACTGTAATCAGGACATGTTTCTGCCACAGGAAGTCCTCCAGCTAAGGACAGGAAGCAGGAACACAAGGACCACATCATTAGTCTCGCTAAGCTCTCCTAAACCCCACAGCCAATAGGAGGCTTGGACACAGTGAGAGGGGGCGTGGTTGATGGTGTGTCTATGAGTGTACACATGTACTATACATTTTGTATTTGTGTGTGCGCAGCCTGCAGGCTGGTATTAATGACTTTCTTGTTTACTGAATGTAATGAGTCCAGGTTGTGTGTGTTTAGTAGAGTCAGAGCAGAACACTGGAGCATGGTTGGGCTTATGGCCAGAATACCAGAGCTAAATAACTACAACAAACACACACACACACACACACACACACACACACGCACGCACGCGCACACACACACACACACACACACGCACACACACACACACACACACACACGCACGCACACACACAGATCCCAAGAGAGTGAACACAAATGAGAAACAAATGGTTCTATTGTATAGTATATACCTTGTCTCCCTTCTCTCTGTCTTATGATGGTGCAGGGAGAGTACAGTTTTCAAATTTGTCCAACAAAATGTCCTCCAACACACACACACAGACACACACACACTTCTCCATAACCCCCACCAACAGCCCTCCTACCACATTCTCACCGCCCCTTCCTTCTCTGTTCTGCAACCCATCAAGACTAAAGAGGCTAATTTCTGTCGATGGCTTACAGGTGGCCAGTGCAAGGTGAACCACATCCACTCTGCTGGCCGACACACACACTTACACACACACACACACACAGACACACACACACGTGAGTGCACAAACATGCACCACCACTTCTGAAAAAAAAATCATGCCTCTAAAACCAACCCTTTTATAAACCCAATGCCAAACATCAAAGAGAGAAACACACCTTAACACACCTCAAAGGCACCAGAGACACAGAGTTATGCATGTGCGTGCACACACACGAACAACACCAACGCACATCCAGACACACACACACACACACATACACATATTAAAACATCCAAACTCAAGCATATGCATACTCGTAAACCTTAAAGCATGAAGGATTTCCAATAAATGCTTTGAGGGTCAGTCATAGGCATGCAACTATCTCATGTTTCCAAACAGAGAAAAAGTCTTTCAATGTTTTCATAAAAACCTTGTTACTGTTAGAAGTTTTCATGTTCTCCAGAGACTGTTGTACTATTGTGGTAATGCTTAAAAAGTTATCAGCACCCATCTCAAAGTGAGACTTATCTTTTGTGCTGGAAAGTTGCTTTTTGGAAATAGAAAACTTTCAGCTGACAGCAACAATCTACTGAGTGTGAGATGACGGTTACAAATGACAGCAATATTATGTAGAGAGAGGTTTCCTCCAGGTCTAAGCTTCATGTAATTTAGTTCCCACAATTTGCAGATTAGCTCTGAAATTTCATCATTCTTCCAATTTAGCACATGTCACCTTCAATCTTGTAAGTTATGGGTAAACCATAACACAGAGACATGCACTAATACACACAATTGTACACAAAACTAGACATAATCCTTGATGTATCCAAGCTCCTGATGCTAATACTTTGTGAAAAATACATACATTTATCAGAGCACAAAAACTTTCAGTTGAGACAAGTGACCCTCTGAACTCAGAGAAAGCTGAACCTGCGCAATTTTTTGTCAAATGTTTCTTTAATTTTTTTTTTTTTAAGATTTTTTAATTTTACACTCCCTCTCACACAAGTTTCACATTCATGGATATCCACCTTTCTCTCTCAGTCATCCTATAAAGGTTAAGAAGCACGTTGCCACATTACAAGACCAGGCTGAGAGATTGACTTCATCTCTTTCATTTGTTCAAGCCAGGGGAGATGTATGTGTATTGTGTGTGCATGAGTGTGTGTGTGTGTACTTCTGCACATGTAGATTGGATTGCAGCTCTTTGAAGCCATGCCCTTGCCTTCATTAAACACAGTCCTAGAGCCTGGAACAGCTTTCTGGGAATGTGTCGATAGCTCACACAGACACACGCACACACTGCAGTGCCAGTAAAAATGACCAGCGCTCTTTGAAGCCGGTGTCACTGTGCAAAGTGATAAGATGAAAGCTGATCATCCCCCTCAAACAATCTTGCAAAGCCTCAAGTGCACATTGTGCCGACAAGCATGCACCTAGGAGGAGGGCCAGGAGGGCCTAGTGGGTGCCAAGCTAACTGCTACATGCCACACTTATCAGCTGCTATCTGATTGGACAGAGATTGTAAGCTGCCACTTGGCAATTATAGATTAAAAATGGACAAGATCTTCTGACAAAAAGCTTCTTTGAAGTTTTGTGGCATACATAGATTCCGGATTCGACCCTGACAAACAGGTAAAGGGTGAAATTGAAAGAATACAAAGTAAAATAAGTTTGGACAAAAATGTTTCTGAATTTCTGTGTGTGTGTATCATGACTGAATGCTGTACACTGGGAGAAGACTTTTCAGATCATATATTGAAACCTACAAAGTAGTCATGTGATGGTCGCAACCAAGTCGGTTCTATGAGCCAGCTTCTTTATGTGAGCGATGGGAGCCAGAGCTCTTGTCCAAAAACTGTTTCCCCCCCTTTTTTTAAAAGTTGTAACAATTAACCTTGCTTAAAATCTAAGGAGAAAGGAACACATGCAAAATTTAAGTAGGCTACAGGGCGGATCTGATATCTGCTGCCAATAGACTCAGACAGCTGGGCCTGCCTAAATAGCTGACAGCAACAAAGACAAAGAGAAAGTCTTTGTCTTTGCCTCACTATGATTTGAGTTAAAATTGTATTTTAAGAAGTGTATTCATTAATAATTCATGAGTGTGATTTGTTTGGAATGGTATTCGTTTTGGATAGGTTTTTTTAATCCAATTTACAACATGTAATATAAATCAATTGTTAAATACACTTGTAATAGTGTCTGGTGTTTTACACTAGTATTTTATACTAAAGATAATGTAAAATAATGGAAATCTGGACATTTTTAAGTATAGCATAAATACACTGAATGACTTACATGACATACGTGCATACATACCAATCATACAAGACCAAAATTGGCCAAATGATCTGGCTCACTCAAAAGAGCCGGAATTCCCATCACTACTACACAGATGAGAAACACAACACACAATGACCACTGTCATACACATTCGTTTTCAGTCCTGAGAATCATAAAGGAATACAGATTGAACAACAGAGTGAATGCAGAGAAGAGCACACCGGAACACAAGCAGTCTATGATTAAAGTTGCCAAGCAAGCTTTGAAATACCACAAGAACTAAAATTCTCACTGGTTTGTGTAAAGGAAAAAGTATAGAAAAGACTAAAGGCTAAATTTTAAAACTAATTTGTGGAGTCCATCTTATCAGAGTGAAGTTAACTTCAGGTGAGCTGCTGAAACCTGATGAACTAGACTTTAAAATAAATCTCAGTCATAGCACCCCACGCTGTTTTACCATTAGCTTGATGTTTTCATCCATTTAAAAAAGGTGATGCATCTACTGTATCTCAAGTCTGTGGTCATTTGTTGCGTATCATTCCCCACTTTCTAACCCTGTTTCCTGTCTTTCTCTAAAGGAAAAAATGCATACACACACACAAAAAAACACATGTTGAAAAATAAAACAGCTCAAACACAAGTTGTAAAATGTGGATGTATTTCAACTAATCTTCACAAAACGACGGGT